>NC_057799.1:341077119-341420933 GCF_018294505.1 Triticum aestivum
ATATTCCCCAAACCCCCCTCCCCCCCGTCCTCCTCCACTCCATTCGCTCCGCCAAAGCCGCCCTCCCCACCACGCCGATATGTCGGCGCCGCGGTTCTTCGAGGGGACGCATGGTGATCCTCTCGCTCCCACAGTACGCTCTCGTAGACTGTCGTCCTCTAGCCGCGCCGCCACCGCTGGCGACGTTCTTGTGGAGGCGCACGGCGGTCAGAGCCGCCACCGCTGGCGACGTTCGTGTGGAGACGCACGGCGGTCAGCTTCTCCCACGGTACACGCATTCTAGACTGAGGCCCCGTGCATGTCGGTGTAGCGCTGAATGTTAGCTGATAGACGGTGCTAATCTCACTGTTTGCCGAAGTAGTTTACAGTCAATATGCTCTGCTTAAGAAGCTTCCTTGCCCTATTCTGCACTCAATCTGCTTAGCTGAGATGGCATGCCAAGGCCGATTAGTTGCTAAAATATCCTGCCATATATTTATTGTGACGTAGATTGCCATGGTCTAGTAGCCAATCTGTTAGGTGAAATAGCTCTACACCGTTTTATACTCAATCTTTGTTGCTGCGATGGCCTTCGATAGTTTGATGGCTGTGTGCTCGGCCTCATTGACTGCTGAAACAGCCTGCCATAATTTAGCACTCAAATCTATTTGCTGAATTAGCTTTACATATATTTCGTTACTTAGATCTGCTCGTCCAAATATCTTGCCATAGCTTTAGACATCGACCTAGGTATTTTCTTCTGGACTTCATAAAAATCATATATGTTTTTCCTGTAATATCTAGTAGAAGAACTAATTTGTATGTCTAACAGATGGACATGAATTGGATAACTTCTGCTCGAAGATTCTCTGCTGCATATGTCGAGGGGGTTGAAAACTTCATGAACTTTATCAGAGCTGAGTACGGTAGTCCGAAATCAGATGTGCTCTGCACGTGTAGCAATTGTATGAATTCAGTTACAAGACCCCAGTCAACTGTGCAAAATCATCTACACTTGTATGGGATGTCGGTCACATATACTAGGTGGGTTCATCATGGTGAAGCTGTGAACGTCAATGTTATTGACTACGTGGAAGCAGCAGATCACCATCTTGATCTGCCTGATGCTCAGGTGGAAGAGGAGGAGGAGGAGGTCGTGGCGGAGCCAGTGAGTTTGACCAATATTTAAACAATGCTACGAAATGCTCGTGCATTCCGTGAACTTTCACCTGCAGAAGAAAAATGGTGGGCCCGCATGTTGGAACAATGCAACGTGGCTGTCACCCCAGGAAATAAGCTGTCAGTATTCTCAGCTATGGTCACCTTTCTTCAGGTGAAGACATCTGAGCGGATGACCAACAAATCATTCAATGCGATGTTGGCTGCTTTCCACAAAGCTTTCCCAGATGCGTCTGAGCTGCCACACACCTACAGTAAAATGAAGAATTTCCTTCGTGCAGTTGGAATTGGATATAATATGATCCATGTTTGTAAGAATAATTGTGTTCTATTTCGGAAGGATTATGCCAACTTAAGTGAATGCCCGAAATGCAAATCATCAAGATGGAAAGATGGTGATGCTATGAAGAGGATTCCTCATAATGTTCTGAGACATTTTCCAATTACACCAAGATTGCAGAGGTTGTTTCATGATGCTGAAACAAGAGAGGATGTACTGTGGCATTCTAGGAACTAGGATTTCAGAGATCAGAATGTAATGAGCCATCCATCACATGGTAGTGAGTGGAAAAGCTTCAATCAGAAGCACGAAACGTTTGCTGCTGACCCGAGAAACATTAGACTTGGCTTAGCTTCAGATGGATTTAACCCATTTGGCCACCAGAGCGCCACATATAGCATGTGGCCAGTGCTTGTTATCCCTTACAACATGCCTCCAAATGTATGCGGCAAAGAATCAAACTACATGATGGCCTTGCTCATCCCAGGTCCAAAAAGTCCTGGAAAGGATTTTGATTTGTTCATGGAGCCTCTTGTGGAGGAACTTCAACAGCTATGGAGGGGTGTTCTCACTCGAGACCTATATAGCAGCCCACCAGCTGATTTCTTTCTGCGTGCTGTTATAATTTGGTGCATCCATGATTATCCGGCTTTGGGCACTATGTCAGGGCGAACGACACATGGTTACAATGCATGTGTTCGCTGTGACAGGAATCCACTGTCATACGCAATACTTAGCAAGATTTGTTACATTGGACACTGTCGTTTCCTTGCCAAGGACAAGCCACATCCTAGAAAATACCGAAGACATGTGTTCAATGCAAAGCATGAAAACCGTGATGCGCCCAAGAGGCTCACCACCGATGAGTTGCAAGTGGAATTAGAGAAGGTCAGGCATATTACACCAGGAAACCATCCTGATAATGCTAGCGGGAAAAGGAAGCGTGGCAGGGCAGAAGAGAGATTATTGTTTACCCGCAGGTCCACTTTGTGGGACTTGGAGTATTGGAAAGATTTGGATCTGCGGCATAATCTTGATGTGATGACATCGAGAAAAATATATGTGACAGCATTATCGGCACATATTGAAGGAAAGACGAAAGATACCTTAAAATATAGGATTGATTTGACACACCTGGGTATCAGAAAGGATTTGCAGGTGCAAGATGAAGGTAAACCACGGGATATGGCACCAGCTGTGTACGTCTTGGACAAGGTAAAAAGAAAAGAATTCTGCAAGGTCCTGTCACGTGTGAGATTCCCACATGGATTTGCTTCCAACCCTGAAAGGAGAGTCAGTGCAGATGGAGACAAGGTACAAGGGTTGAAAACTCATGACTGCCACGTCCTACTTCAAAGGGTTTTACCTGTTATCCTTAGAGGATTGGGCCGCCCTAACTTATACAGAGCAGTTGTAGAGTTGGGACAATTCTTCAGGGAACTCTGCAGTAGAAATATCAGGATAGATGCTTTGGAGCGTCTTAGAGACAAGATACCAACTATCCTATGCGACCTTGAGAAGATATATCCTCCAGCCTTCTTTGATGTGATGGTGCATTTGGTTGTTCATCTACCTGACGAGGCACTACTTAGAGGTCCAGTACAGTATGGCTGGATGTACCCTATTGAAAGGCGGCTAGGCACTTTCAAGGGCTATGTTAGGAACAGAGCTAGACCCGAGGGTTCCATTGCAGAGGCCTACATTGCTACAGAAGCGTTGACATTCTGCTCAAAATACATTGAAATAGCTGATCAGCTTAGCAAAGACGTGGATGAAGACAATCCCGAGCTCAATGTTTTCAATTATTCTGTTCGAGTTACGGGGAAGAGTCGACAAGAGGACAAACCTAAAGATTTGGACAAAATGGTTTGGTATGTGTTGAATAACTGTCCTGAGATACTACCTTATATCAAGTAAGTGCTAAGTACTGCAGCTTATACATCGTAATCTACTAAACTTGCAGCACATTCTTATATATTTAAATGTTTGACGCGATCACTATGTTGTGCAGCATCTACAAAAAGGAGTTACTGCCGCAAAATCCAAGAAACATTGACAAACTGGTTATGGAAGGATTTGCGAAATGGTTCAAGACCCATGTAAGCTTTTGAATTGCACTGTCAGTTTTTTTAATATATTGAGTACATAAGATGATCAGCTTGTCTATTTTCTAACTGTAGGTTAAGAAGATGTGGGAGGATGGGCAGGCAGTTGATGATGCCCTTTACTCACTAGCAATGGGTCCTGATACTCGTGTAAGACATTATGAATCTTGCGTTGTTGGAGATGTGCGCTACAACACCCTTGCACGAGACGAATGCAGGAAGACACAAAAAGTGCCATCATGAGCATGGATACGTATGACAAAGAGACAACTGAAATGTATGCTAACATAACAGACATTGTTCAGTTGCAGTATATCTCCAGTTTCGAGGATCATCGGTGTGTGGTTCTGTTGTGTTGTCGTTGGTATAACCTATTTTCCAGGATCGCAAAACCCAGAGTTGATGATTATTTCGAATCCATCAATGTCAAGGCGGCGTACCAGACCAACGAGCCTTTTATTTTGGCAAATCAAGCAACACAGATATTTTTCTTGGAAGACACATTTGCACGTAGCGATGACTGAAGAGTAGTGCAAAGGTTTGAGCAGAGGAATTCGTTTAATGAAGTTGCACAACAAGATGATGCTTACACTGCTCCTGATGTACAAGATAACACAGATGTTCCTAATATCATTGAGAACCATCACGTCAATGACGCCGGCGAAAAGATTGTCTGTCATGTTGTGGACATACAAGAGTTGATCAAGAAGAAGCCAACGTTCGAGGACGTTGAGGACGAAGAAGAAGATGACACCATGGGGTATTACGATTCAGACTGATACACATGGCGAAGATGTTGACACTGCTGCTGCGGATGATGATGATTACATTGCTTTTGTCGTATTTGCCTGTCAGAAGACGTTTTTTTATCTACTATGTGAAATTGTGTTTGCTATGACAACTGGAACCTGATGAACATGTTGTTTAGTATTTTTCCTGCGAGAACATCACTTGTTATGTATGTTGATTTGTGTTTGGTGATTGTATGACGACTAAAAACATGATGACATTGTTGTTTAGTTGTACTCATATTTGGCTGTGAAACTTGAATTTGATGACATAGTTTGCTGTTGGACTGCAATTTGCTCGACGTCTTCGAATGAGAACAAAGCTGACCCGACAGGTCCTCTGCTAATTTATTTATTTATTACCAAAAGGGCCTCTGCTATTTATTTATTTATGAGCAAAAGGGGATACCCCCTGATTTCCGTTAATAGAAATCATTAGATGTTCACAATACTACGCCCAGCCTGCTACACAGGTTTCATTCATTACTAGTTTCAGCAAAGTGCTCGTGTCATAGCCACTGAATACATCACGAGTGCTACCTACGCTGCAAATAAAGAGACAATCATCCTACAGAGCACATCGATTTTGCCCATTATATTCACAAGCTCTTTCATCTCCTCATTGCTGTCAAGGCCGTTCAGCAGCTGTTGCTTGGCCATGATCAGAGGAACTGCATCTTTAACCTTCTGCTCTACATCTTCCTCTTCTGCGTTCCTTCAGTTACTTGTCCAACACCCCAACCTGCTGGTATTGGGATTCCTCGGCTAACCAAATAATCAGCGTAGTTGCACTCCCCCACATCAGCAACTTCCCAGAAATAAAAATCACACGAATCTTCCCTTTTCTGCACGAATCAAATTGGAAGATCATCAACCAAACTATTAAAAAAATCAGCAACTGAAAGCAGCAGAACAACACTTAAACATATTATTACCCCATGATTCGGGCATTTGTAGAAGACTCGGCCAGGGTTGAGGATTGTGGTTGAGATGCGACGGATGACTCTGCGTGATTTGCAGCAGTGGCACCACACCAATGGCAGTGGGTTGCGATGAGCAACCGGCTGCGGTGCGCGTGCTGGCGGGGGTGTGATGAGACCCACAGGCGATGGTACGGGTGGCGACTTGGCGCATATTTGGTTGTTGCCTGCTGAAGAGCAGGTGGACGAGCAGCCGGCGGACATGGTTGCTGCGGCCAGAGCTTCTGACGCTAGGCAGAGTAAGTAGAGAAGAGGAGAAGCGAACGTTGGATATGTCAGTTTCATTACTTGTAGAGTAGCATAGCACCATATATAGTCATAGTCTAGGTTTGGATTCGAACCAGCTACAGGAGCACGTCTCTCTTTTTTCTAAAACTCAGCAACGTCTCTTTACTGGTACACTAGCTTGTTCTGTACGCCTTCTCAAGTCTTTGATTCCTCCACCTGACATCTGGGACCCACCAGAAGGGTCTCTGTATTTCGCGAAAAAACGTGCCCCCCCCCGCTGACAGGTCGGACCCACCAGCTATCTTCGCACGCAAGGAAGTGCCTCCTTATTACGCACACAAAAATGAATACTCCCCCTGCCAGCTGGAACCCAGCATCGTGGGAGGCTGACTTGTGGGCCTACCAAGTTGACGAGGATGGAGGGCTTTGTCAACTTAGTCAATATGAACGATTCTAGCTCCAGTTACCGTACGATGTTCATCCAACGGCAGTAGTGCTTCTTCAACCACTGGTCTTCTTGCTCCAGCCGCCCAAACCAGCGCCGGTCGTGCCACGTGCTCCTGCCTCCCGTGGCCGGCTGTGATGCTGCGGAGGCCTCACCGCCCCCTACTACTCCCACCGCTGGCCAGGCCATCCCTCTACTCACCCACACCCCCTGTTATTCTGCGGCGACGGCAGCCTCACACCGCAGCCGAACCAGTGAACCCTCGTACTCCTCTCCGCGTGGGCATCCACTGCCGCGTCTTCCCTGGCTCCGCGTTGTCCCCTTCCTAGGCCTCGCCGTCGTCCACCGCCTTGGTGCTCTCGGCGTGGCGTGGTCAATGTGGTCAACGACCGACTTCTATCGGAAGAGTACTGTACGTGGAGAGGCTGACAGCTGGGTCCACGGCCGCAGCTGGGTCCAAGGCCACAGCCCAGTTTTTTTGTGATTTGCCAAGTAAGTCGCTTTGTCAGGCCTGTTGGGCTACAAATCTTTCAAGACGAGGAGAGCTTCATTCGGCTGGCCGAGAAAATGGCCTATCAGTAATGAGAAATGGGTTGTACATTTTTAAAACACATCAAACCGGCAATTAGTTTCAATTTTCTTTTTTTCATTTCGAGATTTTAAATTGCATTAATTTTTATTTGTGGACAATTTGTTGGATTTTATATTGATATACATTTATTTTTAAAATCAGTTTGAATGTGACTCGAAATTTCGGGATTAAAAACAGTTCGGACCGCACCGAAATATGCAAAATTTCGTATAATTTTTTAACCGTGGCCAAAATATGGGTTGTAATGCTAACAAAAAGAATATGGGCTCCAGAAAAACCTTAAGAATTTGCAAATGGGTTGTAAATTATTAGAAATAATGGCAGATGGGTTGTATGTTGTTTTCCACAGATTTGAGGCTTTCCTAAAAAAGGTTGACGCACAAGCAGTGACTGTTGGATGGCCATCCAACGGCCCTCGTTCTTCTTCAATCTCTGCTCTTCCTGCTCCAGCCGCTCAAAAAAGCGTCGGCGGGACTGCCTGCTCCCTCCTCCCCGCGGCTGGCTGTGCTGCCGCGCAGGCCTCACCGCCCCACCGTACTCCCATCGCTGGCCTAGCCATCCCTCTACTCACCCACACATGCTGTTATTCTCCGGCGACGGCAAACGAACCAGTAAACCCTCGTACAGTCATACTCCCCTCCGCGTGGGAAACAACCGCCGAGTCTTCCCTGCCTCCGTGTCGTTCCCTTCCTAGGCCTCGCCGTCATCCACCGCCCTGGTGCTCTCGGCGCGGCGTGGTCAACGTGGTCAAGGAACGACTTCCATCGGAAGAGTACTGTACGTGGAGAGGCTGACAGCTGGGTCCACGGCCGCACGCAGGGAATGCCTCCTTATTACGCGGAAAACAATTATTCCTCCACCTGACAGCAGGGACCCACCGGACGGGCCATCGTATTTGGCGAAAAAACGTTTCCCCCCTGACTGCTGGGACCCATCGGATGGGCAAACGTATTTCATGAAATAAACGTTCCCCCCGCTGTCAGCTCGGACCCACCGGAGGTGCCTCCTTATTATGCACAAAAAAATGAATACTCCCCCTGCTAGTTGGGACCCACCTTGGTGGGAGGCTGACTTGTGGGCCTACTAAGTTGATGGGGATGGAGTGCTTTGTCAACTTAGTCAATATGAACGATTCTTGCTCCAGTGACCGTACGATGTCCATCCAACGGCCATAGTGCTTCTTCAACCTCTGGTCTTCTTGCTCCAGCCGCCCAAAGCAGCGCCGGTCGTGCCGCATGCTCCTGCCTCCCGTGGCCGGCTATGCTGCCGCGGAGGCCTCACCGCCCCCTACTACTCCCCCCGCTGGCCAGGCCCTGCGGCGACGGCAACCTCACACCGCAGCCGAACCAGTGAACCCTCGTACTCCTCTCCGCGCGGGCTTCCACTACCGCGTCTTCCCCGGCTCTGCGTCGTCCCCTTCCTAGGCCTCGCCGTCGTCCATCGCCCTGGTGCTCTCGGCGCGGCGTGGTCAACGTGGTCAAGGAACGGTTTCCATCGGACGTGGACTATACGTGGAGAGGCTGACAGCTGGGTCCACGGCCGCAGCAAGGAAGTGCCTCCTTATTACGCGCAAAATAATTATTCCTCCACCTGACAGCGGGGACCCACCGGACTGGCCACCGTATTTCGTGAAAAAACATTCCCCCCTGACTGCTGGGACCCACCAACTACATCTTCGCACGCAAGGAAGTGCGTCCGGGCAAAAAAAAGATTCGCCCCCCTGACTGCTGGGACCCACCAGCTACATCTTCGCACGCAAGGAAGTGCCTAACAGTCGGGACCCACCTGGTCAAAGTGTACGTAGCGTTGTCCTTCTGGTCGCGAACGTGTACATACATACTGGTCGATGTAGAGGCGCGCACGTGTCATAGTAGAGGCACGCACGTAGCATATACACGTACATACAACGGCCAATGTGCAAGAAAGAAAATACGGCCACGTACGTACATACGGGCAGGTTCTCGAACGCCTACTCGCCCATACGTATGGCCAGGGCTCGTGTACATGGCTGGGTTGGAACGGAGAAACAGCGTCGTCGTCGTGTTCATGGGGAGCCAACCGGCTGGGTCGGAACGGAATGCGTCGCCGTGTTCATCGGGAGGGCTTGGACGGAACAGCCGATGGAAACGAGGCCTAGAGTACCACAGAACAAAGGAAACGGCCTTGTGTTCGACCGGCCACGTTCGAAACGGGATCCTGTTCATCGGGAGGGGTCTGGCGTATCGCAAAACGGAGGAAACGGACCTCCTACAGTCGAAACGGGGGTCCTGCTGATCGGGAGGGGTGTGGCGTACTGCAAAACGAAGGAAACGGACTTGTGTTGGAGCGCTACGGTCGAAACGGGGGTCCTGTTCATCGGGAGGGGTGTGGCGTACCGGAAAACGGGACTCCACAGGATACTGTTCATCTCCACCGTTGACCCCCTCCAGCCTCCACGAGCTACTATTCATCCACCGTTGACCTCCTCCAGCCTCCACCTGCGACTGTTCATCCACGGGCTCCTGTTCATCCAGCTTCCACCGCGCACTACTCCACCGGCTACTGTTCAACTACCCCTCTCCACAGGCTCCTGTTCAACCACCCCTCCACGGGCTACTGCTCATCCAGCCCTCCACCGTCTACTGTTCATCCTGCACTCCACGGGGTGGTCCTGTTCATCCTGCCCTCCACGGGGTCCTGTTCATCCAGCCCCAACCGGCTCGAACGATCGGGGTCCTGTTCATCCAGAGGCAACGCCACGGGATCCTGTTCATCAACCCCCACCGGGAACTGTTCATCCAAACCCCCCCAGCAACGCTCACTGTTCATCCAGAGGCAGCATCGATCGGCTTCAATTAGCACCAGTAGCGAAGGAATCGCTCGATCGGGTTCAGTTAACAGCCATCGATCGATCGCTCGGGTTCAGTAACGCGTAGCCTGCAATGCAATCGCTCGGGTTCAGTTAGAGCCCAGCGCCTCACTCGGGTTCAGTTAGAGCCCAACGCCTCGCACCCACGTGCGTGCGTGTATGAGAGAAACGCGCATCGCTCGGCCCCGACCACCCACCGTAACTGTGACGCCCCCGATTTGACTGTACACTAATCATACACGCAACGTGTACGATCAAGATCAGGGACTCACGGGAAGATATCACAACACAACTCTAAAAATAACAATAAGTCATACAAGCATCATAATACAAGCCAGGGGCCTCGAGGGCTCGAATACAAGTGCTCGATCATAGACGAGTCACCGGAAGCAACAATATCTGAGTACAGACATAAGTTAAACAAGTTTGCCTTAAGAAGGCTAGCACAAACTGGGATATAGATCGAAAGAGGCGCAGGCCTCCTGCCTGGGATCCTCCTAACTACTCCTGGTCGTCGTCAGCGGGCTGCACGTAGTAGTAGGCTCCTCCGGTGTAGTAGGAGTCATCGTCGGCGGTGGCGTCTGGCTCCTGGGCTCCAGCATCTGGTTGCGACAACTAGGTAGAAAGGAAAGGGGGAAAAGAGGGAGAAAAGCAACCGTGAGTACTCATCCAAAGTACTCGCAAGCAAGGAGCTACACTACATATGCATGGGTATATGTGTAAAGGGCCATATCGGTGGACTGAACTGCAGAATGCCAGAATAAGGGGGGATAGCTAGTCCTATCGAAGACTACGCTTCTGGCAGCCTCCATCTTGCAGCATGTAGAAGAGAGTAGATTGAAGTCCTCCAAGTAGCATCGTATAGCATAATCCTACCCGGCGATCCCCTCCTCGTCGCCCTGTTAGAGAGCGATCACCGGGTTGTATCTGGCACTTGGAAGGGTGTGTTTTATTAAGTATCCGGTTCTAGTTGTCATAAGGTCAAGGTACAACTCCGGGTCGTCCTTTTACCGAGGGACACGGCTATTCGAATAGATAAACTTCCCTGCAGGGGTGCACCACATAACCCAACACGCTCGATCCCATTTGGCCGGACACACTTTCCTGGGTCATGCCCGGCCTCGGAAGATCAACACGTCGCAGCCCCACCTAGGCACAACAGAGGGGTCAGCACGCCGGTCTAAATCCTATGGCGCAGGGGTCTAGGCCCATCGCCCATTGCACACCTGCACGTTGCGAACGCGGCCGGAAGCAGACCTAGCCTAGCAGGCGTTCCAGTCCAATCCAGCGCGCGCCACTCAGTCGCTGACGTCATGAAGGCTTCGGCTGATACCACGACGTCGAGTGCCCATAACTGTTCCCGCGTAGTTGGTTAGTGCGTATAGACCAAATGGCCAGACTCAGATCAAATACCAAGATCTTGTTAAGCGTGTTAAGTATCCGCGAACGCCGACCAGGGCCAGGCCCACCTCTCTCCTAGGTGGTCTCAACCTGCCCTGCCGCTCCGCCACAAAGTAACAGTCGGGGGCCGTCAGGAACCCAGGCCCACCTCTACCGGGATGGAGCCACCTGTCCTTTCAGCCCCCTCATCAGAATCACTTGCGGGTACTCAACGAGCCGACCCGACTTTAGTCACCACATGTGTCATGTATATAAAGTATATAATATATACCCGTGATCACCTCCCGAAGTGATCACGGCCTAGTAGTATAGCATGGCAGATGGACAAGAGTGTAGGGCCACTGATGGAACACTAGCATCCTATACTAAGCATGTAGGATTGCAGGTAAAGGTAACAAATATAGCATCAATGATAGGCTATGCATCAGAATAGGATTAACCGAAAGCAGTAACATGCTACACTACTCTAATGCAAGCAGTATAGAGAAGAATAGGTGATATCTGGTGATCAAGGGGGGGCTTGCCTGGTTGTTCTGGCAAGGAAGGGTCGTCAACACCATAGTCGATCACAGGGGCATCAGCATCGTCACGGGGTCTACCGAAGAGAAGAGGGGGGAGAAACAGTAAATACATAGCAAGCAAGTGCATAACAGGACAACAGGCAGAGCTAGACGTGTTGTAACGCGGTATGAGGTGATACCGATGAAGGGGGGAAACATCCGGGAAAGTATTCCCGGTGTTTCGCGTTTTCGGACAGATGAACCGGAGGGGGAAAGTTGCGTGTTCGATATGCTAGGGGTGTGTGGCGGACAAACGGGCTGCGTATCTGGATTCGTCTCGTCGTTCTGAGCAACTTTCATGTACAAAGTATTTTCATCCGAGGTACGGTTTATTTTATATTAATTTTCAAAGTTTAAAATCATTTTTAGAATTAACAGAATTAATTTAATTCAAAACTGGATTTATGACTTCAGCATGATGTCATGCTGACGTCAGCCGTCAACAGGGGTTGACTGGTCAACCTCACCAGTGGGTCCCACTGGTCAGTGACACATTTTAAGTAAACATATTAATTAACCTAATCAGGATTAATTAGGGGTGTGCCCCACTATCATTGACTACTTAATTAGCTAATTAGGTTAATTAGGTAACTAATGTTTAATTAGCTTAATTGGTTGTTTAGTTTAATTAATCAAAATTAATTAATTAATTGTTATTATTATTATTATTTATATTTTTTATTTCTTTTTTTATAAACGTTCTCAGGGTTCCGGGCCCCGGCTGTCAGTGGCCAATGGGCCACTGGAACGGGCGCGCTGGTTAATGGGCATAGCCCGAACAGGCGCATGCCCGAGGGGCGCTGGGCACGCACGGCGCTCGCCGATGGCCAGGACCAGGGGATACGGCGGAGGGGTGGTCGCGAACCGGCTGGGCGGAGCGGGCGCAGGGGGGCGCGGCTGGAGGTGGTGGTGGCAGGGGGAGGCGCTCGGCGACGAGGCCAGGGGCGGAGCGGCATGTGCGGGACGAAGGCGACGGCCGTAGCGAGCAACTGCAGGGGAGCCGGGGCGGGCTCGCCAACACGAGGCGCGGCACGGGGCGCCAGCGGGGTGCCGGCCCAGGCGCGGGCGCGCGGTTAGGCGCGGCGTGAGATCCCGCGCGAGGGAGAGCAGGGGAGGCGCTGATGCGGGGCGGCAGGCACGGCGACGTCGAAACGGGGAGGGGGAGTGCGAGGAGAGGGAGGCCGTGGCCTCACCGACGTTGCAGAGACGAGGGGCGGCGAGGCGCGGGGACGACCGACGAAGGAGAGGCGGGGATGGGGCAGTCCGGCGCAGCGGGGGTGAGGACGACGCGGTCCGGCGGGGATGTCCAGGGCGACGGCGTCGGAGCCGAGCCGGCGTGGTGGCTCCGGCTTCGAGCGGCAGGGCGGCTAGGGCGCGGTCGCGGTGTGCGCGGCGAGGGGAGTCGTCGAGGGAGAGGGGACGGGGGCGCGAGGACGAGGATGGGGGCCGGCGAGGCGGCACCGGGCGATGGCCACGGGGGCAGCCCCGATCCGATCTGGATCGGGGGGGAGGGAGAGACGAGGGAGTGGGTTGGTTCGGTTAGGGTTTCGGGCTGGAGTGGGGGGCTATGGGGAGTGGGGGTGGGCCGGCTAGGTTAGTGGGCTGGCCGGTTAGCTGGGCCGTGGCCCAGTGGGGGGGTGGGGGCTTTTCTCTTTTCTCTTGTTTGACTTTATTTCTTTGTTTAGTCTTTTCCCTTTTTTCTGTTTTATTTTTGTTCCTTTTTATTTCAGTTTTATAAAAATTAACACTAGCACCTAAATTTGTATTTATAAATATACTACTGCCACATTAACTTTGGCACCTAAATAAAATAGTTTGTAATTATTTATTATTTAAAAGTATTTATTAAATAACAGTTTTGCCGCTGTTTTAATTACTATGGTGCATTTAAATACTTTAGAGGAGTGTGGTTTCTACACCAATATTTAGTATGGATTATTTGGCTCACCCCGAACATTTTAGTTTTAATATTTGAAAACTTTTATTGTTTGCTTGATTTTGAATTTGAATTTGAATCAGTTTCAAACTAACGTGAGATTAGCAACAGTAATCGAGGTGACGTGGCATCATTAGTAGAAAGTTACTGTAGCTTAATTATCCGGGCGTCACAGTAACCGGGAACACCCCGATATTTTCCTCGCCCTCGCTTCTACCACGGTTTTTTCCCTCATGGACGGCCCAAAGAATGTCATGCAGCTGCGCTCCGGGCCGCCCAGGACGAAAAGCCCATTTTCTGTCATGATTTTTTGTCATAGAAGTAGGACCCCACCACATCTATGATGATACCGTGTTTTGTCACAATTATCGTCATAGACGTGTCATAAGTATGACAGAAAAGATTTTTGTTCGGCCCAAAATGTCATGGATGTGTCTTTTTTTTATAGTGTATCCTATGGGTTGATAGATGATCATGATTGGTTTGAGTTGTATATTTTATTTTGGTGTTGTCCTATGGTGCCCTCCGTCTTGCGCAAACGTGAAGGATCCCCGCTGTAGGGTGTTGCAATACGTTCATGATTCGCTTGTGGTGGGTGACTTGAGTGACAGAAGCACAAACCCGAGTAAGAGGGTTGTTGCGTATGGGATAAAGAGGACTTGATACTTAATGCTATGGTTGGGATTTACCTTAATAATCTTTGGTAGTTGCGGATTCTTGCTAGAGTTCCAATCATAAACGCATATGATCCAAGTACGGAAAGTATGTTAGCTCATGCATCTCCCTCATATAAAATTGCAATAATGATTACCGGTTTAGTTATCGATCACCTAGGGATTAATAACTTTCTTGTGTGACAAAATCTTTCTACTAAACTACTAAATTTATTACCTTGTAGTTTATTCATTGTTTTATTCTCGCAAAGTACTTCTAGTTTCATACTTGTTCTAGGTAAAGCAAATGTTAAGTATGCGTAGAGTTGTATCGGTGGTCGATAGAACTTGAGGGAATATTTGTTCTGCCTTTAGCTCCTCGTTGGGTTCAACACTCTTATTTTTCTAAAAATGCTACAAACGATCCCCTATACTTGTGGGTTATCACCTCGTAAGGCACCATTGCCGGAGACGACGATTCTGACACTATCCGGCCACCTCTCGCCAAGCCACAAATACATGTTGAACCACTGTTGTTGTCTCATTCAAACCCACCCCTCTTTGTGCACCACCGCTTTAAAGCTCAACAATATTGCATTGGAACCATGTACTATAACAGTTAGATCATTAGGGGAGGCATAAGAATACCTTGATGGTTGTGGTGATGGGAGACGAACATGACGGCCTGTGCTTGCTTGAAGCAGTTGGGAGATGAACATGATGGCATGTGCTTGCTTGAAGCAGACATGGTGAAGGCATGATGCAATCCTATATACAACAACTTGGTGATGTAGTGTAAATGGAAATAGTTCCATGGACATCGCCAACACTGCCAGATGACATGCAGTGGTAGTCGGACTTTATGTCCTTTAGCGTCTCATTAGGATCAGTCGTTAGGGAGGGGCATGGCCTACCTCTTGTGATCGTTAGCATCCAACAAGAGGAGCCTCTCTTTTAATACTAGATATTGTATGCTTCGGGTGACGAATTCCACTATTGACGCTCCTACATAGCTTGTATGGGTCATGAAACAATAACTAGCTCCCTCGCCTTGCTTACTGGATCGCGACAGTGCATGTTCTTTTACCAATGATTGATTGACTGGTTGACAATTGACTTTTCACCTAATCTGAAAAAAAACATAATTTGAAAAGAAAGTGTGAATTCGAAGAAAGGTAATAAATTTTGAAAAAAAACATAAATTGGGGAAAATAGAAATGAAAAAATCATGAATTTTGAGAAAAAGTTCAGGAATTTGAATTCAAGAAAATGTTCATGAATTTGAAAAATATTGTAGATTTTAAAAGTTTATGAATTTGAAAAAAAAGTTCATTAATTTAAAAAATTGTCCATGAATTGAAAATAATTCATGAATTTGAAAAAGTTCATGGAAGTAAAAAAATGTTCATGAATTTGAAAAAAAAACACCACTTTAAAAAATGTTCACAAATATTGGAAAAAATATGAAATTTAAAAGTATTCATGATTTTTGAAAAATTTCACAAAATTAAAATGAAAAAGAGAAAAAAAGGAAAATAAAAATATAACAAAAAAGAACAAAAAACCGATCACGAGCTTCTCAAAACCATCCATAAAGCTAAAAAAACAGAAGCGGTTCGTGTTATATGGGTTTGGCCTAGTTGTCAAAGAGGTGCACGCTGTGTGCGGTTATCGAAGTAACTGATGCCATAAACACGGAATAGTAGTCACCGGATCGGGGGTGGTTTGTTATCTTGTTGAACACACTACCATGGCAAATGCCCACATGCATGCATATATGATGAGTGATATTTTTACACTCATTTCACCTTTGTTTACACCGAGATATTTCACTTAAAATGAGATATTTGCTTCAATATTTCTACTAATGACTAAAGAATGCAAAAGATTCCACAAATCCTCTCTTTGATGTGTCTCCATAGAAAATGGACTAAAAAGGGAAGAAATCAGGTGTGGAAATGGAATGGAAGGAGAATGGAGGAAGAAGGAATCAACAGGAGGCGTCTGCGCGAAGTCAGAGCAAAAGAAGGCATTCCATATGGGCGCAGGTGCCCGTATGAGCGCCCGTTTGGCGTGGATTTTGAGGCAGATCGTCCACCTGAACAACTCTTATTAAAGGTACCCCGTCGAAATATCAATAGGGCGACGAGCACAGAAGCCAGAACCTCTTCTTCGTCATCGTCATACACAAACCCTAGCCGCTGCCATCTCCATCTTCATAGCCATCTCCACCACCACCATCATAGTGCTCTCTCATCTAGTTCATATTTGTAATCGTGCATCACACAAGGCATCCATTGTAAGACATATTGCAATCAATCAATATCAAGATGTGTTCTTCAATGTTTTCTTTCCGCGATCTGAGCTCCATGTGTGAGTACTTTGGTAAGGTATGGGTTGAGGCATGAGCCTTCCACCCAAGGTATTTGTTGAGAGGATCAATGAAAAACTTTGACACAACGTCCCGTATGTGTGAAATAAAATTGTTCCATGAAGATGTCTCGTCTTGTCCATGATCTTCATCCCTGCAGGTGCCCTGGATCATGGAGATCGAGCACTGGTGAGGCTAGGAGAAAGGACACCGTGAAGTGTTATACCAAACACCGGTGATAGTAAGGTTCAGTAGGTTAATATGGAGAATATCCTTGGGGATAAATAAGGTGTAGTTATTAAACTCCAGAAGCTCTTGTCTGATTTCATTATCTTAACTATCGAGAAACCCTGTGCGACGGATAGGTCCTGCGGTAGGACAACTAATTCTTTATGCAGAACTCATGCTAGTCAAGATGTTATTTGAACACATCCCTCACTTCGATCCGTAACAAGCACATCTCGACGGGTGACTTCCAGTGCACAAATTAATATCCTACTTGATCCTAGCACAAATACAAGGTTGTAAGCATTAGACCTCATACCCGTACTTCTTTTTTATTATAAGTGTTTGAATCATTATTTGCTTGCTGATCCGGTCAAAAACTAGACTTGACACTTTCACAATAACTTGCTAGAGACCATCGCTTCAACGGAATCTTCCTCTCATGAGTTCGATAACTCAGGGTCACCTTTGGGCAAATAGGTGCAGGATACTCTTTTCTATTTCAATACCGTATAATAAAAGGAAGTATCAATATACACTTCACCCCTTATAAACACATGCACGCTCACCCTACCCTAGGAACCGAGAGGACATCGCATTTTTGTTGGGGAACGTAGTAATTTCAAAAAAAATCCTAAGAACACGCAAGATCATGGTGATGCATAGCAACGAGAGGGGAGAGTGTTGTCCACGTACCCTCGTAGACCGAAAGCGGAAGCGTTAACACTACACGGTTGATGTAGTCGTACGTCTTCACGATCCGACCGATCAAGTACCCAACGTACGGCACCTCCGAGTTCAGCACACGTTCAGCTCGATGACGTCCCTCGAACTCCGATCCAGCCGAGTGTTGAGGGAGAGTTTCGTCAGCACGACGGCGTGGTGACGATGATGATGTTCTACCGACGCAGGGCTTCGCCTAAGCACCGCTACAATATTAACGAGGTGTAATATGGTGGAGGGGGGCACCGCACACGGCTAAGAGATCAATAGATCAATTGTTGTGTCTATGGGGTGCCCCCCTGCCCCCGTATATAAAGGAGCAAGGGGGAAGGCGGCCGGCCTAGGAGGAGGGCGCGCCAAGGGGGGAGTCCTACTCCCACCGGGAGTAGGACTCCTCCTTTCCTTGTTGGAGTAGGAAAAGGGAAGGGAGAAGGAGAAAGAAGGAAGGGGGCGCCCCCCCTCCCTAGTCCAATTCGGACTAGTCCATGGGGAGGGGTGCGGCCACCCTTTGGGGCCTTTCTCTCCTTTCCCGTATGGCCCATTAAGGCCCAATACGAATTCCCGTAACTCTCCGGTACTCCGAAAAAACCCGAATCACTCGGAACCTTTCCGATGTCCGAATATAGTCGTCCAATATATCGATCTTTACGTCTCGACCATTTCGAGACTCCTCGTCATGTCCCTGATCTCATCCGGGACTCCGAACTTCTTCGGTACATCAAAACTCATAAACTCATAATAAAACTGTCATCGTAACGTTAAGCGTGCGGACCCTACGGGTTCGAGAACTATGTAGACATGACCGAGACACGTCTCCGGTCAATAACCAATAGTGGGACCTGGATGCCCATATTGGCTCCCACATATTCTATGAAGATCTTTATCGGTCAAACCGCATATGAACATACGTTGTTCCCTTTGTCATCGGTATGTTACTTGCCCGAGATTCGATCGTCGGTATCTTAATACCTAGTTCAAACTCGTTACCGGCAAGTCTCTTTACTCGTTCCGTAATACATCATCACGCAACAAACTCATTAGTTGCAATGCTTACAAGGCTTAAGTGATGTGCATTACCGAGAGGGCCCAGAGATACCTCTCCGACAATCGGAGTGACAAATCCTAATCTCGAAATACGCCAACCCAACAAGTACCTTCGGAGACACCTGTAGAGCACCTTTATAATCACCCAGTTACGTTGTGACGTTTGGTAGCACACAAAGTGTTCCTCCGGTAAACGGGAGTTGCATAATCTCATAGTCATAGGAACATGTATAAGTCATGAAGAAAGCAATAGCAACATACTAAACGATCGAGTGCTAAGCTAACGGAATGGGTCAAGTCAATCACATCATTCTCCTAATGATGTGATCCCGTTAATCAAATGACAACTCATGTCTATGGCTAGGAAACATAACCATCTTTGATCAACAAGCTAGTCAAGTAGAGGCATAGTAGGGACACTCTGTTTGTCTATGTATTCACACATGTATCAAGTTTCCGGTTAATACAATTCTAGCATGAATAATAAACATTTATCATGATATAAGGAAATAAATAATAACTTTATTATTGCCTCTAGGGCATATTTCCTTCAGTCTCCCACTTGCACTAGAGTCAATAATCTAGTTCACATCGCCATGTGATTTAACATCAATAGTTCACATCACCATGTGATTAACACCCATAGTTCACATCATCATGTGACCGACCAACACCCAAAGGGTTTACTAGAGTCAGTAATCTAGTTCACATCGCTATGTGATTAACACCCAAAGAGTACTAAGGTGTGATCATGTTTTGCTTGTGAGATTATTTTAGTCAACGGGTCTGTCACATTCAGATCCGTAAGTATTTTGCAAATTTCTATGTCTACAATGCTCTGCATGGAGCTACTCTAGCTAATTGCTCCCACTTTCAATATGTATCTAGACCGGGACTTAGAGTCATCTAGATTAGTGTGAAAACTTGCATCGACGTAACCCTTTACGACGAGCCTTTTGTCACTTCCATAATCGAGAAACATATCCTTATTCCAGTAAGGATAATTTTGACCACTGTCCAGTGATCTACTCCTAGATCACTATTGTACTCCCTTGCCAAAATCAGTGTAGGGTATACAATAGATCTGGTACACAGCATGGCATACTTTATAGAACCTATGGCCGAGGCATAGGGAGTGACTTTCATTCTTTTTCTATCTTCTGCCGTGGTCGGGCTTTGAGTCTTACTCAATTTCACACCTTGTAACACAGGCAGGAACTCTTTCTTTGACTGTTCCATTTTGAACCACTTCAAAATCTTGTTAAGGTATGTACTCATTGAAAAAACTTATCAAGCGTCTTGATCTATCTCTATAGATCTTGATGCTCAATATGTAAGCAGCTTCACCGAGGTCTTTCTTTGAAAAACTCCTTTCAAACACTCCTTTATGCTTCGTAGAATAATTCTACATTATTTCCGATCAACAATATGTCATTCACATATACTTATCAGAAATGTTGTAGTGCTCCCACTCACTTTCTTGTAAATACAGGCTTCACTGAAAGTCTGTATAAAACTATATCCTTTGATCAACTTATCAAAGCATATATTCCAACTCCGAGATGCTTGCACCAGTCCATAGATGGATCGTTGGAGCTTGCTTATTTTTTTAGCTCCCTTTGGATCAACAAAACCTTCCGGTTGCATCATATACAATTCTTCTTCCAGAAATCCATTCAGGAATGCAGTTTTGACATCCATTTGCCAAATTTCATAATCATAAAATGTGGCAATTGCTAACATGATTCGGACAGACTTAAGCATCGCTACGGGTGAGAAGGTCTCATCGTAGTCAATCCCTTGAACTTGTCGAAAACCTTTCGCAACAAGTCGAGCTTTATAGACAGTAACATTACCGTCAGCGTCAGTCTTCTTCTTGAAGATCCATTTATTTTCAATGGCTTGCCGATCATCGGGCAAGTCAACCAAAGTCCATACTTTGTTCTCATACATGGATCCAATCTCGGATTTCATGGCCTCAAGCCATTTTGCGGAATCTGGGCTCACCATCGCTTCTTCATAGTTTGTAGGTTCGTCATGGTCTAGTAACATAACCTCCAGAACAGGATTACCGTACCACTCTGGTGCGGATCTTACTCTGGTTGACCTACGAGGTTCAGTAATAACTTGATCTGAAGTTTCATGATCATCATCATTAACTTCCTCACTAATTGGTGTAGGCGTCGCAGAAACCGGTTTCTGTGATGAACTACTTTCCAATAAGGGAGCAGGTACAGTTACCTTATCAAGTTCTACTTTCCTCCCACTCACTTCTTTCGAGAGAAACTCCTTCTCCAGAAAGGATCCATTCTTAGCAACGAATGTCTTGCCTTCGGATCTGTGATAGAAGGTGTACCCAACAGTCTCCTTTGGGTATCCTATGAAGACATATTTCTCCGATTTGGGTTTGAGCTTATCAGGATGAAACTTTTTCATATAAGCATCACAACCCCAAACTTTAAGAAACGACAACTTTGGTTTCTTGCCAAACCACAGTTCATATTGTGTCGTCTCAACGGACTTAGACGGTGCCCTTTTTTAACGTGGATGCAGCTGTCTTTAATGCATAACCCCAAAACGATAGTGGTAAATTGGTAAGAGACATCATAGATTGCACCATATCTAATAAAGTACGGTTACGATGTTCGGACACACCATTACACTGTGGTGTTCCAGGTGGCGTGAGCAGTGAAACTATTTCACATTGTTTTAACTGAAGACCAAACTCGTAACTCAAATACTCTTCTCCACGATCAGATCGTAGAAACTTTATTTTCCTGTTACGATGATTTTCCACTTCACTCTGAAATTATATGAACTTTTCAAATGTTTCAGACTTCTATTTCATTAAGTAGATATACCCATATCTGCTCAAATCATCTGTGAAGGTCAGAAAATAATGATACCCGCTACGAGCCTCGATATTCATCGGACCACATACATCAGTATGTATGATTTCCAACAAATCTGTTGCTTGCTCCATTGTTCCGGAGAACGGAGTCTTAGTCATCTTGCCCATGAGGCATGGTTTGCAAGCATCAAGTGATTCCAAAATCCCATCAGTATGGAGTTTCCCCATGCGCTTTACACCAATATGACCTAAACGGCAGTGCCACAAATAAGTTGCACTATCATTATTAACTTTGCACCTTTTGGCTTCATTATTATGAATATGTGTATCACTATGATCGAGATCCAACAAACCATTTTATTGGGTGTATGACCATAGAAGGTTTTATTCATGTAAACAGAACAACAATTATTCTCTAATTTAAATGAATAACCGTATTGCAACAAACATGATCAAATCATATTCATGCTCAACGCAAACACCAAATAACACTTATTTAGTTTCAACACTAATTCCGAAAGTATAGGGAGTGTGCGATGATGATCATATCAATCTTGGAATTACTTCCAACACACATCGTCACCTCGCCTTTTACTAGTCTCTGTTTATTCTGCAACTCCCGTTTCGAGTTACTACTCTTAGCAACTGAACCAGTATCAAATGCCGAGGGGTTGCTATAAACACTAGTAAAGTACACATCAATAACATGTATATCAAATATACCTTTGTTCACTTTGCCATCCTTCTTATCCGCCAAATACTTGGGGCAGTTCCGCTTTCAGTGACCAGTTCCTTTGTAGTAGAAGCACTTAGTCTCAGGCTTAGGACCAGACTTAGGCTTCTTCACTTGAGCAGCAACTTGCTTGCCGTTCTTCTTGAAGTTCCCCTTCTTCCCTTTGCCCTTTTCTAGAAACTACTGGTCTCGTCAACCATCAACACTTGATGTTTTTCTTGATTTCTACCTTCGTCGATTTCAGCATCACGAAGAGCTTGGGAATTACTTTCGTCATCCCTTGCATATTATAGTTCATCATGAAGTTCTACTAACTTGGTGATGGTGACTAGAGAATTTTGTCAATCACTATTTTTATCTGGAAGATTAACTCCCACTTGATTCAAGCGATTGTAGTACCCAGACAATCTGAGTACATGCTCACTGCTTGAGCTATTCTCCTCCATCTTTTAGCTATAGAACTTGTTGGAGACTTCATATCTCTCAACTCGTGTAACATCCCAAATTTTCAATTTGGAATGTTATACATAGATCATCATTGCATATCATAATTTCTTTGCATTTCTGACAAATCCTCGATAAATCCTAAGCAACTCAAGGACCCTCGGAGAGAGTTGGGGATTTTCCCGAATTTTTCATATTTGATTTTCATCAAATAATAAAACGAGGATTTTGGTTTTAATTATTTTTCTCTCCGGAAGAATATTTCATTTAAAATTTAATAAGAGGAGAAAATATGACTTCTCCAAAACAATTGAAATATTGGAGGAAAATATTAAAATCATTTATTGGATTTTATTCGGATTTTATTTGCAATTTTAATTGCATTAAAAAAATTGCACGTTTTCAAAACAGCATTTTTGTGTCAAAAAAATGTTCACCCTGTTCTAATTATTTTAGACGGGGAAAATTTGTTTTATCTTTTTTGGATTTTTATTTATTTTTCTATGAATTTTTCTCGGCGGAATGTTTAAAAAAAAATCGCGCCGCGCCCGACCGGGCCGAGGCCCAGCCGAGCCGCCGGCCCATCCCCGCGTCTCCTCCGCGCGCACGCCGCCCGCCGCCTTTCCCCTCCTCCAAGCAGCCCCCCTCTCCTTATATACCGCCGCCCCCCCCCTTCACCCCGTACCCGCACCCGCCCCGAGCCGAGCCCGCCGGAGCCGGAGCCCCGACGCCCGAAGACCGCCGCCGTTCGCCGCCGCACGCCGCCGTTCGTCGCCCCCTCGCCACCCCAAGCCCCGCCGCACTCCGCCGCCCCTAGCCGCCCCTTCGCCGGACCCCGCCGGAGCCCGCCGACCCCGCCGGAGCCCGTCCCGACGAGGTATCGTCCCGATGCCGTTTGCCGGTTTTCTGAAGAAAAAAAACCATTCGTTTTTTTTTTAAAAACCCTAGATCGGTTTATTTTCTTCGGTTTTATTATTTTGTGAACGTTCACCGACCCGTTCATTTCAACGAACATGTTCGTCAGATTTTCTCCGTTAACGAACATCCGTTCTTTAACCGTTCGTCAGTTTTTCTTTTTCGTCGGATTTTTCCCGATTATTTCAGATCTCCATTTCTGATCGGATCTTCGTTTTCGTTTAACTTTTCGCTCGTTTATTGGAATCAGGTGATTCAAGCGCCTAGAGTTTCGTCTCGAAATTCTCTTTCCGTTTAACCTACTCAAACAAGTTTTTGCTACTGTAAAATTTGACCTAGATCCAGATTAGTAAACGAAGCTTGTTTCTTTCGCCGTTTGACTTTCGTTGCTTCGTTCGAGTTGATTCTTTTTGCAAACCGGAGTTCTTAAGTTGAACTTTCTGGTTGGATCTTTCACTCGAGTTTTACCTGTGCATTAGATGAGTACTTATTGTTTGCTTGTTTGTTTGCGATAGAGTACCCGGAGTGCGCCGCTTGTTACTTCGAATCGCTAGGTTTCGCGGATCATCAGCAAGGCAAGTAACACTTTGATCATACCTTTCCATACCCAGTTTTATTGCATTAGATCAATTCCTCAAACATTGCATGATTAGGTTCTAATTAAACTGTGGGTATTAGGAAGTAGTTGAGGTAGTACCTATTACCTGTTTTATTATCAAACCCTTGGGAGTTACTTCTACGTTGCTATTATATTGCCATGCTATGCTCGTAGACGAGGATTGGGTTTGAGAGATTTCCATGACAGATGTGAGATTGTTAATTAATGGTTTACTTAAGGTGGCAACTAAAACTCACATCTGGGTGGATTGAGGTACCTGGGTATTCCAGGATTGCCTGTTTTTCTTCTGGACCGCCACCCAGGTTCAAAGGGATCATGAGATTATTCATGCTAGAAACTTCCGTGTGCAGCCGCAAGCTATTATGGGCTCTAGCATAGTTGATTAAGTTGTGTGAACTCTTACAGTGGTAGACTAGCAGATGTAGGGGAAAGTAGGTGTAACTGTCTACCCATAAGTAAGGTGCAAACACTTCTGAAAGACTGTGTCTCGGTCATCCGTTTCTCAAACATCATGTAGTGCGAGAATCAAGCGGAGGCGATCGAGTCTTGTGGGGAAAAGTGCACAAACCTCTGCAGAGTGTACAAACTAATCATGGTTAGCCGTGTCCCCGGTTATGGACAACTTGAGTATCTAGTACTGGATTATCATGTGAATCTCATCATGTTACTTTAATTAATTTTGTTGGGTTTAATGATGATTCTTAACTGGGATTGAGATGCTGTCAACCATCTCAATGTTCAACAACCACCATGATAGTTAAATAAAATTTATTCCTTTGCAGTAGGGAAAAATTGGCTTTTCGCAAAACTGTAACCATAGAGCTTTCCACCAGCCATACATGCATGTAGTATAGCATTATTATGTTCATTATTCTCTATGTGTTACATTGCCAGCATATTCCATGTGCTGACCCGTTTCGGGCTGCAACATTTCATGTTGCAGACTTTTGAGACGACGAGTAAGGTGCCTTAGGTCGTGGTCTTATACTCAGTGATGTCGTTGGAGTTGATGGACTCACTTATCTTCCAAGTCTTCCGCTGTTATCGTATTTAGATGGCCTTAAGCCATATTTATCATACTTATTTCTCTTTGGAGATATTCGATGTAATAAGTGTGTGATTGCTACTCTGTTATAAATCCTCCATTTGTACTGTGCGTGTCAGCATTACTGATCCAGGGATGACACTGGTGCACAGCAGCACAGACCATTTGAGGTCTGGTCGCTACAAAGGTGGTATCAGAGCACACGCTGACTGTAGGACATGACCACTAAGCTTAAGCCCTAGAACACTTCTCTCTTCTCATTTCTGACCCCTCTCCACTTTATACTCTTTTAGGAATGGCGGATGCAAGGAGCAAGTTCATGCAACCAGATGAAGACACGCCTTTTGGACGACACTTGAAGGAAGTCACTAAGTACTTGAACATAGGAATACCAAGCATCACCGGAACCTACAACGCCACATTTCCCGAAGAGGAGAGCTGGAAGATTCAAGTTCACATTCCAGGAAGGACGTTTGTGCCAGTTACTGAACCCATAAGATTGGTTTTCGAAGCATCAACCTGGAGTTTAGGGAAGAGCATGGCCGCCCACATCGCTATGGGACGCATTGGAGAAGTCTACCACAAGGAGCTTAAGGATACCATTTATCAGATTTGTGGACGCCGAGACGAGCAATGGGAGATGATCAGAACCAGGAAGGATGGGTCAATTGCAGCTTTCATTCAGGAGCAAAACCAACATATTCGTCGCCAGGAGAACCAGATGTGCTCAGACAAGGAAGAACTGAAGAAGGCATTGACAAAGATCAAGGAGCTGGAGGAAGAACTCAAAGCTACACGCGAGGATTATTTGGAGGAAATCGTCGCACTAGTAGGGAAGAATGACGACCTGGAGAAGAAGATTGGAGTATTCATGGGAAATCCAGTGCCAAAAGCAAAAGATGACGAATGCACTTGCCCGGATAACTACATCATCATTGACGACACCGACTCGGAACCAAGTGAAGATGACTTTGTTGATGAAGCTGGAGCAGACATCATGGAGTCTTCAACTGATCAGAATTTCTAGTAGACCACCATATCAGTAGTAGTTTTCCCCCATTTTATAGTATAGTTCGAGCACTTTGTAACGCTAGTTACATCGATTGTATGCTTTGTTTGAATTGGTTGAGTGATATTGATTGTATTTGTATCATGAGCATATGGGTAGTGTTTTCCCTCTAGACCTAAATTCTATTCTTAATTCTCATCTTTTCTAACCCATCAGATGCCTCCGAGACGCGACACCGGATTTGTCTTCCCACCAGAGATCACTCAGTTGATTCAGCAACAGAATGCCCTGATGCAAGTGTTAGTGCAGAACCAAGGCAACAACAACAACAACAACAACAACAACAACAACAACAACAACCCACCGCCACCACCACCTGTTGATCACTTAGCCTGTTTCTTGAGGCTAAACCCGCCGGTGTTTTCCAGTAGCACCGAGCCGATTGTTGCAGATGATTGGCTCCGCAAAGTTGGAAGGGAGTTGACCACTGCAGGATGCACAGATGCGGAAAGAGTGCGTTTTGCCGCACATCAGCTTGATGGACCCGCAGCATCATGGTGGGAGAATTACACAGCCACACACCCTATTGACACTATCACATGGGACCAGTTTCAGCAAGCTTTCCGTACAGCCCATGTTTCAGCAGGAGCTATGGCTATGAAGAAGCATGAGTTTCGCAACCTACGCCAAGGAGGACGTACCGTAGGCCAGTATGTGGAGGATTTCAGTAAGTTAGCACGTTATGCACCAGATGACGTTGCTACAGATGCAGCCAAGCAGGAGAAATTTTTGGAAGGACTGAATGATGAACTGAGTATGCAGTTGATGGTAGCAACCTTCAACAACTACCAGGAGTTGGTAGATAGAGCTCTCATGATTGAAGGGAAGCAACAGCAGATTGAAAACCGTAAGAGGAAGTATGGACAAGGGAAGTATAACTCTGGAGCTCAGCAGAAGCCACGTTTTGCCCCGAAGCCGGGAGGACAGTTTCAGCATACCCATGGAGGAGGTAGTTCGCACAATCATAATGGCTCCAAAAATGGTAATGGGAACGGAGGAAGCAACGGACAGAACCGCACCAACCCATCTACCCCAGCCAAGAGGGACCTGAGCCAAGTCACTTGCTTTAAGTGCCAGAAGACTGGACATTATGCCAATGAATGTCCTGAAGCCCAGAATGGAAATGGCAATGGAAGCTCTGGGAAGAAGCCGAACCCGTTCAACAAAGGACACGTGAACCACGTGAGCGTGGAGGAGGTTGAAGCTCAGCCTGATGCAGTAATAGGTAAGTTTTTGGTTAAGTCATTTACTGCAACCGTTCTTTTCGATACTGGTGCATCGCATTCATACATATCAAGGGGATTTGTGAATAAGTTTAAGCTGCCCACCAAAGTTCTCAGAACACCTATGTTAGTAACCTCGCCAGGAGCAGAGTATATGGCAAGCCAAGGATGTTTTCAGATGCCATTGGCCATTGGTAGGCATGTTTTCCCCTCAGACCTAATAGTTTTGGAGTCGCAAGGTTTGGATGTGATTTTGGGAATGGATTGGCTATCGATGTATGGAGGGAACATCGATTGCGCCAGCAAGTCGATTTTGCTTACCACCCCAGAAGGAAAAAGGATTAAGTATGTATCCCGGCATATGCCAAAGAGGACTCAAGTAAATTCCTTATCAGGAGTTGTACAGGAGGAAGTACCAATGGTGAAGGATTATCCGGATGTATTTCCAGAAGAGTTGCCAGGCATGCCACCGGATAGAGACATTGAGTTCTTGATTGAACTTTTGCCAGGCACAGGGCAAATATCTAAGAGACCGTACAGGATGCCCGCAAAAGATTTGGAGGAAATTAAGAAGCATATTAAGGAGTTACTGGATAAAGGCTATATTCACCCAAGTTCGTCACCTTGGGGATCACCAGTACTTCTAGTGGAGAAGAAAGATGGATCGTTGAGGATGGTTGTTGATTATCGTGGATTGAATGAAGTGACCATCAAAAAAACAAGTACCCACTGCCGATGATCAATGATTTGTTTGACCGCCTACAAGGAGCTAAAGTATTTTCCAAGATCGATCTGCGATCAGGATACCATCAGTTAAAGATTCGAGAGCAGGATATACCTAAGACGGCTTTTACCACCAGATATGGACTGTATGAGTATACCGTTATGTCATTTGGTCTGACTAACGCACCTGCCTATTTCATGAACCTGATGAACAAAGTGTTTATGGAGTATTTGGACAAGTTCGTCGTGGTGTTCATTGATGATATTTTAGTCTTTTCCAAGAATGAGGAAGAGCATGAGGAGCATTTGCGATTGGTACTGGAGAAGCTCAGAGAACATCAGTTATATGCCAAGTTCAGCAAATGTGAATTTTGGCTGAAGGAAGTTGGATTCCTCGGACATGTTATTTCTGGAGAAGGAGTAGCAGTAGACCCTGCCAAGGTTGACACAGTGACAAGTTGGGAATCACCCACGTCAGTTGGAGAAATCCGGAGTTTTCTTGGACTTGCAGGATACTACCGGAGGTTCATCGAGAATTTCTCGAAGATTGCTAAACCCATGACTGAGCTATTGAAGAAGGACACCAAATTCAATTGGACCGAGGATTGTGAAGCTAGTTTTCAGGAATTGAAGAAACGATTGGTTACATCACCAGTGTTGATACTGCCAGATCAACGCAAGGATTATGAAGTTTATTGCGATGCTTCTCGTCGAGGACTTGGAGCAGTGCTTATGCAGGAAGGAAGAGTTGTGTCATATGCTTCACGACAACTTAAACCCCATGAGAAGAATTATGCTACGCATGATTTGGAGTTAGCAGCCGTGGTGCATGCGTTGAAGACATGGAGACATTTTCTCACCGGAAACCATTGTGAGGTGTACACGGATCACAAGAGTTTGAAATATATTTTCACGCAGAAGGAGTTAAATCTCAGACAGAGGAGATGGTTGGAGCTTATTAAGGACTATGATATGAGATTGCATTATCACCCAGGAAAGGCTAACGTAGTAGCAGACGCGTTGAGCCGCAAGAGTCATGTCAACACCCTCAAGACAGGAGAGTTACCTCAGGAGTTAGCCGAGGACCTTCGCGAGCTATGTTTGGAGATAGTCCCAAGAGGCTATTTAGCGACTCTGGAAATTCAGTCTACCTTGATGGAAAGGATCAGAGAAGCTCAGAAGACAGACAAGGAGATTGACGAGATAAAGGAGAAGATGAGCAAAGGAAAAGCCAAGGGATTTCGTGAGGATGAGCTTGATACTTTATGGTTTGAGGACTGCGTCTATGTGCCCAATGATCCGGAGATCAGGAAGTTGATTTTGCAAGAAGCCCATGATTCACCGTACTCAATTCACCCAGGGAATACCAAGATGTATTTGGATTTGAAGAATACTTTCTGGTGGACCGGAATGAAGAAGGATATTGCGGAGTATGTAGCAGTTTGTGATGTATGTCAGAGAGTGAAGGCAGAGCATCAGAAGCCAGCAGGATTGCTACAACCATTGCCGATACCCGAATGGAAGTGGGATAAAATAGGCATGGATTTTATCACGGGATTGCCCAGTACTCGTTCAGGCTATGACTCAATATGGGTTGTAGTCGACCGTTTGACGAAAGTGGCTCATTTCATTCCAGTGAAGACCACTTACACCAGTGCTAAGTTGGCAAAGATATACATGACCAGGATCGTATGTTTGCATGGAGTTCCGAGGACCATTGTATCAGATAGAGGAACCCAGTTTACCTCAAAGTTTTGGAAGCAGTTACATGAAACATTGGGAACCAGGCTAGAGTTTAGTACAGCCTTTCACCCACAGACAGATGGACAGACCGAGAGAGTCAATCAGATTTTGGAAGACATGTTGAGAGCTTGTGCACTAGATTATGGATCTAGTTGGGACGACAATTTGCCATATGCGGAGTTTTCCTACAACAACAGTTATCAAACCAGTTTGAAGATGGCCCCTTACGAAGCTTTGTACGGAAGAAGGTGTAGAACACCGTTGTTATGGGACGAGGTTGGAGACCGTCAGTTGTTTGGACCAGATTTGATTAAGGAGTCTGAACAGAAAGTGAGGTTGATTCGCGATAGGCTCAAGGTAGCCCAGTCCAGGCAGAAGAGTTATACTGATTCTAAACGAAAGGAGACAGTTTATGAATCCGGAGACCGAGTGTACCTTCGAGTATCACCACTTCGAGGAGTGAAGCGCTTTGGAGTTAAGGGAAAGCTAGCGCCTCGTTTTATCGGACCATACAGAGTTTTGGAACGTATGGGAGAAGTTGCCTACAAGCTGGAATTGCCCGAAGGATTGTCTGGAGTTCATGATGTATTTCACATTTCCCAGTTGAAGAAGTGCCACGCAGAGATGGCTGAGATACCACTGAGAGATACAGTGCCGCTGGAAGCGATTCAGCTGGAAAGTGATTTGACCTATGAGGAGAAACCAGTTAAGATTCTTGAGTATGCCAGCCGAGTCACCCGCAGTAAGGTTATCAAGTTTTGCAAAGTACAGTGGAGTCACCACACGGAAGATGAAGCCACCTGGGAGCGAGAGGAAGATCCACGGAAGGACCACTCCCACCTGTTTTCTAGCCAACCCGAATCTCGAGGGCGAGATTCATCTTAAGGGGGGTAGGTTTGTAACATCCCAAATTTTCAATTTGGAATGTTATACATAGATCATCATTGCATATCATAATTTCTTTGCATTTCTGACAAATCCTCAATAAATCTTAAGCAACTCAAGGACCCTCGGAGAGAGTTGGGGATTTTCCCGAATTTTTCATATTTGATTTTCATCAAATAATAAAACGAGGATTTTGGTTTTAATTATTTTTCTCTCCGGAAGAATATTTCATTTAAAATTTAATGAGAGGAGAAAATATGACTTCTCCAAAACAATTGAAATATTGGAGGAAAAATATTAAAATCATTTATTGGATTTTATTCGGATTTTATTTGCAATTTTAATTGCATTAAAAAATTGCACGTTTTCAAAACTGCATTTTTGTGTCAAAACAATGTTCACCCTGTTCTAATTATTTTAACTAGACGGGGAAAATTTGTTTTATATTTTTTGAATTTTTATTTATTTTTCTATGAATTTTTCTCGGCGGAATGTTTAAAAAAAATCGCGCCGCGCCCGACCGGGCCGAGGCCCAGCCGAGCCGCCGGCCCATCCCCGCGTCTCCTCCGCGCGCACGCCGCCCGCCGCCGCCTTTCCCCTCCTCCAAGCAGGCCCCCCTCTCCTTATATACCGCCCCCCCCCTTTCACCCCGTACCCGCACCCGCCCCGAGCCGAGCCCGCCGGAGCCGGAGCCCCGACGCCCGAAGGCCGCCGCCGTTCGCCACCGCACGCCGCCGTTCGCCACCCCAAGCCCCGCCGCACTCCGCCGCCCCTTCGCCGGACCTCGCCGGAGCCCGCCGACCCCGCCGGAGCCCGTCCCGACGAGGTATCGTCCCGATGCCGTTTGCCGGTTTTCTGAAGAAAAAAACCGTTCGTTTAAAAAAAACCTAGATCGGTTTATTTTCTTCGGTTTTATTATTTTGTGAACGTTCACCGACCCGTTCGTTTCAACGAACGTGTTCGTCGGATTTTCTCCGTTAACGAACATCCGTTCTTTAACCGTTCGTCAGTTTTTCTTTTTCGTCGGATTTTTCCCGATTATTTCTGATCTCGATTTCTGATCGGATCTTCGTTTTCGTTTAACTTTTCGCTCGTTTATCGGAATCAGGTGATTCAAGCGCCTAGAGTTTCGTCTCGAAATTCTCTTTCTGTTTAACCTACTCAAACAAGTTTTTGCTACTGTAAAATTTGACCTAGATCCAGATTAGTAAACGAAGCTTGTTTCTTTCGCCGTTTGACTTTCGTTGCTTCGTTCGAGTTGATTCTTTTTGCAAACCGGAGTTCTTAAGTTTAACTTTCTGGTTGGATCTTTCACTACAGGAATCTGCTACTTTGCCGTCTGCCACGGCGGACGGCAAAGGCAAGGGTGGCGGACGGCAAAGAGCTTTGCCGTCCGCCGCAGACGGCAAAAGGCTCCGGCAAAGTAGGCTACGGTAAAGAGCTTCTTTGCCGTCTGCTTTCTGAAGCGGACGGCAAAGGGGCCTTTGCCATCAGTGGCGGACGGCAAAGAAAGCCGACGGCAATAAATTCCCTGTTAGTCCGTTAGGCGTCTAACGGCAGCCTTTGCCGTCCGCGGCTGACGGCAAAGAGCTTCAAGCCTTTGCCGTCTGCCACTGTAGGCAAACTGACCAAATGGGTCAGCTGCCAGGAAGCACAGGTGGTTGCCACGTGGCTTATTTGCCGTCCGCGGCGGACGGCAAAGAGCCCGTTGCCGTCGGTGGCAGACGGCAAAGAGCCTGTACAACCCTGTTTGTAATTTAATTCATTCAATTTGACAGCAATTCATAGATATACAGAGATATACACAGCAATTCACATATATACACAACAAGCATATCCAACACACAAGTTTCATCATATATACATACATAACCAACACATATATAGTTCCATCCTTACATATTACAAAAGTTTCTCATTATTCATCCTACACCGTTGTCCATCCATCCATATAACAAGTTCCAACCATGCAAGTTCATTGATACAAAATAAAAGCACAAATGGAAAAGAAGCACTCCATCCATGCAAGCTTCCGTGAATTAAATCAAATCTGCAAAATGATAAACAAGATGTTAGGAAAAGAAGTAGAAAATGAAGAAGAAAACTATAAGAAATAAGCATACTTAAGTAAAATGGAGCTAACCTAGAAGAAAACGAAGAAGAAGAAGAAGACTAGAAGAATACTAGAAGAAGACTATAATTAAGCTTATTATATAAACTTGGTCATTTTGTGCTAACATAAGTAATTTTGGAGTTAACCTATAGGAAACTAAGCATATTAGAGATAACTTAGCATATTAGAGCCAACTTAGGTAAAATGGAGCCAACCTAGCTAATTATGCCATCTTTGAGTGAACTAAGCATATTAGAGCTAACTTATAGCTAACTTATGTCATTTTGGAAGAAGAAGAAGAAGACTATAAGCTTATTATGTAAACTTGGTCATTTTGTGCTAACATAAGTAATTTTGGAGCTAACCTATAGGAAACTAAGCATAGTAGAGATAACTTAGCATATTAGAGCTAACATATGTAACTAAGCATATTAGAGCTAACATAGGTAACTAAGCATATTAGAGCAAACTATATATAGATCATTTTGGAGATCTGACATACCTGACATAGTTCAGTTCTCATTGTTCTTCTCCTTCTCCTTCCTCAGCCTGATGCGCCAAGAGCGGCGAGGCGGTGGAGGCGGTGGAGGCAGTGGGATGTAGTCTTCTACCACAATTGGCGTGGTCATGTCGCCCAGCTGTGGGATCGCCGGCGCCACCACCATCGCTAGGTCATCCTCAGCCACCACCATCTCTTGCCCATGGTGCGCCACCACCATCTCCTGCCCTTGGTCGGCCACCACCATCGCTAGGAGGTCATCCTCAGCCGGATGCCCACTCTGCTCCTCTTCTTCCCCACTCCAGTCCGGATCATCCTCCTTGCTGTCTTTGCTGCAGCCCGAATCGCTACTGCTTTTGCTACAGCCAGAATCGATGTTGCTTTGTGTAGCCAGTGTCGCTGCTGCTGCTCCCATTGCCTGTCCAAATGCAACAATTAATGACCGTTAACAATCGATGCAAGACAAAGCCAAATGTAGAGGAATAAGAAGAGGCAGAACGTACCGGCATCATCGTCGTCAGCGTAGCGCATGCGACACATAGTCGCGTTGAACACCTTCACGATGAGCATGTTGGCGTCGTCGTCGTGCCTGAAGAGAAGGAAGTACCCCAGCCGCAGGTCGTAGGCACGGTAGAACTTCTCCCAGCCATGACACAGGTACATGTGGCCCTCCTTGATCACCAACTCCACGTCCCACAGCCTGCGAACCCCGCTGCCGGCCTGTCGCAGCTTCACATTATTTGGCGGATCTTCACCCAGCATGTTCATATAAGTGTCAGGCAGCCTCTGCAGTTTGGGACAAGGAGTGATGTAGCAAACAACAGAGTTATCATAATGAGATGGGTGAAGGGGAGATCTCTCCTTCTATACCTGCCTCTTGGAGGAAGTCCCAAGTATGATACTGAAGAACTCGAAAGCATCCAACTCGTACTTCGGTGTGGCAGAGCGGAGACAGCGGTGACGGCCTCCCCCCATCTCTAATAAGCAGCAGAAGAGACCAATTAGTATCTAGCTAGAAGCATATCTATAAACATAGAGCCAAGTTTCTAGACATGAAAGAAAACTGAGAAAAAAAAGCAATGCACTTGTGCTCAACAACATCAACAACACTTAGTTAATTTGGTAGGTTAGTTGGCAATGGCAATTGGCACCCTTCAAAACTAGGGATTTCTTTAGACATGAAAGAAAACTGAAAATGTTGAAAAAAAGAGCATAGTAATCTAAAAATAGGGGGAAAATACACTTCTTCTTTCTCCTCTTTATCTTCTTCTTTTTTTCATCTTTCTTCTTTCTTCTTAACCAAAACTAAACCTAAAGTTCCTTCTGGTGTGATCACATTGGAATACTTGTGGCAACAAATCATAGTTGCACCATATTTTCATAATATTTTATACAACCCCTACAAGGAGTCTGTGGATAACTTTCGTTTACAGTTCACTAGATATGTGTATTACATTTTCTATTGGAAATGCATTTGAATTCATTTATGACAAATACTAATTCTACCACGACATGCCTATTTTTTTCTTGTATATAAAATAACTCGTGCACTAATATTTACTTCACTGAAAGATTTTTCACTTTGAAGGGAAATAGTTTTTGTTCCATCATCTATTAATAATATAACAATAATAATTCATTATATGGCAATGAGTTGAGAAATCTGGCACTACATTATTTAAATGACACATAAAAAGCATAATGTACTAACTAATAAGACTACTAGTGAGAATTGAGATTATACACAATTATAGTAGAGAAGATGCTATCTATGCTCTAAACCTAAACTAAAGTAAACCTAAACTAAACCAAACCTAAAATAAACCTAAACTAAACTTTCTCCTCCTCCTCCTCCTCCTCCTCCTCTTCTTCTTCTTCTTCTTCTTCCCCCTTCTACTTAACCTAAACCTAAACTAAAAACCTAAACTAATTAAAACTAAACTATTTAAACTAATTAAACCTAAATTAATTAAACTAAATAACCTAAACTAATTAACTATAAACTGAAAAAACTTAAACTAAAAAACCTTATCTAAACAGAAAAGAAAAACAAAAAAACAGAAGAAAAAAAATGGCAGGGGCTCACTGTGGGGGGCGGCGACGGGTCGGGGAGGGGGCGGCGACGGGGCGGGGCGGTGGAGGAGGCGGGGCGGCGGGGGGCCGGGGCAGCGGGGGGCCCGGGCGGCGGGGGGCCGGGGCGGGGCGGTGGAGGAGGCGGGGCGGCGGGGGCCCGGGCGGCGGGGTGGCGGGGGGCCGGGGCGGGGCGGTGGAGGAGGCGGCCTGGGGCGGCGGGGGGCCGGGGCGGCAGTGGGGCGCGGGGCGGCAGGGGGCCGGGGCGGGGGGCGGTGGGGCGGCGGGGAGCCGGGGCGGTGGGGCGACGGGGCGGCGGGGGCGACGGGGCGGCGGCGCGCGGCGGGCGGCGGCGGCGGCGGCGGGGTGGGAGGAGAAGGGCGAGGAGGAAGTGAGTAACGGGCGGGGGGTACCTGCCGTTAGTAAAGTGCCCTCTTTGCCGTCCGCCAGCCTTTGTCGTCCGCCTTTTTGCCTCTTTGTCGTCTGCTAGCGGACGGCAAAGAGGTGGGCCGTTAAGATTTTTCCAAACGAGCGGGGGGTGGGGGCCACCTCACTCTTTACCGTCTGCCAGCGGACGGCAAAGATTCTTTGCCGTCTGCTGGCAGACGGCAAAGAGCTAGCAGATGGCAAAGAGATTCGTTGCCATCAGCCTTTTCTTTGCCGTCTGCTTTTGGGTAGCTGATGGCAAAGAGCTTCTTTGCCGTCAGCTAGCAGACGGCAAAGAGCTGGCAGATGGCAAATTAGCTGATTCCAGTAGTGTTTCACTCGAGTTTTACCTGTGCATTAGATGAGTACTTATTGTTTGCTTGTTTGTTTGCGATAGAGTACCCGGAGTGCGCCGCTTGTTACTTCGAATCGCTAGGTTTCGCGGATCATCAGCAAGGCAAGTAACACTTTGATCATACCTTTCCATACCCAGTTTTATTGCATTAGATCAATTCCTCAAACATTGCATGATTAGGTTCTAATTAAACTGTGGGTATTGGGAAGTAGTTGAGGTAGTACCTATTACCTGTTTTATTATCAAACCCTTGGGAGTTACTTCTACGTTGCTATTATATTGCCATGCTATGCTCGTAGACATGGATTGGGTTTGAGAGATTTCCATGACAGATGTGAGATTGTTAATTAATGGTTTACTTAAGGTGGCAACTAAAACTCACATCTGGGTGGATTGAGGTACCTGGGTATTCCAGGATTGCCTGTTTTTCTTCTGGACCGCCACCCAGGTTCAAAGGGATCATGAGATTATTCATGCTAGAAACTTCCGTGTGCAGCCGCAAGCTATTATGGGCTCTAGCATAGTTGATTAAGTTGTGTGAACTCTTACAGTGGTAGACTAGCAGATGTAGGGGAAAGTAGGTGTAACTGTCTACCCATACGTATGGTGCAAACACTTCTGAAAGACTGTGTCTCGGTCATCCGTTTCTCAAACATCATGTAGTGCGAGAATCAAGCGGAGGCGATCGAGTCTTGTGGGGAAAAGTGCACAAACCTCTGCAGAGTGTACAAACTAATCATGGTTAGCCGTGTCCCCGGTTATGGACAACTTGAGTATCTAGTACTGGATTGTCATGTGAATCTCATCATGTTACTTTAATTAATTTTGTTGGGTTTAATGATGATTCTTAATTGGGATTGAGATGCTGTCAACCATCTCAATGTTCAACAACCACCATGATAGTTAAATAAAATTTATTCCTTTGCAGTAGGGAAAATTTGGCTTTTCGCAAAACTGTAACCATAGAGCTTTCCACCAGCCATACATGCATGTAGTATAGCATTATTATGTTCATTATTCTCTATGTGTTACATTGCCAGCATATTCCATGTGCTGACCCGTTTCGGGCTGCAACGTTTCATGTTGCAGACTTTTGAGACGACGAGTAAGGTGCCTTAGGTCGTGGTCTTATACTCAGTGATGTCGTTGGAGTTGATGGACTCACTTATCTTCCAAGTCTTCCGCTGTTATCGTATTTAGATGGCCTTAAGCCATATTTATCATACTTATTTCTCTTCGGAGATATTCGATGTAATAAGTGTGTGATTGCTACTCTGTTATAAATCCTCCATTTGTACTGTGCGTGTCAGCATTACTGATCCAGGGATGACACTGGTGCACAGCAGCACAGACCATTTGAGGTCTGGTCGCTACAACTCGGGTATTTGCTTGAAATATTAACTTCAACTCCTAGAACATCTCATATGGTCCATGACGTTCAAAAACATCTTTGAAGTCCCGATTCTAAGCCGTTAAGCATGGTGCACTAAACTATCAAGTAGTCATCATATGGAGCTAGCCAAACGTTCATAACGTCTGCATTTGCTCCTGCAATAGGTCTGTCACCTAGCGGTGCATCAAGGACATAATTCTTCTGTGCAGCAATGAGGATAATCCTCAGATCATGGATCCAATCCACATCATTGCTACTAACATCTTTCAACATAATTTTTCTCTAGGAACATATCAAAAATAAACACAAGGAAGCAACAAACGCGAGCTATTGATCTACAACATAATTTGCAAAATACTATCAGGACTAAGTTCATGATAAATTTAAGTTCAATTAATCATATTAATTAAGAACTCCCACTTAGATAGACATCCCTCTAATCCTCTAAGTGATCACGTGATCCATATCAACTAAACCATGTCCGATCATCACGTGGGATGGAGTAGTTTCAATGGTGAACATCAGTATGTTGATCATATCTACTATATGATTCACGCTCGGCCTTTCGGTCTCCGTGTTCCGAGGCCATATTTGTTATATGCTAGGCTCGTCAAGCTTAACCTGAGTATTCCGCGTGTGCAACTGTTTTGCACCCGTTGTATTTGAACGTAGAGCCTATCACACCCGATCATCACGTGGTGTCTCAGCACGAAGAACTTTCGCGACGGTGCATACTCAGGGAGAACACTTATACTTTGATAATTTAGTGAGGGATCATCTTATAATGCTACCGTCAATCAAAGCAAGATAAGATGCATAAAAGATAAACATCACATGCAATCAATATAAGTGATATGATATGGCCATCATCATCTTGTGCTTGTGATCTCCATCTCCGAAGCACCGTCATGATCACCATCGTCACCGGCACGACACCTTGATCTTCATCGTAGCATCGTTGTCGTCTCGCCAATCTTATGCTTCTACGACTATCGCTACCGCTTAGTGATAAAGTAAAGCATTGCATGGCGATTGCATTGCATACAATAAAGCGACAACCATATGGCTCCTACCAGTTGCCGATAACTCGGTTACAAAACATGATCATCTCATACAATAAATTTAGCATCATGCTTTGACCATATCACATCACAACATGCCCTGCAAAAACAAGTTAGACGTCCTCTACTTTGTTGTTGCAAGTTTTACGTGGCTGCTACAGGGCTTAGTAAGAACCGTTCTTACCTACGCATCAAAACCACAACGATAGTTTGTCAAGTTGGTGTTGTTTTAACCTTCGCAAGGACCGGGCGTAGCCACGCTCGGTTCAACTAAAGTTGGAGAAACTGACACCCGCGAGCCACCTCTGTGCAAGGCACGTCAGAAGAACCAGTCTCGCGTAAGCGTACGCGTAATGTCGGTCCGGGCCGCTTCATCCAACAATACCGCTGAACCAAAGTATGACATGCTGGTAAGCAGTATGACTTATATCGCCCACAACTCACTTGTGTTCTACTCGTGCATATGACATCTACGCATAAAACCAGGCTCGGATGCCACTGTTGGGGAACGTAGTAATTTCAAAAAAATTCCTACGAACACGCAAGATCATGGTGATGCATAGCAACGAGAGGGGAGAGTGTTGTCCACGTACCCTCGTAGACCAAAAGCGGAAGCGTTAACACAACGCGGTTGATGTAGTCGTACGTCTTCACGATCCGACCGATCAAGTACCGAACGTACGGCACCTCCGAGTTCAGCACACGTTCAGCTCGATGACGTCCCTCGAACTCTGATCCAGCCGAGTGTTGAGGGAGAGTTTTGTCAGCACGATGGCGTGGTGACGATGATGATGTTCTACCGACGCAGGGCTTCGCCTAAGCACCGCTACAATATTATCGAGGTGTAATATGGTGGAGGAGGGCACCGCACACGGCTAAGAGATCAATAGATCAATTGTTGTGTCTATGGGGTGCCCCCCTGCCCCCGTATATAAAGGAGCAAGGGGGAAGGCGGCCGGCCTAGGAGGAGGGCGCGCCAAGGGGGGAGTCCTACTCCCACCGGGAGTAGGACTCCTCCTTTCCTTGTTGGAGTAGAAAAAGGGAAGGGAGAAGGAGAAAGAAGGAAGGGAGCGCCCCCCTCCCTAGTCCAATTCGGACTAGTCCATGGGGAGGGGTGCGGCCACCCTTTGGGGCCTTTCTCTCCTTTCCCGTATGGCCCATTAAGGCCCAATACGAATTCCCGTAACTCTCTGGTACTCCGAAAAATACCCGAATCACTCGGAACCTTTCCGATGTCCGAATATAGTCGTCCAATATATCGATCTTTACGTCTCGACCATTTCGAGACTCCTCGTCATGTCCCTGATCTCATCCGGGACTCCGAACTCCTTCGGTACATCAAAACTCATAAACTCATAATAAAACTGTCATCGTAACGTTAAGCGTGCGGACCCTACGGGTTCGAGAACTATGTAGACATGACCGAGACACGTCTCCGGTCAATAACCAATAGCGGGACCTGGATGCCCATATTGGTTCCCACATATTCTACGAAGATCTTTATCGGTCAAACCGCATATGAACATACGTTGTTCCCTTTGTCATCGGTATGTTACTTGCCCGAGATTCGATCGTCGGTATCTTAATACCTAGTTCAAACTCGTTACCGGCAAGTCTCTTTACTCGTTCCGTAATACATCATCACGCAACAAACTCATTAGTTGCAATGCTTACAAGGCTTAAGTGATGTGCATTACCGAGAGGGCCCAGAGATACCTCTCCGACAATCGGAGTGACAAATCCTAATCTCGAAATACGCCAACCCAACAAGTACCTTCGGAGACACCTGTAGAGCACCTTTATAATCACCCAGTTACGTTGTGACGTTTGGTAGCACACAAAGTGTTCCTCCGGTAAACGGGAGTTGCATAATCTCATAGTCATAGGAACATGTATAAGTCATGAAGAAAGCAATAGCAACATACTAAACGATCGAGTGCTAAGCTAACGGAATGGGTCAAGTCAATCACATCATTCTCCTAATGATGTGATCCCGTTAATCAAATGACAACTCATGTCTATGGCTAGGAAACATAACCATCTTTGATCAACGAGCTAGTCAAGTAGAGGCATACTAGTGACACTCTGTTTGTCTATGTATTCACACATGTATCAAGTTTCCGGTTAATACAATTCTAGCATGAATAATAAACATTTATCATGATATAAGGAAATAAATAATAACTTTATTATTGCCTCTAGGGCATATTTCCTTCAATTTTGAGATTGACGAAGTCACCACAGACTCCTCATAGTCGACGAGAACGTCTCCTCTCACTAAACCAACATCACCGAAGGAACGAAATAAATCCAAAGAAATGCGCGCATCAGTGCCAAATTTAGAACTTGAACCCTGGTGGGCTGGTTCCACCACAAAGAACCTAAATAACGCTCAGTTGGTACGTAAGTTTGTTACAACGGAGGTCAATTCCAACAAGATCATATCCCTTGCAAGTCAAAATCCTCCTCAATCCTCTCCAACCCCCTCGAGAGAGGATTAATCGAAAAGGCCTTAGGAGTTTTTTCATCTATGTACTATTCATTTAACAAAATTAGGTGGGCAAGACGTTTTTTGGGAAATGGTGGGACTCTGCTGTGTATTTTTATTAATTTTGGCATAAAAAATTTAGAGTCTTATAAAACAAAAAAAGAAAAAAATACAATAACAATTACAACACTGAAGAAAACAACATTCCTTTAATAGTATCTTTTACTATTCCTCTGATTTAAAAATATAAATCGAATGAGTTGAAACCAATGGCAGGGTCAACAAAAGCGCGGGCCAATCTTCTTGAAGTTTCCCTCGGCGAATTTTAGAGAAGAAACTTCGCTTGGACAACGCCTATGTGGAATCTGCATACCCATCTGCGTCGCCTCCAGCGTTATCGGGATCATGGCGAGGCCAACTCCAACGCATAACCCTATCATGTCCGCTCGTGTCCATTTGGGTCAAAACGGACATACGACACGGTCCTACGCGCGGCCGCATCCGCAAATTTTGTCCATTTCGCGTCCGGCCCGCCCCATTTTCAGCGCAAACATGCGCTGGATTTGCAGCCACACGGACGTCGAAGGGACGGGCACGCGCTTGCTCGTCGTCCGCCTCGAGGACACGTGGCGGCGGTTCACCTACCTCCACCGCCCAAATTCAATGCGCACAAGAGGCGGGCCCCAATTGTCATTCACACGTGCGGAGGGGTCGTCGTCCTTCTTAGTGTGGAAGTCGTAGACCGGCCAATCCACAGCTTCCACTTCCTGGCCGGCCTGCCTCCTCGAGCCCTAACACGAGCGAGCAAACCCTAGCCAGCGCCGCCGCACCCCCAGTCGCCCACCTCCCCGCCAGTGCCATGGGCTGGCATTGAATCAGCAAGGGGAAGCACGACCACGAGGCCGGCTCCTCCTCTGGGCGACGCGGCTCCAGAAGATCCGCGCCACCCGTACCACCGGCCTTTCAGATCGCGCCGCCGGTGGCTGGCCAGTGCAACAGGCCCTATGTCCACGCCGACGTCTGCCGCCGGTACTGGGAGACATCCACGCAGCTCTTGTGGGGAGATATCCATTTGCCAAACAAATGGCATCTCTCTGCGGACCGCATGCCAATCCCGGCGGTGCCGGTGAGCGGCCGCACCCGCCATGAAGAGATCAACCGTCCTCGCGTCCGCCTGCCACCTGATCTCCGGCAAGACTCCAGGTACGCCATTGACTCGCTGTTGTGGGACACGTGGTTCCGCGACGAGCACGACCTGTGACGGCGGTCCTTCTTTGTCGGTCGTCCTCCGAGCCCGCGCGCACCGCGCCCGGCTCGTGCAAACAGCCCGCCCCAAGCGTGCGGCCGTAGGCGTGTGCACGGCATCTCACCGTCACCGCCGTCCCGTCCACCGCCGCCACCCATGACCGAGGAGGAGGAGGCCTGGCTCATGAGGCGTGTCATGGAGGACTCCATGAACACGCACGACGAGCGGCAATGGGATGGCCTGGAAACCGCATTGGCCCTCTCTGTGACCGGCGACGTGGCCATCCCGGAGCTGGACGTTGCCTCAAGGAGGAGGTGCCGGAGGAGCAGCCCCTCGCCGCGTGGAACCCTGGTTTGGTGGGCCAGCGGTGGAGCTAGTCGTGCACGGCGTCGAAAATGGTCGACTCGGTGGGAGTCGGCACATGGTCAGCCACGCCATAGCGGTCGCCGGGGCAGGAGCCACAGGAGGTGGTGGTGCAGGCGCCGCCGCCTCCGGTCTGGCAGGAGCTGCCAGCCCACCTTTGACAGCCACCTCCCTACGTCGACCTCACCAGCGACGACGACGCGTAGAAGCGGGGCTCATGGAGACAACGGTGGCGGCGGCCATTTTTATCTTGTTTTTAAGTCTTTTATTAAGTTTTAGTTTACTTATGAACTTGGGTACTGCGGCCGGTGTGGCCTTTTAATGTTTATATTTATATTTTTGTATTATTTGCAAGTCTATTTGGGTTTTTTGTCACAAATGCAAGTCCAAAACGCACCAAGTGTTGGGTGAGTCGTGCCGGTTGGACGCACCAATGGGTGCATGACCGCAAACAGACGGTTGTGTCCGTTTTCCTACTTCAAATAAATAAAAAATGAATGAAACGGACGTTTATTTGGAATCATGCGTTGTGTTGGAATTGGTCTGACCGGATCATCAAGACACAGACTGCGGCCTGCAGCTCCCACAAGCAGCTCCCGCGGGAGGGGACAACCGATATAGCAGCCACGCCGTCCACATACCGGAACCGCGCGCTTACATACGCCGTAGACATGGGAGAGAGGCGGATTACTACGCTGCTTCTTCCGAGCGGCACCCGTGGTTTTCTTTCATTTTGTGTGTGTTTTGTTGCCTTGCAATGCCGATACGGCCACATGACGCCCGGAGGCCCCGACGTCGACGCACGAGCACGACCATATATTGCTTGTCTTTGGTAGTCCCAACAAAAAGAAAGCATGGGCTTCAACGATGCTGGTATGTCTTTCTTGTGGCCGTGGCCCGTGGGACTCTAGTTTTAGTAATATAATTTTAGTAGTAAATAAAACTATTGGTATCTAAAAAAGCTGTAGTATTCTCATAACAATAAGAAAATACTTTGCTATCAAACATGACCTACAGATTGCTTGACATAAAAATTTCAACATTTGTCTTGAAATCTTCCAACATATTTTTTTTCTAAAACGCAAACGCTAGGCGCCGGCCAAAAGTTTCGGCCGGTCCCGCCCTAGCCATTGGATGTGAGCCGCTTGGCCAATGGATCTGGGCAAAAAAAAAATTGATTCACCCATGTCTTCTTCTTTCTCGGGTTGGATCTGCAACTCCCGCTCAGGGTCCTCGTCGCCGTGCCTGTAGTCCCCTCCGGTGGCCGTCCTCATCGTCGGTCCCACCCTCGCCGACCGTTCTCGTCGTTGAATGAATGTAGTCAAAACTACCTCAACCCATGCAACAGCTGCGCCTGCGGTTGCAGCTCCGTCGGCGGCGGTTATAGCTCCCCTCCGGTTGTAGCTCCATCCCCGCCCCTCACCGCTCGCTGCACGGAATTGCGTCGGCGACGACCACCAGTCAGTCAACGCCGTTGAATGGATGTAGCAAAAAACTTCTCCGATAGTACCAAAATCTAACTACAGTTGCAACAAAGTCCCGTGGTCACCAAGCCATGGTCACCATGGGTGTCGTTTGGAAAGAAAGGAAAAATAGCCCGTTGCAGCAATTTTGAGTGCCGATTCCAGAAAATGCCGCGGCTGGTTGAAGCAAAAAACGCAACACTGTGACAATGGTTACAGCAATTTGAAATGCGAGTTGTAGCAAATCTCGGAGCCGGTTCCAGCATTATCACGGCTGCCCCGCGTCGAGCCGCCCACCACATGGGTTGACTCTCCCTCGGGAATGTAGCAAATTGTCGTCACCGTAGTAGCAAAAATCCAATAGGGTTGTAGCAAAAAATTAGCAACCAAAACTCCAGCGGTCGGTTGAAGCAAAACACAAAGCCGGTTGTAGCATCTCTCGTGAGGGGTTGTAACATCTCGCTGCCGGGGGATTGAAGGTGGTGTTGGCGCATCCATGGAGACTGTTTGCATCACCGCTGGTTGGGGAGGGGATCGAGGGGTGTGGCGTGGGAGACGGTGGCAAGCTCGCCGGAGGAGAAACATGTGAGGAACGGGAAGGGGGTCTCCCCTGTGCTGACGGGAAGGGGATCTCCACCGTGCTGACAAGAAGGGGGGGGGCGTTTCCATGACGGCCGACGGACCAGATCCAGCAGGGGAGGCTCGCTGGCTTGGAGAAACAGCGCGAATCTGGTCAAAGACGCTCGGCGAGGGGGTGGGCGAAGGCTGCAGTCCGCCATGAATGAGGGATGCGGTGTTTTTTTTCAGAATAAAGAAGAAAGGAAGAGGGATACACGCGCGTGGATGAAGGTGACCGGCCGAAACTTCGGCCGGCGTGTCGTTCCCAAACGTTTCCCTTTCTAAAAACATGTTAGACAAAAAAATGTTTCCAAAAATTAAGAAAAACTATGACTAAATGGGCTGCGCCATGGCCGGCCCACTTAAGATTGCCCAGGTCTCGTCCTCGTCTCGCTCCACCAAGGCTACGATCCATTCACTCGACGCATCTGTGCACGAGCGCGCCGCCGCCGGGAGCCGCCTCCACCTCCATCGCCCGTCGCCTCAGCCTTCCCCCGTCCGCAAGCAAGGTATCTTCCCTGGCCATGGCTCCTCGGTCTTCCCCCCTCCTCAATTGCTTGCTGCCTTCTGCCGCTGCTATTGCTGCTTCCCGTGCTTGTGCCCCCGCCCCCGTACTGTATTTTGATCTCATCTCAGTATCTCAAATGTCCAAAATACCATTTCTGTTCGATTAATCCCCCTCACCAATAGTATTAACATAGCAGAACCTAGGTTAGTGGAGACCATTTGGACATTTATAGGTTGACTCTCTAGCTTAGTAAAATTATAACAACGTAATGTAAAAACTAATCACCATGGAATGCAGAAAAGGGCACAATGCATGAGTATAATTTGTTTTTTGTCCACAGTACTGTATTAATGTCTATATTTGAGAGAATCCTAATAGTGACTACAGGTAAACTGTCGCAAGCAAGATGGCCCTCTCATCAGTTTTCAGGAGAGTAAACATCAAAGAATTGATCTCAAATGTTCCGGTCTACACTAGCTCAACAGGTAATGAGATTAGGCTTTAGGCAGTCTGTGACATCGAAGTTTAGAATTTATATCTTCTTCCTTTTCTGAACAAGTGGCCTGATCCTTATCTTGTATGTACTTAATTCCAGAGACATCTGGAGGAATGAGCTTGGTCTTTAGGCGTTGGGCCACAAAAAAGACTGCTGGGTCAACGAAAAATGGCCGTGACTCTAACCCCAAGTATCTGGGTGTTAAGAAATTTGGTGGAGAGGTACCATCTTAAAGTGCTCCTTATGGTTTTGATGTTTCTTCTTGTTCATGGCCTTGAACCAGATTAGCTGAATAATTTCCTAAATCACATGAAAATAGCTAATACTTTTGATATGTTGGCATCTGCTTTAATCATACCATACATTGTAACATTGGTAGTCGCTGTACTCATCTCATTAGTATAGCCAAAAAAAGGAAAATGATCTCATACTGCTCTCCAAAGTTTACACTCATTTTACTTTTCCAGAAAGTGGAACCAGGAAACATCATCGTACGACAGAGAGGAACCCGCTTCCATCCTGGGAACTATGTTGGCATGGGGAAGGATCACACTCTCTTCTCTCTGAAGGAAGGCCATGTGCGGTTCGAACGGAATAAGCTGACTGGCCGGAAATGGATTCATGTCGAACCTGTAGCTGGGCACACTCTCCACCCTGTTTACGCCGATGGTTCAGCCATTGCAGCTGACATGGAGCTGCTGTAGTGTTGATGTGTGCGTGGGTTGCAGTAACAAGTTGCTGATAGTTTCTGGGGATGGCTCTGCTGTTTTTCTCCGACATGGATACCTTCGTAAATGAACTTGTTCCAGCGAAAACGTTTCTGGGTTAGGATGATCGCAATAAGTAACTTCAGTGTGTTTCTGATGTCATTTTAAGTATACATTCTGCACGAGACAGTGAAGGTTCACTTGTGTAATTTTTTGTTTGAATGCTGCTGCTTTTCTCCGAAACCAACAGTGTAACCTGCTGTTTGGTCTATTCTCAATTTCATATATACGGACTTGTGATTCACTGTAGTTGCTGTTGCCGGCAAACCATATGAACAGCTCGCCACATCGCCACATGGTGCCTGATAGCCATAGCAGGTGCTGTCCGCTGCTGACTGGGTGCTGAATGTGTCCTTTTGGGAGGAATGGTATGGTTTGTTGTGGCAGAAGCCTTGTTTGGTACTCCCTCCGTTCCAAATTATAGCATGTTTTTTCTCTGAATTAGATGTATGTAGATGTGTTCTAGTGGTTTGTTCACTTATTTCAGTCCATATGTAGTCCATACTGAAATATCCAAAACATCTTTTAATTTGGAACGGAGGTAGTAGTATTTCTCTAGATCATCATGATGCTTCTTAATGGAGTACCTTTACTCCTATTAGGCAGCCAAAACTTTCTGTGAACTACATAGTGTGTTGGATGAATCTTCAGGCTTCTGTCATTGGACAAGTTCAAGTTGATTGGTTCATGAGTTCTCATGTCGCTGGTGTAACATTAATGTCCAGTTTTATGTCTATTTCATCTGCTTTTCTGGTGTTTGTGGGTGTAGAAATATGGTTGTGTTAAGACAGTTCGTTTCTAAAGCTCAGCAAGAGAATGTAGGCGGAAATTTATCAGAGCCTTGGATTGTGGGTTTCACACTGAAAACAGGTTCAGTTACAGTCTTTATCAAAATCTACAATAAAAACAGCTAGGAAAAAAAAATAAGATACATGTCTACAAAATTTGATTGTTTCATTTAGATCTTTTCTCCAAACAGCCAGTGGGTGTAGAATGCCAGCGATTCTTTGGGCTTGTACTCAGGAACAGTGTGTCCAGATCCCTGAAACATGATTAACTAGTCAAAAACCCTCAGCCATATGATGAACTCTTGTCGATTTAAGTTTGGTTCAGACATGGCATCTGGCATGTCACTGAAGATGGAAAACGACAATCTAATATGCTAGATTCTCCAGCTGGACTTTAAAGCTTGCTTACATACCTTTATGGTGAGGAAGGTGAGATTGTGATCATAGCCTTGTGTATATCTGCAGTCGCATAAGACAAAATGACTTAAATCATTTCAGATACATGTTTTTTTTTTGTTAATCCTAACATGAAGCCCAAAACAAGTCAACGACCGGCTAACTCTACTTCTTAATTAGTGAGACAAGGCAAAACATTTGCCCCCGTTTCAAAAATATATATAGTGATAAAAACATGGATGTAGCTCCTTTTCTTAATCTAGATTGCTTTTGAATTCTCGCAGGTGTTCAGTTCTCAATGACTGCTAGTTATGTTAGAGAGAGTTCTTGTCATCTGTCAATTGGCGCATCAGATGGCAGATATATAACTAAACCAGAAACATATGTGAATGGTGAATAATCAAGGAGAAAGATGTACAGTTGTATAGAAAAATGGTAGAACATCATACCCAGCAACTTGCCCCCCAAAGTGCCATGGTCGCCATGAATCGACAACTCGGTAGCCTAATGATCTGACCCATGCCTCCGTTCCAGTGAAAGGGATACATAGATCATGATCTCCACTGTACAATTACACACCCAAAAGTTGGTAAACATCTTTTCTTTTTCAATAAAGTGATTACATATCGTAAAAATGCAAAGGTGAGCATGGGTACATAACCAGTGTTGCAAAAAAGGGGAGGCTGCACATTTCAAATTTATCACACAAGTGTGCACTGCGAAAAGTTTGAACATTAACAAATGACAAAGTTACACACTTGTGAGTTATTCACAAAAAAAAATTACACACTTGTGAGTTGTAAAAGTTGACCAATTTGTGACCCATAGTGCCAAAAATCCACAACAGAATATACCATACTTTTTTTAATATCTCGTTCTTTGTAGCTGAAGCATTGATTTTCTCTGATGATTGTGTTTCCACCGTTCGTTTTAAGCATTCCAAATGGACAACTTTATGCCTTAAGCATAACACATGTACTCCCTCCGTCCCAAAATTCTTGTCTTAAATTTGTCTAGATACGGATGTATCAAATACTAAAACGTGACTTGATACATCCGTATCTAGACAAATCTAAGACAAGAATTTTGGGACGGAGGGAGTACATCAATGTAGGCATATGAATTAAAGGTTATTATGACAAGTATCCTTATTGATAAAAACTAAGTTCTATTCCAGGTACCAAGAGTCTAGGATTATTTCTGAACCAATTTACCCACAATAAATAGTAGGACTAAAGTTTGAAAGGTTGTTTCCTCCTGAAGGTTATATTCACATTCTTTACATTGAATCGAAGAAATTTGGTGCGATCTGAGACTTGTGCTTCGCTATCCTATTCAAATATGATTTATTTTTTTCTCTTCTGTTCTATTAAGCAATAACCCTAAGCAGAAAATGTGTTATGCACAACCAATCTGTTAGTTTTGCTTTGCTAAGAAAAGTCAGTTTTGCTTGGACAATTAAATGTATTATTCCCTACTAGTTCAACCTGTTCTCTACTGAGCCTTCACCCTAACTTGATTCCATATATTAACCGGTGTCTTCTTTTGCAGGAAATAAGTTACTCGATGTTAATATTGTCAAATGATCAAGTTGCATGTGTGCCCCATACCTGTAAATAAGTACGCGATATCCCGTAGCTGTGAATTTTTTGTGATACTCCACCATGCTGCCTGTATCATGAGTGTAGTCTATTCTTGCAGTATTCAATTCCCATGATCCAATTAAGCTTTTCTGATGTGCCAATTTCGATCGAGGTTGTTCCCGACAAACAAGAGTTAGTTAATTTGTGCCAGTTTTAGGATTAAATTCACACTAATTTGTCTCGCATCAACCAACCAACCATCATACCGGTTTGGCGTGAATGACAGCTCTTACATCTTCATCATCCAGCCATATAGTAGCAAGTTCATCACTCTGAGGACATATAATTATTATAAATGAGAGGACCAAGCATACTTATGAAAATGATGTATTGTATGGAAAATGAAAACAACAAATTGTATACCGTGCATGGAAGTGATCTACCGCCAAGCTCAGGCCACAGCGTGACATGTCCACTGCTCACAGGAAGACCGAGAGGCCATGAAAGGCCCGCCATCCTCTTCCTCACTGGGAAAGGCCTCTCTGTTTCACCTAGCTTTCTGAAGCTTGATGGCAAGCTGCTGTTCACGAACGCTGTCTCTTGGACTTCAGGGTGGTGGTAGCATGGTGCAAGAATGTTGTACGTATTCAGATCTTTCAGTTCCTGCAGATGAAAACACAAATTGAGGCCTTACAAAATTTGGAAGGTTGCGCATTTGCTTGTCGGTTTACAGGCTCCGGTACATGGACATTACCCAACGGACTCTATCTATCTTTTCTTGGCATACATCATTAACTTTTCCCCAGAATGTTCCATGGCAAGCAGCACTGACATCCTGAAACAGGGCAACAGTCAAGTCATTGTTAGCTTGCTATCTGTCCACAGATGAAACTACTTATGGCACCGGCAATTATGCAGAAACAAGACGAAGCAAAACACCTCAAACAGGTCGGTTGATATGAGACCCATCCCATGTGCAAACGGCACAAAAGAGTTTAAATCGTAGTCTAAGTCGGTTACTCCATTACCAATTAGATAGCCCTGGATGCAAACATTAACCTCAGACTGTAAGCTCACACACACAACTTCGCATGCGCAACTGAATTGCGACAAATAAAATGTTAGTGGGAATGACCTTCAAATTGATTTTTGGCTTCAGAGCCTTCTGTGTCCCTGCAACGACGTAAAGATGAGATGTAAGAAACCTCTGATCTCAACTATGAATAATCTACTCACTGTGAGTGACAAAATCCACCTTTGACAACTTCATCAGCTAGTGTAGGAATGTATATCCCTGCATATGACTCTCCGGAAATGTAGAATGGGTTCGACTGAAACTCTGGGTATAACTCGAACCACTGCAACAACGAGTAAAATCAGCATCCAGTTTCTTGAATTATGTCGTGTAAATTGTCGCAACTGAAGCAGAGATTATTACCTTCAAAAGGAAGGTATGCGCATCGGCTGCGGTTTTCAGGTCACCTGTTGTGTAATCCGATTTGTTCAATGAGTATGACATCCCAACACCGGCAGGGGAGTCCAGGTATATCATGCTTGAAACCTAGTTACTCCAGTTCAATGACACATTTAATTCAATCACTTGGCATGGAAAAAAATACTGCTCGTTCTATGACAATTTAGTAGAGCTGAACAAGATTAGTACTCCTAAATTCTGGGCAGGCTGCTGCAGGGTAGGCCTGTGCTCCTAAACTGTGTTCAGAATCAGGTGTGCGGATTACCTTTGACCAACTATAGGGATTGAGGTGCAGCTTGGGCAGCCCTCCGGGAGTGCTTCCACGCTCAAAGTTGAAGGGACCTGAGCAAAGAACAGGGCACCGGTCGGGTCATCCCAGCCAAAATCACAAGATGATAACAAAAGAAACTGCCGGTCCCGACGAGAGGTAAGAATAAGATCAATCCAGACCGTTCTCGTAGACGAATCCGTCGAAGCTGGAGCAGCCGGGGCCGCCGTTGAGCCAGAGCACGACCGGGTCGGCGGCCGGATCACGCTCCGACAGTACCAGGTAGTAGAACAGCCTCCTGCCATTGCTCTCGTCCACGGTTATGTACCCGGCGTAGTGTTTGGACGGGAGGGCGCCGTCGAAGCCCGGGAGGTGGGTCACGAGGTGCTTCTCCGGAGCTGCGACGGCGAGAGGGATGAGGGGCAGCACAAGAGCGAGGAGGAGGGTGAGGGAGGGCGTGGACGCCATTGACGGATTTGAGGCCTGGCCCGCGATAGCAGGGATTCGGTAAGACGTTAGTATCATATAGAGCAGTGCAGTTTAGAGCATCTCCAGCCGCGCCACCAGAAAGGCCTCTTCAGACGTTTTTTTCGCGCCGGCGTCGAAAAATCGGTCCAGTCGCGTTCCCAGGAGCCCGATTTTCGCCGGCCTGGGTCGAAATTAGCGCCGGCGGACCCAGGCCGAACCCGGCGTGCTGGGGGCGCTCGGGGACGCCGGGGCGAGCGGTTTTGGCGCGAAAGAGCCGCGGGCCCGGCGCGTCAGCGACACGGCGCGTCGTCTTCCCCCCAACGTCTCGGTTTCCCGCGGGGAATCAATGGCAAGGCTGGCGCCAGTCAGCCTTACCATTGATTCCTCACGGGTGGCGCGTCACGGGGCGGCGCGCCGACGCCTCCCTCCCTCGCACGCGTACACACGGGCGCGGCGCGGCTATATAAGCCGGTGGCCTCCCTCGCCTCTGGCCACACCAGCCCTAGCCCTAGCCACCGAGCTCTACCTTTCCCGAGCGCCACCGTCGAGCCCTTCCTCTCCCGAGCGCCGTCGTCGAGCCCTCCCTCTCCCTCCCTCCCTCTCCCGATGACCGAGCGATTCCCCGAAGATGAGGCGGCGGCCAACGGCTTCGGCCGCCGCTCGCTCCGCGAACAGGAGTCTTGGCTCCTGTTCCAGGCGAACATCCCGGCGCTGCCGGACATGCGCGCCGGGTCGCCGGGGTGGAGACTCAGCAATGGGGGAGTGCCCATTCCCCCGTTGCCCGACGCCGTGGCGAAACCGTCCTACTTCGCCGACGAGGTCGAGGTCGTGCGCGCCTCCTTCACCGACGCCCAACTCGCCCTCCCCGAGTACGCCGCCGACAACCAAGCGGCGTGGACGGCATACTTCCAGCGCCGGCAACAGCAGAGGACGGCGTCCACCAACGACGCGCCGGTGGTGGCCGGCCTGAAGAACAGCGAGGGACGCCATCTGTGGTGGGGTGTCCCCGGCCGCACCCTCGAGGGCGTTCTGACGTACCTCGAGGGCGGCAACGACCCGCCGTTGGCATACCCCCCGGCGAGGGCCGCAGTCACGGCCACGGCTCACCGCCGACGCGACGGGCAATGGTTGCCCAGGAGGTTCGGCGCCTCCTCTTCTTCCTCCTCCTCGCGCTCTTCGTCGCACTCCTTCGGCACTCCGGCGCTGCTCGGCGTCAAGGCCGAGCCCGCGGCGGAGACGCCGCTCGGCCGGCGCACTCACAGCGCCGGCATCGTCCGCCGGCATCATCACCAACGAGGGCGGCCGGCGCGCCTCCTCGTCGGCTCCTCCGCGCTTCGTCAAGCCCAAGACGGAGCCGGGGCTGGCGCCGGTGAAGACGGAGCCGGGCCTCCCCGCGGTGAAGACGGAGCCGGGCCTCCCCGCGGTGACGACGGAGCACGGCGGCGACGTCGAGCTCGACGACGACGCGGCCCTGGAATGGGCGCGCGTGGACTCCCTGAAGATGGCGAGGGAGCGCCAGTGCGCCGCCCTGCGGCGATTCGCGCAGCGCCGCCGGGGCCGCGACGAAGGAGGAGTCGTCGTCATCGAGGACAGCGACGACGACGACGCGCCGCCGCCACCAGTTCGCGTTGGCGACGCCGGTCAGGGGTCCACCAGGGACAGCCGCGTCAAGGAGGAGAAGCCCGACGACGGCGACGACGGCGACTACTCCGTGTTTAGCCAGTTTCTTTTTTAATTAGATATATTATGTAATAAAAATCCGCGACTATTATGTAATATATGACGAACTTCGCCGAACTTTGCTATATTTTTGCCTTTTTTAAACGCGTCTGGGGCGGTCCTGGACCGGGCGGCTGGGGACCAACTCGTCATAGAGCCTTTTTTGCGCTGACTCACCCCAGGCGGCGATTTTAGGCGCCCCTGAAGGGCCAACGGCTGGAAATGCTCTTAGTGGGTGAGGCCGAGCACCAGTGATGGAGCGGCATGTGTCCGGTCACGTGACCGTGCTATGCTGGTGGGAGCATCCACGGTGTGAATATGGAGTAGAGCCCTTCAAAATATTACCGAGGCTGCCAAGACAATCCGTAAACACATCTTCTATATCGGTCACAAACGCCCAGGAGCGATCCACGTGATCGATTGGCCTTGTGTCTTCGATTTTGATTGGGTCTTTGTACTGAATGGGCCCACCGGTGAGGCGCTGAAATCAGGTGGGCATGTGTGAACCGTGGGAAAAAACTCTCTTTCTGCAGAAAATCTTCTCCCCTGACCTGAGCCTCCGCCGTCGCTCCTCCTCCCCAGCTCTCTAATCTCACCGCATCCCTCTTCTCCCTGCCCCGAGCCATCGCTGCAACCCCTCCTCCTTCCTAGGTTTCTCCTTGACACCTCATGACTCCCCGCCACCTCTTTCTAAGCGGCGATGACCAGTGGGATTGGAGGCGGCAGCTCGCGCGGTGGGGAAAGAGGACCGTGCTGGGAAGAAATCTCGCGGCGGCCGACGGCCAGCTCATATGGTGGGGACGGAGGTCGCCGGAGAGGAGGTGATTTGGGGGTGGCATGTCGCCCTTCGAGCTGTGATCTGCCGTGGCTCCATTCGCATCTCCGGAGACGGTGTGTGTTGCCTTCGCTATGTATTACTCCCTCCGTTCCAATGTGGATGTATCTATACTTGTTTAGTGTCTAAATATATTCATGTCTAGACAAATGGGAGTCAACTAATTTGGAACGGAGGGAGTACAAACGATAGGTGGTTAATTTTGCAGGAGTGCCTCGCTTCATATTGTGCGCTTGTGTGATTTGGGGTACCGTTGGGGAGGGCTTCTTTCCTTCCATTTTTAGGTTGCTGCCTTCTGTTCTACTCCCTCTGTTCCCAAATGTAAGTCTTTTTAGAGATTTCAACAAGGGACTATATACGGAGCAAAATAAGTGAATCTACACTTTAAAATATGTCTATATACATCTGTACGTTGTGGTTCATTTGAAATCTCTAAAAAGACTTATATTTAGGAACGGAGGGAATATTATTGTGGTCATGTGTGTGTCGTGCTCTTTTCCAGGTTAGATCGATGGAACTAGCAAGGTCACACATAGAGTTTGAAATCAGGGGCAAATGACTACCACTTGTAATTGGTTCTTGGTCTAATTAGTACATACTCCCTCCGTTTCTAAATATTTGTCTTTCTAGAGATGTCAAATGGACTACCACATACGAATGTATATAGACATATTTTAGAGTGTGGATTCATTCATTTTGCTCCGTATGTAATCACTGATTGAAATCTCTAGAAAGACAAATATTTAGGAACGGAGGAAGTACATTTTATTTGAGGAAAAGAGTTTGCTAGGTTGCCTCTAGCATTCCTTTGTCATGCATGCATATTATTTCTTGCAACAATAGTTGACCATTTTGGTGATAGTTTTCTGTGAGCAAGGTAGAATGTTTGTGTCTCCTAATGTTCATGATGTGTCTGAATTTCCAGTGGCATATGCATGCACATCAAGTATCGATGAGAAAAGTTAGTCTGATTAGTGGCGGAGCCAGCTCGGCCGGCGAGCCGGGGCAAAGTACACAGGGCTGCTGTCTATCAGTTGTTTGCCCCTATAATATGATGATTAGCTCTCCATTTACTGCTATTATTCAAACTAGAGTGCATGGCTGAGCCCGGGCAGCTGCCCCGGGTAGCCCGGGCAGAGTGCATTACTCCATACAAAGAAATGATGAGATTTACAGTGTGAAGTTACGAAAATGTTGTAACCACCACCAATTTTACAGTAATAGTATGTTACTCAAGGTCATAATGTCCATAAACGCTATAAAATCTGGAGCTACATTATCCAGCTTTTTGTTTGGATATTATACAGTTAAGATATGTGTTCTTAACTGTATTTTTACCATTTTGGACCAATCAATGTACAGTATATATGGAATGCAAATGCCGAAGAGACAATAAGGGTTTAGGCTTATGTAGATTTCTTGAACTTACTACTACTACACTCACTCATTTCTTTTCTATAGGAATGAGATAATTTTCATTAGTGGTCAATTAAAGGTACATATTTAATAATGTATTAGTACTTACTAATCTGACAAAGATAAGCTAGCACAACATTTATAATTTAGTTTAGAGTTATTGATTGCTTTTTGATGGGGCCATCTGATGATTAATTAACCACCTGAATTGCACTCACCATTTGTTTATCATTTTGTTTTTCTGGTTTATTCTTATAATGTTGTTTTATTTTTCCAGCCTATTCTCATAAATTGGTCTGCGTGACATGTTTACTTCCACATGATCCGCGGGTAGCCACACGTTCATATTACGGATATTTCTCTCATCTGGTTTCATTCTTGTGGAGGTAGTGTTGCTAATTAAGCAAGTACGCCATACAATGCCGCTTGGTGCAGTAATTCATGTGAGCCCCTGCGAAGCATGTGATATATCCTCTCTGGCTGATTCAATTTTAGGACACGTTTTATTATCAATGATTTTTGTTGGGTTTACATATTATTTGATAACAAAATCCACTCACCGAAAACAAAACAACGGTTGGTGTACTACGTTTTGCAGCTCACCTGGTACATGTATCTACATTATTTTCTAGGCTACATTTCCCATGGTCTTCCTCTTCACATCAGAAAAGATAAGCATAATTTCTTGTGTTGTGAGAATATGGATGGTAGATCCTCAAAAACAGGTACAAAGCTATCCATCTCCATGTAGTAGAATTGGTTGCAGCTCACCTGCCTAATGCCTAATGTAATGGAAGTCCTTTATTTTCTCGAATTGTAACACTGGGAAGACATATGATAGGGGGGATATCCAATTCTGAGCCCAGGCTTAGCTGCTCCTGAAATCATAGCCGTCGACTCACATGTGGATGTGTGCATCCTGTTGTATTTCTGTCTGTATAGTTGTTGCATCGAAAGCAAATAAAACTAACGCGTGGGCACATTAATTGCGCCGCAGCCGGTAAGGCAGAGGCGGAACAGCTAATTCAGGCACGGCTCAGTCATTATCCCCCCAGCCTGAGCCGTCTCCGTGGCCCGTCCGCTCGGCCACTTCCTGCCCGTCATTATTATATCTTCCATGGTGGTCCCCCACACCCAATCGTATTTGTATCACCACCATTGCCACTTGTGCATGCGTACGTAACTGAAGTTCTTGTTCCGGCATCACCGCCTTCAGACCTCCTCGTCGTTTCACTTGCAGCGGATTCTGCCGCCGATGGTGTCATCAGAACGGAAGCTCGTTGCTTGGTTTTGAATCTATACTGAAGGTGGCAATCAAAACAACGGCTGGCCATCCAGTCCTATACTACTTGTGGCTGCCATCTCTCCACCAGTGCTTCAGAAAATGGCATGTACTCTGTCAGCAGTTCAAGTTTTGAATCACACAGCGCACAAACTCAACTCATCAACAGCCGCATGGTATGCTTAAACATCACGAGGGCCACGTATCATCATCACTCCATGCAAGCTTACACACCAGTCGACATCAGACATGGGACGCAAAACTGCCAACTGCGTGCGTACCATGGCATACAAACACTGCCGGTCCACGGGATAACAAAAAACTCTATAAATTTGAACCCCTGATGAACATCAATAAAGTTTACTCGATGGAACGTGAAGTCTCAGGACTCGTATAGAGGAACAAGTGTGGAGCATTGCTCACTGAAGCACACAAGAAAACCATCAACGAACAACATTTAAAATTGAAAAAAAGAACATCGCATCTTGTTTCTAAGCACCTCCGAGTGGTCGTGCGCACGTGTTCTGATGGTGCCCTTCCATTCCACACTTCTTGCATTTCCTAGGCTTACGCGGTTGCTTGCGGGCATCCCCTCGGTCAGGGCAGGCCGTCGCTTGTGGCCTTCGAAAGATGTTGTAGAACCTCATTCGTTTACTCAGTCCCTCGTACGGTGCTTTTTCCCTGCTCCTAGTCGGCCTACCAACACCTCTCTGCTTCTCTGGAGCAGCAAGCCCTTGTAGTGCATTCACACTTGCCAAGCCGCCATCACTGTCTTCATGACCTGCACTGCCATTCCCCACAAATGCAACCTCTCCATTGCCAGGAGGTCCTTAAAACCCAAACCATCCCTCTTCCCTGCAAATGGTGCGCCGCTAACAAACACGGCGTTTAGCCCAGCTGACATGTGCTCGAATGCTTCTGCATCCTCATCTCTCATCCGCATGACATCCATAGCCTACAAGTATAGCATCGAATGCCTGCATGTGAAAGACATATTAACCGTACCGTCCTACTGGTACTGAACGCGGTGCCCGGGAAGTATATCTCTTGCATCCTTAGCTCTGTTCTGCTCTGTCATAAATCCAATACTTAGTATTACTTGAATTTCAATTATTTCCGAAACTATAAAAAGAACTATCTGCTGCATACAGTAAGAAACAAGGTGCTAACCTATGAGGATTCTTAGGGGTCGGGCCTCCCATCATCCGGAGAAACTCTGCGAAAACACATTTTGGAAGCTCTCTAGTCGCTCATCTTGCATCAGCACACCAGTCATATAATGCTTTGAAAATGATTGTTAGTATGACATGTCGAATGTTACCACATCCCTGAAGAACCAGTAGTGCATTCGGACACACACAGGAGCCTCATCAACGCAGGGTACTCGCAACATAATCTGCTCTGGCTTCCCCTGCACATAAAACAAGCAGAAAATGTCAACGCTATAACACAAAAAAGAAATCAGGTGGACATGCCTGTCATGACTCACATAAACAATTAAGTAGAATTTAGTACGAACCGAGCAGCCGCAAACGCTCTTGCATTGATTTGGTCCTGTCGGCGTCCCATCTGTTCTTGCCATACCTGATTGAATCCAATCTAGCAGAAATACAAGTTGTAAAAGTCGTACGTCTCGCCAAGTGAATCCAAACTCAAGCCTAGTTCTGGTCTTATTACACTTTTAGTAGGCTCATCTGCATATCTGCGAATCGACTGCTCTAATGCACTCATTCTAGAGGGGCATGGCGTCCTGTCAGGTGGTGAACTGCAAAGATGTAACCTAAAAGTTTTCCAATCCAAACAATTATGTAGGTAGTTTCAGTCTTTCAGATGCAAAAAGCGATTATTGAAATAATTGCCGGCCAAGGAGAACTAACAAGTTATCCTTAGGGACAACTCTCAGGGACCAATATTTATGATTCAAAAATATGATTAAAAAAACCACTACTTCTATTTGGTACAACCGTCCATACTAACATGAGATGATATCAAGCATCGCAGAGCACAACAACATCGAGCCATTTTCGAACAAGTATAGTTAACCACGATAAGAATTTAACTACCCTGTGCAAGCTGCATCCAGACCCAACATTTGAGTTCGCCGGCACGGCAAGGTTTCCTCCGCCCGGCGGTAACAAGGCCAGAGGAAGCGGATCCGGATGTTCAAGGCTGTCCGCGAACTGCTTCCGGAGTGGGAGCCTGGAACACACGGCCATGGGCGACGGCCAGCCATGAGGTCAGCTTCTTCCTCATGCGTCAGCTGGAGAACAAATCTCGAAGACCGGTAGATCTCCAGCGAGAGGAAGGAGGAACTCACCGGACGACGGCATCCAACAAGAACCTAAGCCCAGCATCTCCCATCCTTGAGTCGCCGCCGGCGCAAAACACAGCCACCGCAGGATGGAGCGAGGGAGTGGGTCGTGGATTGCTTAAAAAAAGGGATCGTGGCCTCTTGTGTTCGCGCAAGATGCAGATTGGTACGAACGTCTTGTACCGTCTTTCCCCTAAAAATAAACAAATCTGTTCCGTGGCTCAGCACAACACGCAACGTTCTGGTCCACGGACTAGGACGTCGACGCGCGACGAGGCGTTTCCTCGTACGAGTTCGGCCCACGAGACGTGCACTGTTACATACTGTATAGGCGCCGTAAGCTATTTTTTCTGCGCCTCTGTCCAGGCGTGTCAGGACGAATTCTTGGAATCCCGAGGCAAGAAAGGACGCCAGCGATTTCGGGAGCAGCTGAGCTCGAGCACCAAATCGCTGCTCCCTATCATAGGGATCTTTCTAAAAAGAGTTAATATAAAGTTCTGCATACCTGATCATCTCTTTAAGACAGCATGTGTTTCATGCTGAGACGAACACACTCTATTTTCTTTATTCAACTCACGTTGCACATGCCTGTTAATCACATTAATACTCCCTTCATTCCTAAATATAAGTATTTTTAAAGATTTCAATATGGACTACGTACGAAGCAAAATAAATGAATCTATACTTTAAATTTTGTCCATCTTCATATGAAGTTCATATTAAAATATCTAAAAAGACTTATATTTAGGAACGGAGGTCGAAGTTTCTAACAATTGGATCACTCTGTGTATCACCGGCGCAACAAAGCGCACGAATCCCTTCTAGTAACAAACTAAGTTTCTAAAAGAATTTGGGAAGATTATATGCTACTCCTTTCGTCCCGAATTACTTGTCGCAGAAATGAATATATCTAGAACTAAAAATGTATCTAGATACATCATTTCCTACAAAAATTAATTTCGGACGGAGGAGTGTCTGTTTATCATTGGTGTGGAAGGCCTTTTCTTTCTTCACCTTGTACTGGACTTCAACAAGAAAACAAAGGTTCACCTAGAAGTAAGCAACCATTTTGACTGGTCGCCGTGCGACTGTGCGATTGGGGCCTCCGTACCGTTGGATCGCATCTAATTCTTCGATTTTGTTTTTTCTTTCCCTAATTCCCATGGGCATCCTCCTCCTCCCGTCTTCGTCGTCCCCGGTAGTCCCCTGCCGTCCTCCTCGACCACCATCCTTGCCTCCCCGTCGAGATCACCAAGGACGGCCATCACCATTGCCACAGTGCCGCTCGTTGAAGCATCTTTGTTGCGGGTCGTAGCAACTTTTTACACAAGTTGTAGCTCGTCGTCTCGCCGCCACTACTCCCCCTATCATAGCTCCTCGTCTTCGCCAGTTGCAGCTCGCCTCCGTCGCTACTCACGGCGAGAAAAAAATAAATGCAACTCCCCCCTTGTCCTGGTCTCATCGCCGGTTGTAGCAAAAAAATGTCGGTCACAACAAAACGGACACATGGTTCCAGCAAAAAAAACACTCGCCCCCGCAGCCCTCTGTCGGTCGTAGCAACATGCGCTACTGTTGCAGCTCTTCGCAATGTTGGTTGCAGCTCCCCGCAGTGTCGGTTCCAAGCAAACGACGTGTGCCGTCGCAGCTCTGGAGTGCGGTTGGTTATGCAAAAACAGCGTGGTTGTAGCATCGCCATTCACTGGTTCCAGCCTGTGACTGCTAGCATCCTCTTGCCGCCACCGTTGCAGCTCCATCCCGTGCAGCAGCGTGCAACCCCATCTGCGTGATGGTCGAAGCTCATGGCGGCGAGGATTGAAAAGCTTGTGTGTGGTGGTGGTCGAGCTTTTTGTTGCGGTGTCTCAGACAAGAGAAATGGAGTTGCGAGGGAGGAGGAAGAAACAAATGGTCCACGAAGAGACCTAGAAACCTGTTATAGGGTTTTCCTGTCAGCAACTTTTAAGTAGATACGAATGTCACGACTATTTCAGCCAAGTACTAGCTGCGTGTGCTGGAAAAGCAAATGCTGCTAGGCAGAATTGACAAATTTAACCTCAAAGCGAAAGTATTTTACAAACTAAACTATTTTTGAAAATATTTCACACCGCTGACCCTTTTATGCAGCTCCCAACAGTAAGGCGCTGCACTCTACTGTGCAACTCCTTACAGCTAGGCGCTGCACAGTGTAGTGCAACTCCTTACAGTTAGGCGCTGCACAGTGTGGCGCCTATGTGTTAGGCGCTGCACAATAGAGTGTAACGTTTTGCTGTTAGGCGCTGCACATTAGGGGTCAGCTGGGTGAAATACTTTTAAACAAGTTTAGTTTGTGAAATAGTTTCGCCCTGAGATCAAATTTATGTCTTTTGCCATGCTGCTACTGTGGAAGTACTTGTAGCTTTCCATGAAGTTAACGCTGCTAGTGTAGGGTGGCCAAAAAGATCCCTGCCTGAAGTACTAGCCATGTGCGGGAAGTACGAAACATTGCAGGTATCCTAAAAGCAAATACAATAAGGTACAGTCAGTAGGTTGTAAGGATTAAAATAATATTTCTATAATTAGTTGGAAGAGAGAAAAAAGGAGAGACAATATAAGCGGACTCTCATGCAAGAGTCAGCTGCAGCACGTGCTCCTAGGCACTATGTGAGAGTGAAAGATAGACCCTTATTAATAAAGAAACACATATTTATAGCTAATTGTTGTACAGGTTGGCTATAAAGTCGGTTATAGATGATATGGCACTTTCTTATAGCCAACAGTTGACTATACTATTAATCCTGCTCTAAGTATTAGCGGCGATCGCTTGATATGTGAGCATCACTATTGTTTACTCAATGGCACGACTGTTGGGCCAGAGTATTAGCAGCGTTTACTCGGCACACCCACTGCCAGCTTTGTAACTTGTAGCGATGCCCCGACATGTCAAACACCTCTAATATATAAGATTACCTTCATATCTACATCTAATCTAATAATAAATGGGTTATTGCTTCTGATGGTACGTCATCGAAATTGCCCTCAAACTTAGTTTTTTGCAGGTGAAATTACCCTCAGAGTTGCAAAATATTACCCACCAATGCCATCTATAATTGATTTAAAATGTTTCACAAAGGGGAATCCTCGTTTGGGCCAGCCCATGCAGTAAGAACCTTCTATACTCCGCTCTGTGCGTTGGGAGACGACACATAGCGCCTATTTGGGCCGGCCCATGTCCGGGGGTCTATTTTTTATTTTATTTGTTTCCCTTTTTATTTTCATTTCCTTCTAATTTAAATTATTTTGGGACTTCAAAAAATTTACGAAAATTTTAAAAATGATAATTTTGAATTATAATGTTTAACACTCAATAAATGCTTGTGGATTCAGAAAATGTTTGCGATTTTAAAAAAATAAATTCGTGTATTAAGAAGTGTTAAAGAAGTTGAACAAAGTTTTGCCAATTCAAAAAATGTTCATGAATTGAAAAATACCCTAAATATTCAAAATTTATTTGTGACTTACAAAATAGTTTAATGATTCATAAAATGTTCGCTGATACAAAAAATGATCATGCATACAAAAAATGCACAGACAAAAAAAAATACTCCAACAACTCACGAGTATAAACTGTGATGCAAAAAGTAAAAAAAATCATCCAAAATACTCCACACCCTTATGAGTATAAACTGGGGCACAACAAAAAAAGCTCCAATGACTTACGAGTATAGACTGTGATGCAATTTTTTTTACCAAACATACTCCAATACCTCACGAATATAAACTGTGGCATAAAAAAACTAATATTCTCCAAAAACGTATGAGTCTAAACTATGTCATCTAAAAAAATTAAAAATATATTACTCCAATAACTTATGAGTTTAAACCGCGACATAAAAATCTATCACTCCAATAAACTTACGAGTATAAACTGTGACATAAAAATCTACTCTAATGCCTCATGAGTATAAACTATGGCATATATAAAGAAAATATTACTCCAACAACTTACGAGTCAAAATTGTGATGCAGAAAAATCATCAAACAAACTCCAAAATAACGTGAGTATAGATTGTGTCATATAAATAAAATTTACTCCAAAAGCTCACGATTTTAAACCATGTGATAAAATATAGCAATTTTACTCCAATAATTTACGATTATAAATTACGACATAAAAATATACTATGCCAATATCTTACGAGTCTAAGCTATGGCACTACAAATAGAAATGAACTGATAGTTCAAATACCTTACGAGCTAACTATGGTCAACATGAGCAAATTTATGTGATGAGTGTAAGGTGTGGTGCACTAAGAAAATACGAACCATGCTTCAACTACTCAAGACATAAAAATCATCTTTTAAATGGTTATAACAACGAGTCGAACATAAAGAATGACATAGTTGCCCATCGCGAAGTAAAATGCTATATTATAAAAGGCAAAATAAAATGAAACACAAATATGAGAATGACTCATTCCTATCAAATTTGAAGAAGGAATGTGTGCTCCATGATGATCTCTATGCTTGAATATTGTTGGTTACTTCCATGATGGGCCCAAAGGGGGTACTAGCTCCAAGAAGGTGGTGTCATAAAAGAGCACCACCATGCTCAAAAAGTTTTCAACAACCCCAAACGGATGCAACTCCACTGCAAGTAAATAAATATGCAAGTTTATGGGAGAAGATTCAAAAGAGTGCAGGGAGCAAGTTTTACCCTGAATCTCCTATAGTACTAAGCATGACTTCGGAAAAATATTCTCCATAGATGTTGGGAGAATATTCGATCCAAACATCTCCGAATATGTAGGACTTGTGAGACGTGGAAATGGAAATTTGTTCTGGGTACCCCGTGGCGCGCGGGAGGGAAGTTCATCTACCGCACTCCCATATATAACTTTATGCAAGCAAATGAAGATCCTACCCTAGGAGGTTGGGGGAAAATCAACCTTACCTTATCCAATATGCTAAGGACAAACTCATCCAAAGATGTCCAAGGCTAGCAAAACGCAATATCTTCGAAGGTTGAAGGCATCCACAAACGTCACATACATATCACCTTTATATTCATGGTGAATGCCAAAACCTCTATCGAGGAATACATGGGTAAAGTTCATCTCGTCCTTCAGCAGAAGTGGGAAGAGATTGCTGAATCTTGAAATCATTTGGCTACTAACATATATAAGAAAACGAAATACATCATGGAGTCGAGGCGACCATCCATCTCGAGGCTCATTGTGCATATAAACATGCATACTGCATCATGAGGCCAGGGTACATCAAACCCTACAACATGGGCTACATAAAACAACATACTCTGAATCACATGAGTATAGTATGATGTTCAAGGCAACATGAGTATGGATTGTTAGCCAAATGTACAAAGAAATTTATCAATTTATATATACTCCAACATCTTAAGAGTATAAACTGTGCCGCAACAAATCAACATAAATTAAATATTCATCAAAAATTTGAAGTTCAAACGTGTGCATCTGGGAGTAAATACTCCTAGACATCAAATTAAATAACCATATATCTAAAAGTGCTCCAATGCTTCAAGAGACAAAACTGCGAGCATACATTGTTCTCTCGAGCAAAAGGTGCAAGATCAATCATATTTCGCCGAAACTTGCCTCACCGGCTCAAACTGGAAATGCAAGTATGCATAAAAAATCACCGTATTGTCAGCCTACATAATGATTGATCTAAATTTCAGAAGTGTTTCTGGAAAATAGTAGAAGCACTCATAATCAAGTGGCTAAAGCCCACCCGGGAGTACCACCGAAACGGAAAAAGGATCAATTACACTCCTTTGTTTCTTTTGAACGGAAATATGTTAACAACAAACAATATCTTCTGCGAAATCGTAGTAAGTCAAAGAACAATCAATTTCAAACATATGATCCAATGCCATATCGACATAAGCCAGGTCATTGAAATAACTCTCTAATGCTTAACAAGCTAAAAGTATAAGCATGGATATTCTCTGTATAAAAATTATCCCACTCTTTCATGAGTCTTGCGAGAAACCAAACTAATAGCATCATCTTTTTTTAAAAAAAAAGGGGTCACGTGAATTAACAAAAAAATAATAGTCAATAAATATGATCAACTTGAAAAATACATACAAAAGGGATACCATTAAAATATGGTGGTAAATCAAAAGCATTGGGACAGGGGCACCATCATCCAAGGATGCTACATGTGAAGCATATATCCAATGGCACATAAGGAAAATGCACACTTAATATCTAGTACAAAAAAAATTCCTCCCAGGTTGGCGATAAATCCAATCTTGCCATATCCTAAAATACTGGTGCAAACCCATCAAAATTTGTCAAAAATAATAATATACTTCTGAATTTCTCAACGGAAAGTTGTGGATGAGCTCATACCATGATCTTTCATGTGGTATAGAATGCCAAGGGTGCATTGTAGTGCAACCAGGCATCAAACCCAGTGACCTTCAGGTTACATATGGTTATGCCAGTTTTCATGCAGAACAAATTCTGCTGGTTGAGGAGTGACTTCTGTTCAGGAGCAGTTATCTCAATTAAATGTTTTCTTCCATTAAAACTAGGAAGAATCTGCATACCTTGGAAATAAATAACACATCCTCAAGCATAGAAAATTATGTATCTTCTTGTTCCACTCTTGAGATAATAAAATAGGTGATTTCCCAGCAAGCTAAGGCTCAATATATGGAGACATAGCATGCCAACTGGCCAAGGTATGTCAAACCATACCCTCCATATGGTGGTTTGACTGCTTTTCCAATCGAATGTTAACATATAGCTCATATAATTGTCGCGTACCAAGATTCAACACGTAGCAAAGCTATACTCTTTCGACAATTGTTCAGATTTCATCAAAACTAATTGTTTCCTTGGTACAATAAAGTTACAACCATGTTTTATCAAGACTTAGAAAAAATATCCCTGGATATTTTGCAGCACAAAAAAATATTGCATGTTTCCCCAAATCGGCATATAAAAAGGAAAAGCTGAACAAAATTGCTTTCCAAGTTATTATTAGGTGAAGAGCTCTAAGCCTCAGCGTGACAATTCATAGAGGCTGGCACAATATGGATGTATGTGGATAGTCTCATACCAAGTGTGGCCTGACACTTACAAGGGGTGTGACCAATCACTTTTGAGGACTTGGCCCTAAAAGCCACCGACATAGGAAACCATGAAGAAAAAAGATGCTCATCGAAATCATTCCATTGAATGACCCATGACTACAAACAGTCAGAGTTACGACTAAAACGAACAAAAAAACGTACCCCAACATAAATTATTGGCACCATGCAAACACATCGACAGAAAATACTTTGATGTTACGCAAAGTATGATTCGCTAGTCGCATGACTACAAAAGCATGATATGTGTAGCCTTCATATGGAAAATATAAACTCCGGGGCTATACGAGTGGAAACTAGTAGCCAGATGTGATAAAAAAGAAATATAACACTCCCATGCTATACGAGTATAAACTAGTAGCTATATATGAAGAAAAAGAGATATAATGCTCCAATGCTATATGAGCCTAAACTACAAGTGTCGTGTGAAACTTTGAACGCACATAGAAAATGCTCCAATGCTATATGAGCCTAACTATAAGCATGTTTCAAAAATGTTAAATTTGATCCAACCTTCATGAAACATTGAACACACATAGAAAAGGCTCCAATGCTATATGAGCCTAACTATAAGCATGTTTCAAAAATGTTAAATTTGATCCAACCTTCATGTGTCTCTAATCTCCCAATGTTAAGTTGTGGGCTCCAAAAAGAAAAGGTTCCAGACTTAAATTGAAATAAAAAATGCACTGTGTACATAGAAAAAACTACACAGTCACGTATAACTCACATACACTTGACTAAAAGTCGGACGCTTGAAAAGAAATATTTATTAAAATAATCATGAGCACATATACTCACGGGAAGTGCTTTAAACAAATATGTATAGCCAAGTTTCGAGCTCTAGGTCCGACTCAAAAAATGAAATTTCTCTTCAAACCCAGACCTCGAGGGGCATCTGTTGACATGGATTTTGACCAAGATAAAATAAAATGCATAAACCACATAAAATATAAATGCAAAACGGCAAATATCCGTTTAGTAATGAAAGGAGACAATTTAAAAATAATTGATCGTTCAAAGCAATGGCTGATGAAAATAATGGTTTCGATGAAACAAATAAATGCTCATCAAGTTTTGTCCTAACGAAAATATAGAGGACACTTGGCTCGCCTCCATATACGCCGTCACCGACGGCAGAATTCTAATTTTCAAATAAATTTAAATTGTGATAGGCAATGTTGATATTGCCAACATACTGAATCATCGAGTAAATGCGAACATTATTCTAATAATATTAAACGCATATAAAAGGAAAATGCCCCGTGTGACGACATATTAAAAAAATGTCAGACAATTATTGAATTATTGGCAAACACCTATATTGCTAACAATGAAAAGGGACAATAAATAAATATGAGAAAACTAACAATACTCATCAAGTTTTTGTCCTAAGGAAATTTCGTCGACGATAAAACTCTAATGTTAACATAAAATCAAATTATCATGACCGGCGCCAATGTCACCAAAATATTATTCCACAGAATAAATGTGAGCATGTCATTCTACGACTTCTAATGAGATATTGATGCAATGCTTGAAACAAAATGTGTCACACACCATCGTAGAATTATCAATGAAAGAATATATTCTCATATCTCTGTCTCATGCACGTTAAGAAAATTAGCCTTAATCAGGCCTAGCCCACTTTGAAAATGTCTACGTACGTGTGCATGTGTAGCCACATCCATCGGCCAATAAATGGGTTAGCGACGTTGCCGGTCAATTAGCGATTAAACAAATAGAAAAAAAGGAGCCAACACTCTCCCACCATCCCACGATCCCACGATCAGTGGACGTGGACGTGGGCGCACACACCTCCAGCCGCAGCGCTGCATGCTCCGTCCCTATAAATAGCTGGCTCCCATGTGTACAGAGGGTTGGACTGCTCATTCTCTCTTGTTCTGCTGCTGCTATACACATATATTGCTACAAGAAAAATCCCACACACATACATGAGGAGAGGGAGATTTGGAGGAGTTCAGCAAGAAGGTGAGATTCAGGGTTTTCTCCTAATCCTTTTTGCTTCTCTGATTGGTGCTCTTCCCTGTGCTTGCTCAATCTTTGCTCTTGGTTTGGTCATATTGACATGAGGCAAGTAGCTTCTCCCCATATGATGATTCTTAATTTGGTCACATTGACACAGATCATGAATTATTTTCCATGTTGCCCAATTTTTGCTCTTGGCTTGGTCATATTGACGTGAGTCAAGTAGCTTTTTTGCTTGATATGATGGTTCTTGATTTGGTCATATTGACACAGATCTAGAACTTTTTCTTCAAGTAGTATGATCCTTGCTTTTTTCCTTCATATGATGGTTCTTGATTTGGTCATATTGACACAGATCTAGAACTTTTTCTTCAAGTAGTATGATCCTTGCTTTTTTCCTCCATATGATGGTTCTTGATTTGGTCATATTGACACAGATCTCGAATTTTTCTCCAAGTGACATGATTCTTGCTCTTGGCTTGGTCATATAGACACATCCCAAGTAGCCTTCATCCTCCACAAATTTGGCATTCTACCTTGTCATGGTCATATTGACACATGTCAAGTAGTATTTTCATCATATTTCAGATCTCGCTCTTGGCATGGTCATATTGACACAGGTCAAGTAGTATTCTCACAAGTTTAATATCTTACTCTTGGCACGGTCATATTGACACATGTCAAGAGGTATTCTCACAAATTTGATAGTTTGTTCTCGCCATGGTCATGTTGACACATGTCAAGAAATACAAGTTGCATGATGAGCTCCTCTGGTTTGGTCATATTGACACAAATCAAGGTAGTTCTTCCCTTATGTAGAGTGAAGACTTTGTTCTCAACAAAATCACGGCAAAGGTATGACTCGGGGAAAATCAACATAAAAAAATGAGGAACAAGCTATATACTATAAGCTGCATATAAAAAATATTGCAAAACAATAGGTGCTCGTCAAAAGACACCATACTTAGTCGCATGTTCGATGATCACATGTGTGCATGATATGCTAAAATTGAGTCATGTAGCAAAACTTAATTAACCATGTTCAAAGTTGGGTGCATAGTAAATTGACATTCCCACTTCATGGTGCATAAACAAAATGCCGCCCAAATCATAAATGCTATTATATTAACCAAATGTCTCTAAAATAGACTAAATGGGTGAACTTCATAAAAATGCGTTGGCCCTAAATAATGCTAGCCGTCATCATCGATAAATAACTAGATATTGGCGATAACATCAACAGAGTCCAAGGCTCCCCCCAGCATACCGGCGTCGACGACAGCGAGGAGGAAGAATTTTCTTTTATCATTTTGTAATGGTCGTATGTTGTAATCCCATGTAATAGAAATGTTGGAATTCTTAATCAGGGGTTTTCTCTTCGGAGATGTAATTAACAGAATTTTTATGTAAATGTAAGAGTTCTGGAAATATGTACCTACAATGTTTGATCTCCATTTTATTTATGCATTTAAATTATTCACTCTGTATCAATGACGTGGACACATGTTTTCACACCCGCAATTTTCCCGTCATCAAACAGATGCTGCTAGTGAAATTTTTTAGCGTTGTTTGTACGCCCTAAACGCTTCTAACATGAAGAATAAAAATTCCCTACAAATGAGCTTAGCCACCTTGTATAAATTCAAAAATTGGATATATCAGTAGGAATGGTGTACATTGCATGCACGCAAAAAAAATTATGTCACAAAATAACAACACCACCATGTCATTCTTAAACCGGACACTTTCCCCCCTTCGTAGTTCGAACGCATATATATCTCGCCACTTGATCTCTCGTCGGGTCGAAAGCAACATGTATCAAAACTTATGTTACACACTTCAAAAATTTAACCACACGTTCAAGTGCTCAGATATTGACACCATGCAAGGTTTCAATTTCTTTTGACAGTGTTTCAGATTTTTTTTTATAATACAAAGCATTTCTAAATGAACTACGTAATTTTATAACGCACACGAATATTTGGATTTATGAATTAAGTTCGTGCAACAGAAGCAAACGGACAACAACAATTTTGGTAACATGAGATTGAGAGCACACAAAAAAAAAATTGTGTTTGTCACACTAAAACCCTAAAAGCATAGCAGCGTGCACACTTTGTCGTGAACACTACTATGACATTAGTAGCAGCGTTTTAGGACTTCAAACGCTGCTAACATGAAGAATACAAATTTCGTACAAAATATCCTAGCAACCTTTTATAAATCCAACAATTGGATATGTCACTAGGAATGGTGTACATTACATGCATACAAATATGTTATGTCATTCTCAAACCGGAAACTTTCGCCACCTCAAATGTACTATATATTTCGCCGCTTGATCTCTTGAACGTGTATCATAACTTATGTTTGACACTTTGAAATTTAACCACAGGTTCAAGTGGTCAGTAATTGACACCAAGCAAGGTTTCAATTTCTTCCAACAGTGTTTCATTTTTTTATAATTCAAAAATCAATTTTTAAATAAACTACGTACTTTCAAGTATCACATACGAATGCTTGGATTTATGAATTAAGTTCATGAAACAAAAGCAAATGGAAAACTAAAAAAAATTGATAGCATGAGATTGGGAACAGACAAAAAATACCTAATTGCTCTTGTCACCCTAAAATAAAATCCGACTAGGAAACTAGGCACTGCTAGCAGTAGCGGAGCTACACAATTTTTGTTGGGCGGGCCAAGCTGAAGGAACGCGTTGTTTTTCTCCCACATGACCCAACTTTTGCCTTCATTATTCACTGTTTTGGTCGTGGATTGGGCGGGCCACGGCCATGTTTTGTTTCAACTAAGCTCCGCCTCTGACTGCTAGTGCAATTACTAGAAGTGTTCTATGTATATGATCGCTCCCAATATGAGGAGTACTAGCAGCGCTCGCCTTTCTAGAGAACGCTGCTAGTTATACACATATATAAACCCACCCGACGGGACTTGGGGAAATTTCCCCTTTAACCGCTCGACATTGTCTCTCTGCCGCTCGGTGTTGCTGCCTCCGCTCGGCAACCGTCGTTCAGTCGCCTCCGGCGGAGCCCCGCCTATCCGCCGCCTCCCTCGTGCCACGAACCACTACAACCAGGGGCGAATCTACTGGGGTGGGGGGGGGGGGGGCTTTAACAGGCTCGAGCCCCCCCTCCAGGGATGCAATTTATTTTTTTCTACTAGTATTAGGCCCAGCCCAGGCAATCAGTGGCAGCCCATCAAGCCCACATAGTCATAATCCTGTCTATACTCGTCCAGAATCCTTGTTGGTTAAGTTTGAGCCTGCCCTGGTTTTGTCCCAAGATTCGCCACTGGCTACAACGTGCACACCCGCCGGCCGTCGTCCCTCCTCTTCTCCGGCAGGTGAGCCTCATCCCTTCCTGCCTAACTTCTGTTAGTGGCTAGGATTAGTGGTGAGTGTCACTATTTAGGTAAGTGTTTTGCTTATTGATCTTAGAATTAGTTGACTGGTCAGGATAGTAATCATTGACGAAGTTGATCTGCACATGCATATAGGTACTTGATGATTGTAATTTTGCCTGGATATATGCATTGATCTGTTGATGATTGTAATTTCCTTTGAATGTGTATCTTTTTTTTGTTAGAAAAGCAGCGGCATATAATTCGTTTTCTTTTGATGTGATACTTTGGGACAAAAGCCGAGGCATTTTGTTTTTGCTTTTCAGGAACATACACATCAGTGCCAATGTTTTGGGGAAATGTTGATTCGTCAATGTTTAAATTTCTAGCACTAATTATTTTTGAAAAATTAGCAAAGGTCATGGCGATTTTTTATTGAATACTATTGTTTTTATAAATATTATCTATATTTTGTAGAAATGTCTTCACAAGATCCCGGCGCTGCCTCTTCTTCCGAGAGCACGCACTTGGGCAACCAATTCTTAGAACCATCGTCCAATCTTGTGGGTCCGACACACACGACAATTACTCCACGGATGAGCCGGATCAGGAGTACGCGGACCATTCGAATGAGCATCTGTACGAGTCAGAATATGGAACAAAAGATAAGTTTGGAATATGAAACAAAAGATAAGTTTGGTTCCATGTCTGGGAGGACAACTTACGGAGAGATATGTGGAGCAAAAGTAGGATCTATATATGGTGTTCATTGCCTTGGAAAGGGCCTACAACAAGATGTCAATGTGATGGGCTTTGGAAAAACACAGTCACAAAAAAGTACATTACCCTCATCAAGGGCATGTATGATGATTTTATGACAACTGTTTGAGTAAGCGATGATGATACTGATGACTTTTCGATGATTTTATGACAAGTGTTCGAGTAAGCGATGATGATACCAATGACTTTCCTATTAAAATAGGACTGCACCAAGGGCAGCGTTGAGCTCTTATACCTTTTTAGTGGTTGAGGTCATAAAATATATACAAAGAAGATATCTCATGGTGTATGTTCTTTGTGGATGATGTGGTGCTAGTGGATGATAGCCGAACGGGGTTAATAGAAAGTTAAGAGGTACGAAGACATACTTGGGAATCAAAATGTTTTAAGCTTAATATAACTAAATTGAGTGCATGAGACACGTTTCAAGTACAACTAGACACGACGAGGAGATTAGCCTTGATGAGAATTTGGTACCTAGGATGGTGATATTGATGCTGCCTCAGTCACTATTCATCTTTTGGAGGCAATGTTGCAGAAGGATGTAATATCAATGAAGATATGAGTCATCGAATCAAAACCAGATGGATAAACTGACACCAAATTTTGCTAGAAGGCAGGTTTTGTAGGACGGCAATTCAACTTAAGATGTTGTATGGCTAGTGTGTCACAAAAGCTAGAAGACATGTTCCGTAGGGCAGCTTTTCAACTTACGATGTTGTATAGCACAGAATGTTGGCCACAGTTAAGTATGCAACATGTTCAACAGTTTAGTGTGGTAGAGATGCACATACTAAGATATGGATATGTTCTTTTTATAGGTTACGAAGATATGGATACTGGCCACACAAGAAAGAATCGGGTTCAAAATGGTGATCCAAACAAGCAGGGCAAAGACAGATCCAAAGATTCAAACGACAGACTATGACGCTTTGACCCGCGGAACGAGTGAATTTAGGACAGAACCTAGGGTTTACTGGGGAAAAGAAGTCCAAGGCCACAGGTTACGTGAAACCTAGCCCCAGAATAATTTTGCAAAGTGAACTAAAATTTTAAAAACAAGCTTCTAATCTTTCGAAAGATGCTAAAAAAATATGTACACATAACACAAATGCAATAACAAAGACAAACGGCCAGGAGGCATAGATGAATCTAGCAATGCTGTCAACGAGGACGGGTCATTATTATATGGACAAAGAACAAATATAACCAATCACAACCTATAACTGACCTTTTACTTTACAAAAGAACAAAATCGAGGCTTACACCCACTTGCGAGTAGAACTCGCACCGGCTTCCCATCAACATTGGCCAGTGTAAGCAAAACAAAGTCACACAGCTCTTGAACTAACTGAGTATCTCAGCTGGCAGGCAAGTTCAACCTTCCATGCTTTGGTTTGCAGCTGAAGTAGGCGTCAGCAAATTTGTCGGAGTGGCAGGCATTGGGTCGCCGCTAAGGACAGGCCACTCTTTACCTGTTACGAATGCGGTAGCAAGATCTGTAGGAACCACGGTGCTTGATTTGACAGTCGAGAAATGCTTACCACCGTCCAGTTCCACATTAGTTGCGAAATCTTTGGTTCCTGAATCGGACGATTTATTTGTCAAATCTGTTTTCAAGAATAGACAGACAGCGGCGCAGTCATCAACTTTTGCTGTGGGAAACCGTGTTCTCCACGTACGGTGAGCCGTTTGGACAAGAAGCCTTGCTGCTGAGGCCTCTGAAGTGGATTCACTGACAATCTTAACGACGTCATCGTTTGAAAGTACATCCCACACCTACAGTGACCAAAGAAATTAGATGATCACATGCCACAAAAACCATCTAGCTCGCAGAAATGTTCCAAGTTAATATGTGGTCAGTTGCTCACCCCATCAGTCGCCAACACAACGAACTCATCCTTTTCTGTGATGTGATGGTACGAAACATCAGGAACAGAAATTACACCATAACTCTTTAGACAGAAGTCTCCAAACGCTCTTGCCATGGCCAACCCTGGGGAGTTGTACTTCGGAAGCCAAACACGAGTAACATCTGGCTCGTTTGGGAGAGAAAATACTCTGCCCTTTCGTTCCCTGATCCGTGCCGCTTCACCTGCAAAACATGCATCTTGCTTCATTTACATGGGCATCTACTCATAACAAATACAGTTCTTCCCAGAGAAAATGTAAACCACAAAAGCATTGTCGTCACAAGATATTAATAAGCTTGTCGTCCTTAAAGGGAGTGGACATGAGATCTGAAGTTAAGATTACAAAGTGAGCTATTGGAATATCAAAATCCGCTCCCTGCATAAAATGCAATGTAAAAAAGATTGTCGTTTCGGGCCAGATATGTCAGGTCCAAAAAGTTAACATGTGGGCCCGTTCTCAAGTTTGTACTGTCAATGATAAGTTTTTTGAGTGTGTGGTGTCCATGATAGGTTATGTTTACACTTTTTATTAGTACCAATTCAAAGTTTTGATATCAAGCTATCTTTAAATAACTGACTCTGAAGAAAGTCAGATCTAAAACAGAACAGCAGATGCAACATGTTGTTACATCCCTATCAGATCAGAAAAAAGGAAAATCAGATTGAGCTTTTTACTCACAAAAAGCAGGGCAGATTGTAAAAAGTTCAATACAATATTTTTACTTAGATACTCCCTCTTTGTATTGTGGATGTTGAAAAAAAAATTATAAACTTGGTCAAACATAGAAATGTTTTGAATTATAAAAAACCTAATATGGACTACATTTTGAAACTGAGGGAGTATAATAATTCTCATATCTTACCATAACTTCAGAATTATATTATAATCACTTTTCAAAAAAAGAAAATATTGTTGTAATAGATATTTGATAAAACTACCACATGTCATGTAAATAAACCAACTTCATTTACTTGTTAAAATAATTTTCTAAGGCACAATACATCATACAGTGTCACGACCTGAGACCTTTTCAGTTATGTTTCCAAATTTTGTGCACATACCATACAAGGAGTTCTTCAGTTAGGGTGTTTTTAGTTGGAGGCAGCAAGTAGAATCATGCATCCGATTTTAAGTAACCCACAAGTGAAATACTCCCAGCATCCTAACTGCTCCAACAAGCAAATTAGAAACCATCCACCTAACTAAGAAACCAAAAAGTAATCTATAAAAATATCACCATAGTTGAAGAGCTTTGGTAAATTTAAGAACAAATACAACAGGACACTGGCAAAAAATTACACGTTTTGCAATGCATATATCATATCATGTAGTTTCATTATCACGTACTGATGCATGATGTATTTAAGAAATTGACTATACGATACACTGATTCAGCAAAAATAATAAAAAAAAGTGTTACTGCTACTAGAACTCTTTGTAACACAGAAAGTAAAAGGTAGCTAAGAGTCACACAAGGAAAAGGAGGAAAAAATTGTGTTGTAGACCTTTAAAAGAACACACGGGGATCATTAAAATATAACGTACTTGGGATGCTTGGTTTGAGATCGACTGTCAGTTGAAGAGCAAAAAGGTGATTATCCTCATCTTTAGTGGCCAATATAGCTCTAGAGTCCCCCAAGTTGCCGATTATAAGATCCTGCCCCTGTAGAAATAGCAAGAAGAACATGTTAAAATAAAAAATACCAAGCGAAGCTTCACAACAAAGTAAAGTACAAAGTAAGAAATATCAAGTGAAGCTCCACAATAAAGTAAAGTAGAATCATTGTTGCTATGAAAAATACCTGCTTGATCAATGTGACTGCTGTGGTTCCACTGAACAGACAATCAATATTTTTATGTGACTTCAAATCCCTGTCCATTACATAAAATGCCCTCAAGAATGAAGTTCTCAATGCTGTGAAGATTTCTGGGTACCCTCCATTCTCTACAGCTCCAAGGGTAGCATCAGTATCTTCAACCACAGTTTGCACAGCATCTCCTTCAGTTGTCCCATTTGTGACTCTGTTATTTGACAACTCTTTGTATTCATCCCTGGCTATATTTGCACTCAGCTTCACAGGGAGAAGATCTCTGACCATCTTGGAAACCAAATGGCCTTGTGGTCCATGGCCATCAAAAACACCACAAAAGATGGTACCATCTTTTGAACCAAAATTCTGCAAGCGGAATGCAAACACGTTAAAATCAACTATATAATGCCCAAAAGGACATCATTGAACAAGGAGAAAGAAGTGCACAATCCGTACAGTTTCAGCCTACAAGCAGGTCAGAACCACGAAGCCTACGCGACTTATAGCTAAAGGAAAACTCTTGGTCATCAGATAACACGTGGTTCCAAGAATACCAAAGTGCATCAGACGGTGCATGCCATGCATAAATGTGTTGTCGACTGTAGTCCACTAAACAGGGAAAATTATATTTGCTTATATCATATGGGTGAGCTCACAGTTTCGGGGAGTCACATTTGATGGATTTTGATTCACATACAAGTTAAAGATCCTTAAGCTTTATGTGGCCCAGGAGTCCCGGATCCTAAGCCATGCCGAGCAAGATCTTCGGGCAAGGCTCAAGAAAAGGGTGGTGAGCTTGGCGGTCCTTGAGCATTCAAGAAAGAAGCAATGTGCTCGAATTGCAAATCTGAGAGAGGGCGATGCCAATATCAAATACTTCCATAGGCGTATCAATACGAGAAGGAGAAAGAACCACATTCATCGGGTGAGTATAACAATGGTTGGGTCACGAAGCATGAGAAAAAAGAGGAATCATCCATGATCACTTCTCCCACATCATCGGAAAGGCAAGTGAGAGAAAGGACTTCAACTGGGAACAATTTCATTTTGAGGATTGTGATCTTAGTGCTATTGATGACCCCTTCACCACGGAGGAAGTGTGTCATGTCATTAGCCAAATGTCAAATGACAAGGCTCCCAGGCCGGACGGTTTTACCGGACTGTTCTTCAAGAGATGTTGGGACACAATTAAAGTTGATGTCATGTGCGTGATCCACCTTTTTGGTAACCTCCAATGGCTTAACTCTGCAAATGTTGTGCTCTTGCCTAAGAAAGATGGAGCGGAGGGGATTGGTGACTATAGACCAATTAGTCTAATTCATGCCATCGCCAAGATGCTCGCGATTCGCCTTGGGCCTCACATGAATAGCCTTACCTCCAAGGCCCGAAGTGCTTTCATAAAAAGGAGAAGCATCCATGACAATTTTATGCATGCGTGCACAAAACTCCTGCCATTCTTTTCAAGCTTGACATCCACAAAGCCTTTGACTCGGTGCGTTGGGATTACATTCATGATCCTCTTCAACGGAGAGGCTTTCCAAGTAAATTTCGAGAATGAATTGCTGCCTTGCTAATTGCTATGTACCTCCACTCCTCGGATTCTTCTCAATGGAGCCCCCCCCCCCCCCCACCCACACACACACATCAAGCATGGCCGTAGCCTTCACCAAGGAGACTCCCTCTCACCTCTCCTTTTCGTCATTGCCGTCCGATACACTCCAACAAGTCCTAGACTTGGCCACTAGGCATGTCTTGCTTCACAAATTTAGAGGCCGTCGAGCTGTTTGCAGAACTTCCATATATGTCGATGATGTGATGGTCTTCATGGCCCCCATTAAACAAGATATTGACAACCTCACACGCATCTTGGGCTGTTTTGACGAGGTCACCGGTTTGGAGGTCAACTTCCAGAAAAGCTCCTATGTTCCCATTGAGAGCGCAACCCGTAATCTCGAGGACATCCTTCATAGTTTGTCGGCGTCTCACGCCTCATTCCTCATCCGCTACCTGGGCCTCCTCCTCTCCATTTGGCAGCTTAAGAGAGCCGATTTCCAATTCCTAGAGGACAAGGTGGCGGCGACGCTTGTCCCATGGGATTGGCAAAATATCACTGCTACGGGCGTACCACTCTTGTTAAGGCGGTGCTCACCTTGCAAGTCATCTACCATACTACTCCCCTCATCATTCCGCAGCAGGTCATAAAGAGCGTCAACAAAATTGAAAGGGCTTTCCGTTGGGCGGGAACAAACAAGATCACCGGTGCCAAGTGCAAAGTTAATTGGGCCACGATGTGCAGACCAAAAGAGCTAGGGGGCTTTGGCGTGCTTGACCTTGAAAAGTTAGCACGTGACTTACGTTTGCGCTGGCTTTGGTATGAGTAGAAGGAGCCCAGCAAGCTTTGGGTGGGTATGGGGAACTCGTGTGACAATGTGGACGTTGACTTCTTCTATGCTTCTACCATCACAACCATTGGTGAAGGTGTCATTGCCCCCTTTTGGGACTCCCCTTGGCTAAATGGCAAGAAACCGAAGGACATTGCACCCCTCATTTACATGGCATCCTCGAGGAAAAATTGAAAGGATAGAGAGGCCTTGGCGGATGATGCATGGATTCACAAGATCAAACTCGACGAGATCCTTTCCATGGAGCACCTACGGCAATTTGTTATGCTTTGGCGACTCCAAAGCCACACACAACTCCATGAGTGGGCATTACTCTTCGGCTTCAGCATATAAGGCACAATTCATTGGATCAACAGGCTCCACCTCGAGGTGCTTCATTTGGGGCGTTTGGGCCTCGCCAAAGGTGAATTTTTTTGCTTGGCTTGCAATCCAAGATAAAATTTCGACGGATGATAGGCCTGCAATCTAAGATAGAATTTCGACGGCCAATAGGCTTGCTCGGCGGGGTTGGCAAAATTGTGACCTTTGCCCGCTTTACCGACTTGCATGAGGGCAAGGCACATCTATTCTTCAAATGTCACTTCACCGTTAGGCCTTGGAACTTAGTCAAGGATTGGCTTGGCCTTCATGCTATTGACAGGGTGGCTTGGGCAATGAAGTACTCTTTGGCATTGATGGTGCAAGATGTCGGGCAACAACATTCACAATAGGAAGGCTATGGCATCTCTCACTGTACTTGTTAGTTGGACTATTTGGAATGAGAGAAACGGACGTGTCTTCTGACACAAGTCAACACAACCACCGATCATTTTTGGCACCATTAAGAGGGGAGCAAAACTTTGGGTTGTGGAGGGCGCAAAAAAATTGGGCAACATCATGTCAGGAGAGTAATCACCCATTGTACTATTGGTGTGGTGTAACAAACTCTATTCTCCTTTCTTAATTAATGGATGAGGCAAAGCTTATGCCTCCGTTTTGAAAAGAAAATAAAATGATTCTACACTAGAGCACATGTCAGTTTCCAAAACAACATGCATTAGGTAATAGAGGGAGTAGTTAAATCAATTCAACTATGTTCAAACCTAATTATTAACGAATCGGTATTACAGCAGATATTTTGGTTTAAGGACAGAACATGCAAGATGCAATCTGAAGCGCTAGCTTGTTACAAGCGTTTCTCCTCCTGTTCTTTTTTCAAACGGTCCTTTAGTATTCATATCGTTAAACTTCCTAAAATTTGATCATGGAAGGACTAAAAGTTTCTAGATTGGGCAAATGAAAATAGTAATTATTTTCCTTCAAATTGCAGCTCTAATATACAATATAAAACCTTAAATGATGGTGCATTAAGTAAAACATGTAAACTGTAAATGATGGTGTATAAAATGAACATTTAGGAGACCACAGAAAAATTGATAATAACATTCATAGAGGAGAAAACTGTGTAGACCACACGCTACACAAGGTACTACAAAAAAACCATGAGATTGTATTGCTCAAACTTATTGAACTCTGGAGATAAACAATTTAATAAAATCTCATGGATATAATCAGTGGCGGAGGACGGACCAAAATCGAGGTAGGGCGGACTCTAGAGCGTAAAAGAATATCATGCAAAACCTTCATGGCCACTTGCCGCTGGCACCACCTCTGCACCGCTCTGCGCCCTGCCTACGCTGTTCCGCAGCTGCGTACTTGCTTCCCTGCGACCTGTGGCCTGGAACAGGCTGGCACCCACGCTGGCGCCGCCGTCCGCCTACCTGCTGGTGCCGCTGCATATTGCTAGGCGTTCTTGACTCCCCCTTGTTCGTCCGCCGTCACTGCTGAGGTCGTGGCCTGGTCCAGCTGAGCTCCTGGTTCACGGGCTCATGGCCCACCAGGTCTCCCCTTTCCTCCCCCCAACCACAGCGATACATGATACAGCAGCGTACGTGTATATTCTTTTGTTCGAAAAATCAAGGTAGGGCGGCCACCCGGCCTTGCCCAACCAAGTCCTCCGCCGATGGATATAATGAAATATAGTAAATAAAACACAAAGAAATGGCAAGTCTCATGTATTCAACTCTAGGAGTTCATGGGAAGAGAAGATAAGATCGTCCTTAAAAGGAAATATTAAGATAACGATAAGAATCATGTGCCTGCTTACAGGTTTCTTCATTTGGGAGAACAATAATTGAGCCCAATTAAACTACCAGCTAGAACACTCTGCCGGCGATTCAGTCGGCCATATCCAATGGCAATCCATGTGAAACCACGTAAACGAGACAAATGAAAATGGTATTCTATTCCAGAAGTTGTTGAATCAAACAGGCATTCTACAGCAAGACGCCACATGTGCGTCTTACGTGAAAGTGAAAAAATCTTTGTCTGGTCCAGCTCAAGCATACCTAAGAAGACATGTATTAAAATTAAATTTTGCACCAATCAGACGGTTATGTTTCTTCATGCAAGTATCAGGATTGGCTCATGACGAACAAAATCATGAAGACATCCTTTTCATCGTATCCAAATACTTGTGGAGCATATGCAGTAGCAGTCACACATCACCGAAAGGTACCCATGGAATTAACAGAAGATAAAAATGGAAAGAAAAATACAGAATTAAGAACTCAAATAGTATACCTCCACGACAACCATGGCGTCCTGGTTGACCCCCTTCTTGCCCTGCATCGTGTAAAGTGAGGCGCTAGCGCAGGCGCCGTTGCCGGCGATGCGTCCGGGCGCGCCCCTAATAAGCTCGGGACGCCTTTCCTCGGCGGAGGCGCCGCTTGGCGAGGAACCCCCGTTCCGCTTCCGCCGCAGCGGTCGAGCGGCCCACTTGAACTGCGCAGGCCCCGCGCTTGCGGGGGTCACGCCTAGCCCCCGGAGCAGGCAAACGAGAAAATCGACGCAGCACCCGTCGCCGCCGCCACCACCGCCATACAAAGCGGCCTCCGTGGCCGCAGGCCTCGCGGCGGCGACGCGCGCGGCGACGGCGACCGCTAGCATCCGCTGCTGCTGCGCCTGCGGGTGCTGCAGCTGCTGCTGGCCGGCACCGCAGCCGGACCTCCGGCGGCTGAGCACGGGCCGCCTCCCAGCCGCGACCGCCACCATGCCCTCTCTTCGAATGATTCCGCCCCCCTTAACTCGTCTCTTGATATCTGCTCAGGTCAGGATCTTGGCGCAAGAAGCGAATCTCTTGGCCGGAGTCGGATCTTGCAAGGAGAGGAGGGTGGTTTGGTAGATGGATGGACCTCGGTGTGGCGAAGAGTAGACGCAAGAACTGGTCGCTGCAAGGGCGCGAACGAGGTGGGCGTGGCGGGCACTAAGGAGGGCGCTGGCTAGGGCGTGGAACACGCACGGTGAATACTAGCAAAGATATTAGTTTTACTGGTTCAATCGGCGATATTATTCTATCGCGACGGCGAAAGGGGAGCTGGAGAGGACAAGAAGCCCAACAGGAACAGGTGCCACCTCCCCTCCTCTCCTGTGGCCTGCGCGGCGCCTCCGCGGGTGTGGACCGGAGAAGAGAGGCGGAGGCAAGAATCTCCGTGGCGGAAAGGGAGGGGAGGGGGCAAGTTGTGGGGGAGGAGGGGGGGGGGGGGGCGCTCTTCGTCGGCTGGTTGCGTGGTTGTCCTGAGACGGCGACGGACCGAGAGAAACACGTTGCAAGGGGGTCGGTCGGCAACGGGAGTGAATGGCCATGGCCGCCCATGGGTGTCCCGCTGAAATTTGTTTACCTTTTCCGTTTGTCTGTGAGCACCCTTCCACAAAACACCATCTATCTTTTAATTATTTTGAGAATAAATACAACGGATGAGCCGTTTCGGTGCCTGAGCCCAGCTGAGCTCGATATCTTCTGTGTTTGGGATCCGTGAAAAGGTGTCTGCCTGGACTGCCACGGAGTTTAGGAAAATAGCACTGGGGCGAAATACGCGACGGAACAGTAGGCATACGTGGGCCCTAGGTCAAGCGGGGGGGCGACGGAAACGGTCGTGTGGTCTGGTCCGTGGCCCAGAACGTGATGGGGTTTTCCGAGCCATGGACCAGAACGTATGGTCTGATTCGTTCTAGAAACACTTGCCGGCCCGCGTATCCGTCTTGCTTCCAACCACTCGCCGGCGGCGCTCGGTCAACACCGGCGGTACCTGCGTGCAAAAAATGGAGGATGCTGGCATGGAGTTCCTCCTAGATGCCGTTGACAGGTTAGGTATCTCAGATCTGCTTTCGCTTCTTTTCTTTTGCCGCCTGTTTCTCAGGTTCCCCTTGCGAGAGGAGTTTGCCGACAGCCATGGACAACCAGATTCGATTCCTCTGGTCCTGCTGGCAAACATCGGCTCGGGAGCAGCCGTGCCTGCAGACTCGGATGCTGGCTCTGGGTGTGGTTAACAAATCGGTGGCGAAGTCAATGGTGCCCCAAGAGCTTGGGGCCGGCGAAGACCGGACTCATCTTCGACGAGGTCTGCGCAGTCGACTGACAGGGTCAACCCGCAGGCCCCTGAGTGGACAAAAAGGTACGAACGTAGGATGTTGGTGCTTTTAGGAATTGACTGTTATTGCTAGTTCCTGCACATTACTATAAGTTGGCTAGTTCTGGCACAAACCTTGGTTACTGTAGGATTTTAGCTTCTATGGCTAGTGCCTGCTGATTACTGGGCGCAGAGGACAAAAAGAAAATTCAGATGTAGATTAGAATGTGTGAGTTTCAGGCAACACATGGTTAGTGATGGATTCGGTAATCTGAATCAATTGGAACCTTTGGCTTTCCATTCCCGTAAAGCTTCCTGGTGTCATGGTTTCAGACATTTGTTACATAAAAATAGAATAAATTGCAAAAAAAATTGGAACCTACTAATCATGCTGCCATGAACCGCAGATTACAGCTGGGTAGTGGTCCACCAGATCGGGCACCATACCCTCCCAGAATGAGTGCTATGGAGCAGTCGATTGGCAAAATACGCGGAGGAGCCAACAAAGAGTGTAATTAAGCCAGAACTTGGCCTGAGTTTCGATTCGTTGGGTGAGGCATATGACTTATAGAATTTGTATTCCTATGAGATTGGCTTTGGTATTAGATGGGATAAGAGCAGATTAAACGCAAAGAGGACAAAATGCATGCAAGAGATTGTCTTTGGTTGCTCGGTGAGTTCTAATTATTCTTTTGTTAATGTTTTTTTATTTCGGGAAACATTTTTACCGTGTGTTCTGCTGAACAACTTGCAGGGCAAGCCGGAGACTGAGAATAGTAGGTGATGCAGATGTGAGTGCCTGGCCTTGATTAGGTTGTTACGTGCAGCAGACAAACCTGGTATATACAGAGCGTCGTGAAAGCCACAACCATTCTATGTCGTTGATAATGGGCGAGAAAGTGCACTGGCTGTCGCAGAAACACATTGATGTGTACACAAAGGATTTGATAAAACAGTTCAGGGAGAATAGTGTGAACCTTGGGAAGGTATACAACATAATTGGCAGTTTCTTTGGGTCAGTCGAGAAAGTGCCATTCACAAAACGGACTCTAAGGAAAATTTGCGGTAAGATACGTCATGAGCAGGCAGAGGACGATGTTAGGAAAAACTTTGGAGGTGTTTGCTGACATTGTGAATGGTGATCATGAATTTACATCCAAAGTTTTGGCAGACGGAATAAGGTGAAGAACTTCATGTGGACTAATGGTAGCAGCTGAATGCAGTACAAGTTCTTTGGTGATGTGGTCACTTTCGATACAACTTACAGGACAAACCTACATGACAAATAGCAGAGAGATGGCATCGTACGAGGGGCTGAGTAAGCGGACAAGGTTCTGCAGCATATGTCGTCATGAGGGACACAAACGGACTACGTGCCCTGAAAGAGGGGATGCACCAAAGAAACTGCGGAAGCCTGGGAAGTGCAAGAATTGCGGCATGGAATGACACCGCCGGACCACGTGCACTAGGCGGATGGGTGTTGCTGAGAAATGAATTATGAACTTTAGATACTCTGTATTATTGTAGTTCTGAGGACTTTCTGGTGTGTTTCCGTGAGCGTTGCTCCACGCTTGTTCCTCCGTTTCGATAGTCATGTGGCAGACTGTAAAAGTTAGAGCAAACATTTGTTTAGCAATCATCTGTGAATTATTCATTTGGTTAGAGCAAACATTTGTTTAGCAATCATCTGTGACTTATTCATTTGGCAGACTGTAACTTGAGTGTGAATTTAAACTATTTGCTAGGACATGTTCGATATTTCAGGTTTTTCTTCTTAGTAATTGAAGTTGGTTCTCATTTTCACCAGAGGGGATTACCTGCGTGGAATAGAAATAATATGTGCACGGATGATGTAGTTTTGGTGACACCTGGCCAGCATGCACACATAGCCCCGGTTTGGGCACGTTTCCAGTTCAAAATTCGAAGTGCAAGCTGTGCAGACTCAGGTGGCATGTGGGAAACCGGCGTCTGTTGTATAAGAGCAGGCGACCCGGCAGCCCACCCTTGGTGCTTTTCAGCAATCCTGCACTTTTCAAACCATTTTGAAGCTAGAAGTAGTAGCAATGGCGCCTTCGTCTGTCGAAACTGCAAGGAGTGGCACGACTAGGAGGTCTGAAGGTGGGCACTGCGTCGGAGGACAGCATATTGAGGTACGTAAGATTTGCTCCTATTGCGAACTGAACCAGGTTGCAGAGCAACTGAATCCACTCATTTTGCAGCCATGTCCTTCTTCCATTGGGACGAGCAGATGGGTGGGTGCATTTAAAGCTAGCCCGACTACTCACCGTTTGGAGGCCGGTGGCGTGAATGGCTCAGGCTGGCTCAGATAACACTCCGAGCCATCAGACTTCAGTCTGTTCCGCCTCCCTAGCATAACCCGCCGTTGCAATGATTGAGCTCCAACGGTTGGCTGGGAAAGGGAAAACACGACGGTAAAATACATTGGATGGCACGGATCCACGTGCGAGTATGTGGTGTAGATTTTAGGTTCATCTGAGCCCGGGCTCAGAAACTGATTTTCGAAATACAACCCCTTTTATTTTATAGCGAACACAGCCACACTGTCGTTTGGCCTTCAGTTCCACCAAAGTTCGTCCTGAGGTGGCTTACAACATGTGGATAGCGATCTACACGTGTAATATTTCGATCTCGCGTACTCCTCTGTTCCTAAATATAAATCTTTTTAGATATTTTAATATGGACTACATACCGAGCAAAATGAGTGAATCTACACTCTAAACTATGTCTATATACATCCGTACGTAGTTTATATTGAAATATCTAAAAAGTCTTATATTTAGGAATGGAGGGAGTATTTTATTTGGCCTTCAGTTCTACCAAAATTCGTCATGAAGTGGCTTACAACATGTTGTGATTTACACGAGTAATATTCTGACCTCTCATATTCTCTTTTATTTCGTGTAGTGAAAAAACATAAGCACAATCTGATTGTCTCCGAGCTTCAAACCAAATTCACCGCTTTTAGACGGCCGGTCTCGGTTACAACAGGCAGAGTAGTCCACTGAATTGTCAGTGCAACCCCCTCCATAATCTCAGAGAATTCAACTTCTAAAGAATCATAACAAGACATGACAAAAATTAAAGATTGTCTTTTCAGCCTCCTCACGCAAAATCATACTTGTTCCTATTGTGCAACCCTCCACGGAAAGGAGTCGTCTAACCTTGAGCTTCACATAGCCAGGTTTAGGTGGATTCCGTGTCATAAAGTAGGGGGTATCATCCAGTGCATGTGACTCGTATGCTAGAAAGTTCCCAGAAAGTAACACCCCTTTACTGTTGTGATGTCTTGGTTTCAGTACTGAGTAGTCACCAACAACGAGTTGAGGTAGCTCTGAAGAAAACATCAAGATACTTTAACAGTTGAAGCACGTTTTGAATGAACCCATTCATTTCTCACATACCAAAAACATTCCAGTAGCATGAATAACATAATCTAGTGTGTTTCCGAAAGCCACATGCAATATGAAGTACCCGCTCTGGTCACGTGTTCTGGAGCTTGGATATACGAGGAAGAGATAAGTCTAGTGCATGGAAGAAGTCCTTGTGCTCGACACCACAAATGGGGGAATATATCAAATTCTCAAGCTTTCGAGAGCATTCACCCGACCATGTCCGGAGAGAATTCGTGGCTAGTCTCTAGAAAAATATGTGTATCTTAGGCAGTACTGTTAGAAATATGCCCTAAAGGGAATCTTAGTGATGATTATGTTTCGTCTTATCCATCAAGTGTTAAATGTTCCTTATAAAGTTATTTGTATTGATTTGCAAGGATGCGACTTGTTTGTGAAACTCTATACTTGAATGATTATTCTAAAGCAGTCCCATGTCGGAATTCATGTGAGAAACTGAGAACACATATGAATATAGGACTAGCACATGTACTAGTTGATGACCATGTTTCGCACATCATGGACATGAAGATGTTAAACCAATAATGTAAGCACATGAATAGGGGGTTGGACATACCCAACTTGACACACAGCTGGAGTTTTTTACTTGTCTGTTATAATGTGTATGTTATGTCCTTAGATCTGAGGCTACCGTGCATTCTTTAGATGCAGAGTGACTTTCTAGTGGGGGAGGGTACCAAAGGCTACTATATAATTGGATAGTTATAAAGGTTGTTTTTCTTATTTGTCATATATTATGCTTTGAGGCATGGTCAGTCAAGATGGGATTTGCCCCTCTCCAATGAGAGGAATATCTTTGGGGCCCTCAAGTGTTTGGATCCGAAAATACATTGCCATGCTACTTTAGGTTAAGAGTTAACCTAGTAAAGGATGTCAAGTCATGTGATCATGAAAGAGAGGTCGAGTTTGAACTTCACCAATATCATGAGGCAAAGGGAGTAACACGTAAGCAACATTGTTTAGGTTCATGTGATATCATCCTTACATACGTCTATGAGTTGGCACGTCCTGCAAGGTGCCACTACCAACTAATGAACATATAGGAGTACTCGGTAGAAGTACTCAGGTCATGTTCAAACGTGTGTGAACCTAAAGGATCACATACTTAAATGAACAAAGTTGAGACGTATGCAATTCGGAAGATGTAAAGGAGTACAAGCTAATTTAGTTCTCGCTAGGCAAATGAGTGGAGGGATGCCCAAAACCCTGAATGGCTCTCATAAAGAGTGGTCGTGGGGAGGGAGAGGGTGTTGGGAAACGTAGTAGAAAACAAAATAAATTCGCCCTACGATCACCTAGGAACATTATGAAGATGCATAAACGGTTTGGATCACGATCATTACCGACTCTGGAGTGCAACGGAGTAGACGAGTTGGTGTAGATCGTACTTAGAGTCCCTCAAACTGACGATGAACGATCCCGCGAACCTCGCATGAACGGCCCCTTGAACGGAAGACCGAAAGCACGACCTCTCTACTTGGTTGCAAGTGTACGATCTTCACGATCTGGCAGCGCTTCGCCGTCCAAAGCTAATCATCGTCAGAGAATTAGAGGGAGGAGATTAGAACCACACTGGGCTTCTAATTATGAGGATTAGAGGATCTGGATCAAGCTCTAATTGATCAACTACGACCAACTAGAACTATAACTAGAGGACCAGATGAGGCTCCAAAAGTTGTGTGTCCCAAAGGACAAAATCCTCTAGTATATATAGGTTCGAGGGGAGAGAAGGGCTGCCACCAAGGAGAGAAAGTACCTCCTTGGTGCATCGGCCAAGAAGGGCAAGGAGGGGTCCTTCCCCCACTAGGATTTGCCCCACTGGAATTAGGGGGCGCCTCCCTACATGGGCCATGGTGGCCTAATTCCCCTTCCACCACTTGGCCTTTTAAGGTCCGTTGATATTAAATTAAATATAAAAGCCTCCTAACAGTTACTAGAGCCTTTTATTATTAATTTAACATCACCAGAAACATTTTCCACCTATATATTATTTAGCATAATACCCAGTATTGCCCGATAAACTCTGAAACCCTTACGGTGACCCCGAAACGCTTCTGGTTCCTCTCGGAACTATTCCGAATATTAATGAAACAATTCCTAAAATAAATCCTCGATACTCTCGTCCTACTAACACTCAGCAGATCGTGATTACCTTAAGCTTGTGACCCCGTAGGTTCGGTAAAACATAGACATGAACGAAACTCCTTCGTTCAATGACCGATAGCGGAACCATGGACGTCCATATCGATCCCTACGATTACATGAATGGCATTCGGGTGAACATTTGGTTATCATCTGATGTTCCCTTTTCTTCACGATAATTTACAAAACCCGAGATGTATTGGTATCCTCCTGAGTCGTACACATGCTCACTATATTGTCATCCTCGTTACCGGTTTTGTTCTTCTTTCTTGTTGCAGTGTTCCAGCATCCCCGTCACATAATCACCCGTGTCTGGCCAGACGCTGATGGATGTCATCACACCGAGAGGGCCCTAAGAATAAAAACAATGATGCTATTTATGTGAACTTTGTTGCAAGAAATAATTTCAACAACAATGCTTATAGAGGGAATTTCAACCCTAGGCCTTATTCCAGTAATCCCTCTGATTCTACGGTAATTCATATAATAATAATAATAATAATAATAATAGGATACCTATTGAACTTGAGAACAATATTAAAGAGTTTATTAATTCTCAAAAGATTTTCAATACTATGATTGAAGAAAAAATGAGTAAAGTTGATGATATGTCTAGAAACATGGATATAGTTACTCATGATGTGGAAACTCTTAAAATTAAAATTTTGCCACATAAAAAAGGATGAAATATCTGAATCTTTAAAGTCTATCAAAGTCATGTACGAAAGTAGAAAAAGAATCGCAAGGATGTGAATTTCTAGAAAAGGCGCTCGCACACGTTTTTTATGACAACAATAATGAAGACATTAAAATGATTGGTGTGACACCTACTGAAACTTTGTTTAGTAATATAAAACTTTATGAGGAAGGGATTGGAGATGAGTCAACTTTAATTAGAAGGCGTTGCAATTGTTTGGAGGGTGATGATCTTAATGATAAAGACAACAAAAGTGGGTTTGAAGAGGTCAAAACTTTAGATAGTGATGCACCCACTACTTTGGATTACAAGGACTTTAATTATGATAATTGTTCTTTGATTGAATGTATTTCCTTGTTGCGGTCCATGATAAATTCACCTAATACTTACGAACAAAATAAAGCTTTTACTAAACACATCATAGAAGCCATTATTAAAGCTAATGAAGAAAAGCTAGAATTGGAAGTGTATATACCAAGGAAATTACAGGATGAGTGGGAACCTACTATTAAAGTTAAGATTAAATATTATGAATGTAATGCTTTGTGTGATCTAGGAGCTAGCATCTCACTATAGCAAAATATTTATGTGATGTTCTAGGTCTCACTGACATGGATGAATGTTCCCTCAACTTGCACTTAGCGGATTCAACTATTAAGAAATCATTAGGTAGAATTAATGATGTTCTCATAATTTATAATAGAAATTATGTACCCATGGATTTCATTGTGCTTGATATTGAATGCAACCGTCTTATCCTATAATATTTGGTAGACCATTTTTACAAACCATAGGTGTATTGATATGAAAGAAGGAAATATAAGGTTCCAATTTCCACTAAAGAAATGGATGGAACATGTAGCAACCCGACCCAATATGGTCAAGTCTCCGTGCTTTCTGTGCCATCACCGAATTAGTATGCTGGTACACACAGTACTTCGATGAAATACCATAACATCACATGTAAGATAAATACCGTAGATCCAGAGTATACCTTATTTATCACATTAGAAATAAATCAATAAGGGTGTGGAGTCCCATCAACACCAACGACAAGTTGAGTGTAGATCGTAACCCTCTATTGTAATATCTTACTCGTCGGTAGAAATATCTACAACATGATAAGTTGCAACCATGTAGGTCAGTACATTGAATACCGGCAAGATCAAAATAGAAAGCATATGATTAAAGACTATTCTATATGCAATATGGCTTTGTGGCTGTATGTCTAAGTTTTTTTTTGCATAAAAGCTGGTTTTATTTTCCCTACAACAAAGAAACGTCGGGAGTCTTCACTACAGAGTTATTTAATATGACATGGTTCCGCAAACCGGTGTCTCATAGCCCATAATTATCAGTTGCCAAAAATTAATTATCAATCCGGTGTTGAAAGTTCTAAGATAGATCCAATTCTAGAGGCTCAAATTGTCCGTAATCGAGGACACGGCTAATCGATTAGGTTATAACTCTACAGAGTGTTGTGCACTTTACCCACAATATTCGATCCCTCCTTGTATGTCCTCGCACCACCTGGTGTTTGAGAACAGGATGACCGAAAGATGGTCTTTCAGAGAGTTTCCTTGACCACTGACAGTGCCCATCCAATCCTACCGTTCGCCTACATCTCGTAGCACTGTCTAGCCAGAGTCACAACTAAGATCAACCAAGCCATAGCCCATAATGACTTGTGGCTACACAGGTAAGCTTCCGGACATGAAGTATTCTTCCGTCTCTTTGAGTTTGGGTGGAACTTTCCTCATGAGTACTGGCCTACTCCAACTCACTAGGCATTCACTGGGTACTCCAGGGTGCCTCACAACCAATTTCCACCCAATAGTGTGTATTGAATTCTTGTCTCGAATCTTAAAGTCTTGAGGGATTGCAGTCTTGAGGGTGAAGGCCTTGAGGTTGTCGGTCTTAAAGTTGTCGTCATTGATGTAGAGTCCTCCTTCTCACACCACTCATGAACACTCATACCAAACCCCGTCTATGATAGCGTAGCATTAAAATAAATAATGTTCCCGGGCTTGATGACAGGGGTGTGGGTTCCTGCCTCATGCTTCTACTCAACTACAAGATTCAATATAACTACTGGAGAAAATGTTAATAAGGTGACACTAAATGCAATAAAAACGTAGGTATGGAAAATATGGTCAAAGTGAACTTGCCTGGTAAAGTTGATGAAGTTTATATCGCTCTTAGAAAACTTGATAGAACTATACGTCACTCTCCGATGAAAATCTATATTAATCAAACATTGCATTCACATAAGCATTTATTCTAGCAAGCAATTCTAACAATCATATTAACAATCAACAAATAAAAAGCAATAAAGAAACCCAAAAGAAATCTTTCAAGGAAATCCAAAGAAAAAGTCCTAAAGAAAACTATAGAACTTAACTACAAACAACAAAAAATAGTTTTTGTCCTATATAAATCTTAACAGCAAAGGAAAACACTAAACTAATAAATTAACAGAAAAGAAAAAGAAAAACATCTAAGTTCAAAGAAATAAATTTAACTAGAGTTTTAACTAGCAAAATAAAGCACCTAAAAAGCTATTATAAAACCCAGGTTATTTACTAAACAAGTTTTAACTACGAATTTAACTAAAACAATTTTAATTACTTAGAAAATATTATTTTTGCAACTTAATAGAATTTTTTATAACAATAAACCTAGTGGCAAAAAGATCTATTTTAAAATAATAAAAATCTATCACAAAAAAAGCAAAAAGGGCACTGTTTTTGAAATCTAATTTGAACAGATCTAAAATACCCTAAAAATATTTTTACTATTTAACTAGTTAAATAAAACCACTAGAAAATTGGGGCAAAAATAATTAACTAAAAACCTATTTTTGAATAAAAGATATAACCAAAATAGATATTTTAGAAAATTTCATCAAATTAAAAACTTTAAGCTATTCAAACTTGGCCCAAATTGAAACTACATAAACTAGATGAAATTTGGGTTCTAATGCAAAAAAGAATCAACCAAAAACAATTGAAAACCTAAAAGATATAAAGAATTTAAAAACAGAAAAAAAAACTGTAAAAGAAAAGGAAAACAGAAAAAGAAAAACTATACGCAATGGACAGGGGGCTACGTGGCGCGTCCTGGTTGGTCGAGGGGTGTGCGCGCGCTAGAGCTACAGGCGGATAACCGGCTTCTCGCAGAAAACATTTCGCGGAAAATAAAAAAAGCGGCCTAATCCGACGTGTCTGATGCAGATCTGACGGTGGTGGGCATCTCCGAGGCTTACAGCAGTGGTGGAGGGTCTCTGGCAAGGCTCCCGCGATGACGGCTTCGGTGGTTGACATTGCGGGCGCTCCAGTGGTTCTCCGGCGTGGGTGACGGCACCAGACGACGCGACAGAATGATGCGGCGAGGTAGGTGGTGGTGGTGAGGGTCGGGGATGGGTGTAGCGAGCGGGGCAAGATCGAGGTCGCGGTGGCCGTAGCGCACTCCAGGGATGAATTGCAGCAGTGGGAGGGCGTCGAGAGAGGGGGGGCAGGGGAAACGAGCGAGCTGAGAGGGGGGTTTATAGGGGTGTTGCATGGGGCAGGGGAAGCAGCAGATCTGCATGGGATCAGGGATGCGTGGTGCCGGCGAGCGAGGGAAAGAGATCGGCGAGAGGAGAAAGGTGATCGGTGCAGGGATCGGGCGGTTGGTTGGGCCCACACGTCAGCGAGAGGGGCAGGTGGGGATCGGATCGGTTGACCAATTTGGTCCCGATTCGGTGCCGCGTGAGGTAGGTGGGCCGGATCCACTAGTGGGCCTACAGGCGATTTTCCTAATAAAGGATTTTTTCCTAATTTAAATAAACAGAGGGGAAAAGAAATAAAAGAAAAGAGTTAAAAATTGTATACCAAAATTTGCAGAACAATACAAATAAAAATATGAACTATTTTTCAAGTTCAAATAAAGTCCACAAAAATTCATAAAATTAAAATAGTGCTATTGTTGCATTAAAATCAATAAAAACATTTTTAAATATTAAAATGATTTCAAATTTATTTTCTCCTAATTTTCATTGAAGGGAATCATTTTACCCTTATTTCCATATTTTTATTTTTAGGAGAAAAATAATTTGAATAAAAACCAAATAACTCCTAATTGGGTTTGAATTTGAATTTCAAACCACCTTCAAATCTTTTTTGAAATTGGTGAGAGGAATTCATATTAAAAAATGGAATGGATTCCAAATGGAATTCAAAATGGTTTAACTCCCTACTCTCTTTCATTTAAAGTTGGAGAAGTCATTTCATCTTCTCTCTTGATGGTCTTTGAGTGGCATGAAGTTTGAATTACTTTCAAATGAAATTTCAAATAATGGAAACACTTCTCGGAAAGTCCTTTTATTCCCTCTCTTTCATCTTTAAAAAAGTTTCAAATTTCCACTCAATTTCACACAATCAATGACACAACAATTAAACAAACAATCATAATTATTTATTCAGTGTAACATCCCAAAATTTAGAATTTTGGGATGTTACATAACACTTCCCAAGGAAGGGAATTAAACCACCATATGAATCCATTATGAGAGCCACCTATGGAATTACATTGAAAGATGACAACACTTGAAACTATGCATTATACCTAGCTAAGGGCATAAAACAATAACGCCTGTTGGGAGGCAACCCAATAGTTATCTTTATTTTTGCTTTTATTTTTATGTTTTGGTGTGATAGATTATTGCTACTCTAATGATTGTGTTTTTATTTAATTAGTGTTTGTGCCAATTAAAGTATTTAGGATGATTTGGATGATAGTTGAATTGATTCTGTTTAAAAATAGAAACTTTTGCGCCAAGTATTTGAATTTACATTTTTACTGGAACGTGATCTTGGTCTGAAAATTTACACGGTATTGAGATACGAATTGTCTATGTTGTCCTAATTTTTCAGAATTTTTTAAGTTACAGAAGTATGGTTTTAGTTCAGATCATTACATATTGTTCTTCCTTAGACAGATTCTGTTTTTTAATGCACAATGCACTTATTTTAATGATGTTATGGATTATATCGGGGGGTATAAGTCGCGGGGAAGTTAGAATACAGTAGGTATTATGCAAGAACAGTTATGAATTGGTTTATAATAGTACCTAAGTTTATGGTTTACCGATTATACTAACGGATCTCACAAAGTTTATTTTGAGTTTGTCTGCTGAAGTTTTCAAGTTTTGGTGAGATCACGATGGATGAAGGAGTAAGTGTTGGGAAACGTAGTAGAAAACAAAAAAATCACGCCTACGCACACCCAAGGTCAATATGAAGATGCATAACGGATTGGGATCACAATCTTTACCATCACCGAGTTGCAGCGGAAGAAGAACATGTCGGTGTAGATCGTACTTGGAGTCCCTCGAACTGTCGATGAACGATCCCGCGAACCGCCCACGAACAGTCCCTCGAACCGAAGACTGAAAGCACGGCCTCTCTACTTGGTTGCAAGCGTGCAACCTTCACGATCCGGCAGCGCTTCCTGTCTAGAGCTAATCATTCCCGGTGAATTAGAGGGAGGAGATTAGAACCACAAAGGGGTTCTAATTATGAGGACAAGGGGATTAGCCTAGATATAATTAGTGAACTGGGACCAACTAGAACTAGAACTGAAAGAACTGGAGGAGGCTCCAAAACTTGTATGTCAAAAGAGCACAAATCCTTAAGTATATACTTGTTAGAGGGGAGAGGGAGGGCTGCCACCAAGGAGGGAAAGCCTCCTTGGGGCGCCAGCCAAGGAGGAGGAGGAGTTGGACTCATGCTCCACCCCTATTCGGCCTCCTTCCTTAGGAAAGGGAGGCGCCTTCCCACTTGGGCCTTTGTGGCCCAAGTTGCCTTCCACCTCTTGGCCTTTTTAGGCCCGTCGGTATTAAATTAAATATAAAGTTGTTATAAATAATTGCAGACCATTATATATAATTTAACATCCCCGAATTTTTTCCACACACACACACACACAGATATATATGTATATATATATATATATATCGGTAATACCAAGTATTACCCGATATTCACCGAAACCCTTCGGGTGACCCCGAAATGCTTTCGGATCCTCTCAGAACTATTCTGAATATTAATGAAACAATTCCACAAATATATTATCATCACTCCCGTCCTACTAACACTCAACATATCATGATTACCTTAAGCTTGTGACTTTGTAGGTTCGATAACTTATAGACATGAATGAAACGTTCGTTCGATGATCGACTGTGGGACCGTGGACGTCCATATCGATCCCTATGAGCACACGAATGATATTCGAGTGAATCTATGGTTATCATGTGATGTTCCATTTGCTTCGTGATACTTCACAAAACCCAGGATGCAACGGTATCCTCCTGAGTCATCACTATGCTCACTATATCAAAATCCTCATTACTGGTTTTGTTCTTCTTTCTCGTTATTGTGTTCGGGCATCCCTGTGACGTAGTCACCTGTGTCTGGCCAGATGATGATGGATGCCTTCACACCGAGAGGGCCTTAAGAATATCTGTCCATTGTCGGAGGAGCAAGTTATCCGGCCACTTTTCAAACTTTCTGATGAGCCTGTAAGTTTGTTGTATGATCACCGTGTTATAGGTGACTTTGAGCAACCCCAAAGTCCACCATACGGTAAGAAGTGACCATGATACTTTCATGGTCTAAGGAGCAAAATCACACATTAACACTCCATGTTATTACAATTGATTACATGCGATATTATCTCAATTCATAACAAACAAGTTTGGGTCGATTCAATATGATTGTTCTTCCGGCGTCATAATCTCAATGTTGTTTTAGGACTATCGTTATACTTAACAATATCCTAAGATCTGGAAAACATGATCACCACAACACTTGATCTAGTCTTAGAGGCGAAACTAGGAACCTTTATTTTATCTGTTTATCATTTCACATGTGCATAGGAGTTTTCCACTGAATCACATATTCCTATGATCCTGGAAATATAAACACTTAATTAGTTTTCCATGAAATATAAACACTTAATTATGAATATGGAGATATAGTAATACAATATTATTGCCTCTAGGGCATATTTCCAACAGTCCCCCACTTGCACTAGAGTCAGTAATATAGTTAGTGAAAGTGCTAGTTATCGACTAGAGGGGGGTGAATAGGCGATTTTTATGAAAGTCTTCAAAACACGGGGACTTTGAAGACAAATAGCAGAAATGAACCTATTGATATGCAGCGGAAGGTAGACTACACTAGACAAACCATAGTTAAGCAAGCAATGAAGTGAAAGCACGAAGACTATCAGCAACTAGGTAGTATGGATCAGGATGGAAGATAGTATGAAGCCAAACAACAAACAGTCTTCATACAGTGAAGCCAATCAGTTCATGCAAGCAGGCAATGACTTCATGAAAACAAACTGTAAAGTAAAGAGATGGGAAGGATAGAACCAGTTGCTTGGAGAGGACACAGATTTGGTAGACCAGTTCCAGTTGCTGTGACAACTATACGTCTGGTTAGGGAGGCTGAGATTCAACTCAGAAGACCGCGTCTTCACCTTATTCCCCTTGAGCTAAGAACACACAGTCCTCGCCCAATCACTCTGGTAAGTCTTCAAGGTAGACTTCCAAACCTTCACAGACTTTGTTCACTGGCAATCCACAATGGCTCTTGGATGCTCAGAACGTGACGCCTAACTGACTGGAGGATTCAATGTCCTCAAGTGTAACAAGTCTTCATATCACACAGACAGAAAGACTTCAGTGATGCCTAACACTCTTTGGCTCTGGGTGTTTTGGGCTTTGTCCTCGCAAGGATCTCTCTCTCAAATGCTTCGTAGGTGGGTTGCTCTCAAACGACAAAAGCGGTGCACTAACTCTGAGCAGCCACCAATTTATGGTGTAGGAGGTGGGCTATTTATAGCCAGGAGGCAACCCGACCTGATTTGTCCGAAATGACCCTGGGTCACTAAGGAACTGACACATGTCCAATGGTCAGATTTCAAACACACACGGCAGCTTGACTTGGGCTACAAGTAAAGCTGACTTATCCAGCTCTGGATAAGATTTGCTCTCATTGTCTTCACTCGAAGACATAGGATTTGGTTGAGCATCACATTAGTCACTCTGATTTTGTTCACTTGGACCCCGCTTAACAGTACGGTGGTTCCTATGACTCAACAAAGAAGAAAAGGAAACTACGAAACAACTATGTCTTCGTACTCCATAGTCTTCACGCGATGTCTTCTCATGTCATAATCTTCAGTGTGAATATCTTCACAGACCACCATTGTCTTCAATGTCTTCACACATTTTTAGGGGTCATCTCTGGTAGGTAAACCGAATCAATAAGGGACTACTACCTGTGTTATCCTGCAATTCTCACAAACACATTAGTCCCTCAACCAAGTTTGTCATCAATACTCCAAAACCAACTAGGGGTGGCACTAGATGCACTTACAATCTCCCCCCTTTTGGTGATTGATGACAAACTGGTTGAAGTTTTTAACGGGGATAAAAGTATGTGAAAGTTGAGAATTAAGGCATTGTCATCATAAGTAGCAAAAGGCTCCCCCTGAAGATGTGCATATAGGTAGTTTGCTTTTGAATGCAAATGCACATGGCAGGTTTTACTTTGTGGAGATCCTCTTCAACTTATGAAGACAATTCATCATGCATATAAAGAGATAACGAAGATAATGACATGGATAATGAAAAATGGACGTCTGCGGAATGGCTTCATGCGGGATTTATCATCGCATCACAAAGTGGCAGAAAAAAGTAGCAGACGACCATCGAGTTTAATTGTTACAACTCAGAGAACCAAATGTTTCAAAAGATGAGAGTTGTAAAAACTTAGCAAAAATAATGCAACCACCCATAAGGACCCGCTTGAAGACTATCAACTCATAAGCTTCTCCCCCTTTTGTCAGTAATGACCAAAAAGGTTTGAAGACATAGAGTATCTACTTGTTCCCATCAGGGTCGACGTTGGAGTTCGGTGGTGCAGATGGGCCTGGTGTAGTGTCGAGATGCAATGAAGCCATGGTTGGTGAAGTGGCATCGTCTTCTTCAGCGACGACTGTCGCAACAACAGTTGCAGCCGAAGATGAACGCTTAGAATCTTCAATGGAGGGAGTGCGGCGCCAGCAAGCATTTTGTGGAGGCCTGGAATCAAACTTGAAGTCCTCAATGAAGCCATCTTCGTGAAGATCAGCTTCAGGACAGAGCAGTGTGAGACTCTTCTAGGACCGCCGACAGGCTTCATGGGCAACAAAGGAGTTCTTGGTTGCCAGGTTCCGAATGCGATTGACATTCACCAAGATACTCTGCATCTGACACTTGAGCCAGTCATGATGCTTATCCTGCTCTGATATAAGGCCACAAGAAGCTTGAAAGAACATGCGGTGCCCCCATGTTTGGTTTTGGTAATTGATGACAATATCTATGGACTAATGGTTGCCTTGAGTTATATTTGAAGGATTTGTCCATAGGCATTTCTTGAAGTTCATGTGTTGGTTTCAAGGAGTTTATGTGGTGACCAAGGTGTTATTAAGGAATTATCCAAAGATTGGTCATGTGAGAGTTGAGCTTATTGCAAGCATGTCTTGGAGAAGAAGATTGTGTGATCATTCATGTATATCTTCAAGACATCATCCAAATGAAGAGAGTTGGTTGATCAAGACTAAGTCAAGAGTGAATCAACTTGATCAACTCACAAAGCGTAGAAGATGTACCGAGAGGGATCAAGCGATCCCATGGTGTGGTAAGCATTGTCAATTACGCTTTGTGTACTAACCCATGATCTTCGTGAGAGTTCTTTGTGGGGTTAGGTTGCGGTGTGCAAGTTCAAGTGAAGCATCATGAAGAGATCAAATGCTTGAAGCTTGCCGTCCATTGTGGTGACAATGGACTTGTGAAGATGTGCGGAAGAGTGGCTCACCCATAGTGGAGTATGGGGAGCAATCAACTAGTCTTCATCGAACCAAGGCAACCAAGAAAGGTGGTCCAACTTGAGGGAGTCAAGATCGTCATCATCTAGCTCAAGTGGACCATGTGCTAGGCAAAGGTTTGCTCTTGATAGGTTTTCTATTTTACCGGTCTCATGATGGTAGTTGGGAGACCGGGTTATAGGATCGATTGCCGTACTATCAAGGGGGGCTCTCGATGAGTAGCTTGATCGTATCGTTCATAGAGAGCTCAAACCATTGCATCCTTGCATCATCTTTATTGGTTCTTGTTTGGTTCTTCTCTTTGTGAGTTTTGGAGCTTATGGTCATCTTGATGACAAGCTCGAGTTCATCGAAAACGGAGTTCACTCGCATCTTCTATGATGTTTTCGATGTTGGAGGTTATGCCGGTTCTTCTCGGTTGGAGGTTTCACTCCTCTATTTGTTGGCATACCTCCCCTGTTTTGATGCTACTCGTCTTCCTCTATCCAACAAGCTTGAGTTTGCTCAATTCGGAGCTCATATGCAGAAGTTATGGCAGTTTTGGTTTCCTAGCGGTAGTACCGCGGGCCGGAGCGGTAGTACCGCTTGGGTGCTACAAGCGGTAGTACCGCTCCAGAGCGGTAGTACCACTGGTAGCCCTCAGCCGTAGTACCGCTGCGGTCTCGTGCTAGTACCGCCTCGATTCGAGGGGTCTTTTTTCGTGTCGGGTTTTATGGTACTAGCCGCGGCAGTGGGGGCCGTAGTACCGCTCATATGCGGTAGTACCGCCCTGACCACCGCGGTAGTACCGCTCTGGGCCCAGCGGCAGTACCGCGAGGGGGAGCGGTAGTACTGCTCTCTGCGGGGCTGGTGTGGGGGGTAACGGTTGGATTGTTCCCCCCACTATATAAGGAGGTCTTCTTCCCCAATGGACCTTATCCGTTGAGCTCGTGTTCTTCCCCCATTGTTGACCTTCTTCGAGCTTGCTAACTCTCAATCCCTCCATGGATTCTTGCTAGTTTTTGAGGGAAAAGAGAGAGGAGATCTAGATCCACATTTCCACCAATCACTTTCTCCTCTATGTGAGGGGAACCCCTTGGATCTAGATCTTGGAGTTCTTGGTGTTCTCCTTCTTGTTCTTCCTCTCTTTTTCCTCCCTAGCATTAGTTGCTTCGGTGGGATTTGAGAGAGAAGGACTTGGGCACTCCGTGTGCCCTTGCCATTGCATTTGGTGCATCGGTTTGAGTTCTCCACGGTGATACGTGGAAGTTACAAGTTGAGAAGCTTATTACTCTTGGGTGCTTGGTGCCCTTGAGCTTGTTCCTCTTGGGTGCTTGGGTGCCCTAGACGGTTGGTGGTGTTCGGAGCTCAATCATTGTGGTGTAAAGCTCCGGGCAAGCATCGGGGTCTCCAATTAGGTTGTGGAGATCGCCCCGAGCAATTTGACGGGTTCGGTGACCGCCCCCAAGGGTTGCCATTTGTACGGGTTCGGTGACCGCCCTCAAGGGTCCCTTAGTGGAATCACGGCATCTTGCATTGTGCGAGGGCGTGAGGAGATTACGGTGGCCCTAGTGGCTTCTTGGGGAGCATTGTGCCTCCACACCGCTCCAAACGGAGATTAGCATCCGCAAGGGTGTGAACTTCGGGATACATCGTCGTCTCCGCGTGCCTCGGTTATCTCTTACCCGAACCCTTTACTTATGCACTTTACTTTGTGATAGCCATATTGTTTCTTGTCATATATCTTGCTATCACTTAGTTGTTTATCTTGCTTAGCATTAGTTGTTGGTGCACATAGGTGAGCCTAGTTGTTGTAGGTTTTGTGCTTGTCAAATTAACCGCTAGGTTTATTCCGCATTTGTTCAAGCCTAAACCGTAATTATTTTAAAGCACCTATTCACCCCCCTCTAGGCGACATCCACGATCTTTCAAAGCTCTTGGTCATTGAGTACACAAGAACGCTTCCGAGGCCTTTGGGCAATCGTACTGTCAGTGGCTTCGGTGTTTGCCCGATGGGGCACACGCATATTGCCAGCCAGAGGATAAGCGGGAGTTGCAGCATTTGGAACAAGAATTCCCTCCATTGGTTGCGTGAAGCTTTGATGATCAGCATTATGAAGATACAAAGGCTTCTTGGCAGGCTCGGGGTAGATGGCTTCAACGAACAGATCAACCTCAGGTAGAAAAACAAGATGATTGCGCGCTGAGGGCTGATAGTCAATAGAAGAATGGAGCTTGATCAGGCGCATCACCCATGGAGCATAAAACTTCAAGCCAAATAGATCAATCCCAGATGCAACTAGTTGTCTGATGAAGAAATCCTGGGTATTGAATCTGATGCCATTGATGATATAAAATACCAAAGTCTTCATGGCTCCTTCAAGTTTGGCTTCAGAAGAGTGTCCCTTGATTTGCCATAGAGTACGCCTCAGAATATGATAAACTGTGCAGGGCAAGTACTCGAGGTCTTTCACGAAGAACTCTTTGGGGTATGCAGCATCTTGGGGCAGTGGCTTCATCATACTAAGCATCTCGCTCATATTTGGCTCAGGCCTCTGAAAAATACTCTGCAATTCATTCCTGTGAAGCTGACAACCAGGCTCATACAGCTCACCTGGAGTGGGCAGGGAAGTAAGCTCGATGATATCTTGAGCTTTGTCTTCATGATGCACATCACCTGTCATCCACTCAAGGATCCATGTCTTAGGATCCCTGTTGTAGCCACGAATGTGAAGTGTGGCATAGAACTGCAGTAGAAGCTCTTCATTCCAGTGCTCTTTGTCCGTTACAAATGGCAGAAGACCAACCTCCCTGAAGCAGTCAAGAGCTTCTTCAGGACAGGGAAGCCCAGCAATAGCTTCATAATCAAGACGCATGTGTGGAAAGATTCGCTCTTGATTGTATAGAATGCAGGAGTAATAGTTGCGTTGCTGATAGCTCCAAAATCAACCGAAAGAGATCTTTGGCTTCGAGTATGGATTTTTGGCGCTGTCGAAGAAGGTGTTGTATGCTCTGAAGCTGCTCACGCTAAAAGAACCTGGCGATGTTGCAGCACCTGGAAGCCTTGGCAGCCTTGGCTTCGGCTTCTGAACTTGAGGCCTCTGCTCCACATGGTAGTCGTACTGAGGTCCGGGAGCTGTGGGAGGAACCAGAACGGGCCATCTCACTGTGACAAGCTGGCCGCGATCGTAGGCCTGTTCAATTGTGTGACGCCTTGGAGGTGGAACAATTGCTTCAACATCCACATTGGCTTTCAGGTTGCACATGAGCTTCAGGCACCACATGAGCTTCAGGCTCCATATTGTCTTCGGCCATGACAATGTCATTGGCTTCAGTAGCATTAATTGTGGCAGCCTCAGTGGTTTCAACCTCCGTTTGTTCAAGAACAGGAGGGTCGGGCACAATCACATTCTCCTCGAGAATGACTTGATCAATGGCAGGGGGTGTGGCAACTCTTTATTCTTCTCTTTCTCCTTGATCTTCATCGGCTGATGCAGCCGGAATGTCTTCAGCAGCTTTAGCTTCAAACTCAGAGACATTTGCAGAAGGGGTGGCTTCAGGAAACACTAGACGTGCTACTGAGCTTTGGTGCACTTCCCCTTCCGGAATGCTCGACATGGTGACCTGTGGCCTTTGCGATGCCTGCGAAATGCGGGCGACGCCTTTGTTGAGGGAGTGGTTTGCACCATGTAGTTGTCGTCTTCAAGTACCAGAGTCGTGACTTGAGGTGGTGGTGTTCTGGGTGTCTCATCATGAATGGGGGTGTCTTGCTGTGGGTGCTCAGCCCATGAGTCATCCTGAGCAATTGGCGTCAATTGCCGACCAATGCTGATTAATTCACTGCTTGTTGGAGCAAGCGATGATACCGACTGGGGCTCGAGCTGAGGAAGGACTTCATCATCATTAACATTGTCATCATGACCAATGTCTTTAGCTGTGATGGGGTCAACAGCTGGAACTTCTTCATCTTCATGAGCCTATGTGGAAGCAGGCTCATGGATCACAAGACGATGCTCTTGGTTGTTTGAAGCTGGAAGTGCAACAGAGATGGGTTCAACATTGAGGGGCTCGGAGGCGGCAGCACGCTCTTTCTTTGAAGACTTTGTCTTCAACTTCTTCTTGGATGGGGCAGTATCAGAAACATCCTTATGCTTGCGCTTCCTGGCTTCGGCTTCAGTTGCCCTTGTCTTCTTTATCTCTGAAGCTGCTGAGGTGACCTTAGGCTTCGAGTCTGTCATGCTGACAGGGAAGACAATGCGAGGTTCTTCCTGCCTTGATGCTTCAGTTTGGGCCACAGCAGACTTCTTTTGCTTGGCAGCCATCCCGGGGTCGATGCTAGGACACCCAAGAGCTTTGCGCTTTTCAGCTTCATTGTGTGCTTGAACACATTTCTGTGTGAAGTACTTTATGCGCTCTCTTGAACCTTTAACTTCATTACGCTTCTTGTGAAACTCTTCCTTGAGGTCATGCAGCATTTTCTTGAAGATTTGAACATCTGCCACACTGAGCTTGGCCATGTTCTTCTTGAAGTGAGCCTTCTCATAATCAATTTTGTTCTTGATTTCAACAACTTTCTGAGCTAGAGCCACTTCATTGGTAATGGCTCGGTGAAACGTGACGCTAATGTCCACGGGCAACTGAAGATCATCAATACTGATGCTCTGGTCATCGAACCACTCATCAATGAAGTTGTTCAGTATATCAACATCAAAGAGGGGCAGATCGTTGAAGATCTCCGCCTCTTGCTTGCTCTTGATCAGCATCTCAAGGGCATCATCACCAAGATCTTCATCACTGGACAGATCAATGGTGTCATCCTCGTTGCGCAGACGACAGCAGGAGTCAGTTCATGCCCAGAAATCTTCTTGGGCTTCTTGGTTTTCTTGGACTTCTCGGTCTTCTTGGAGATACGAGACAAATCTTCAGACTGCACACTGGGTTCAGGAGGTGAAGTGGCCAATGGCTTCACAGTCGAAGCTTTTGGTGCGGGAGAGAGCTTCGAAGCTTTTGATTTCTTCTTCTTCTGCTTCGGTGGTGCTGGCGCATCTTCAGAATCTACGTCGTCAGCTGATTGCTCCATAGTGGCCCTCTGAGTAGCTATGTGAGAGAGGAGTCCATTGAAGTTGTTGAAGGGGCCAATGACATTTGGATTGGCATCGCGTGTGCCATCAGCTCTTGGAGCAGATGGACCAGGGTTGAAGTTGAGTCCTAGCTCCTTCTTGTTTTTGACAGCAGACTCCTTGGCAAATTGATAGTTGCGCTTAAGGAGATTGTCTTCTCGACAGCATAACATAGATGATGGGTCGGCATTCTATGGCTTCGGTCCCCGGACCATGCATGGGTAGAACCCTTGAGCAATGGCTTCAGGCTTTGACATGGGCTGCAGATTCCTATACAAAATATCTCCCCATGGGCGCTTGATAGAATTCTTCTCTGCATATTCAGGGGTTACAAAGTTATACTTGAACCACTGCTCTGCCCAATATCTTTGAATCCATTGGATTTGGGTCTTGCGCTGGCCATAGCTTTCCTCAGGATCTGACTTGTACAGCTCAAACACATCTGGAGGTAAATCCTTAGCAGTATCTCCACGGCACTGCCTGCCACCTTTTCTTGCTGATTTCTCATTTGCCATTGTATTCAGACTGAATGGCTTCAGAACAGTGAATGGCTTCCTTCTACTGGTCACACAAGAGCTGGCTTCAGGTGAGTGTATATGACGTTGTAAGAACTCTGCAAATGAATGCAGACTATGAGAACCAAGGGATTCTCCCACGGACATGTACCTGTGACAGCATTAGAGATGCTGTAACACCCAAAATTTTGACTTTGTTTTATTTATTAAAATGTTGCCAGGAAATAAAACTTTTCCATTTTTTTCAAGTTTTACCTTTTGTGATTTTTGGATTTTTGCTTCAAGTGGGGAAAACCTTCAAAGGTATTGTTGCACTTGTTTGATTTCCATAATAAAACTATTATTAGTGGATTCAAATGTTGCCAGATTTATTTTTTTCCTCAAAGCTTTATTCTTTTGAAATGACTTCTTCTGCATGTAGGAGCCTGTTTGCACTGCAACCATTTGATAAATGCTTCTAAAATTTTTTCACCAAAATTTGGGGATGTCATGTGATGTTCACACATCACTTTTATGCAAAAATATCTTCTGGCCATTGGAGATTTTGAACTCTACACCAACTTTTCCAATCTGGTCCAGTGGGCACTTTTGCACTACAACCCATTTAAATATTCTTCTAAAAATTCTTCCAAGTGTTTGGAGATGTCAGTGGATGCATACCATTCATCTCCAAGCAAAAACCCAGTGATGTTCCTTGGAAAATTTGAGTGGATCAGCCTCTTTTGCATTCTGGTCCAAATTGGTGATTTGTACTGCAACCTTATTTTTCTTTGCTCTAGTAACCCTGAGCCTTTTCCTACTTGTAGCCCTCCCTACCAAACTCTTAAGTCCAGGAGATTGGGCTCATTGGAGGTTTTGAAATGCATGTTCTAAACCCTTTTTCTTTCTGCCCAAAACTGGAGTTTTGCAAAACTTGCACTATCTACCTTCTGTTTTTGCCAAACAAATCCTACCACCATCTCCTGCATCTAAAGAGACACTGATCTGGAGATTTTGGCCACTCCAAGAGTTATCTAAGTGCATATGGCATTCTGTCGAACACTTGGTGTGCACAGCCACTTTTGGCAAGCTAACTGGTTTGCATTGTGGACTTGAACTCTTGACCTATCCACCTTGTCCACTGAGTGTCTTGCTACCCCTACTTCCATCCTGTGCAGTGCCAGCTCCACCCTCGAGCTCTAGAGCGCGCTGGCATTTCGTCGAGCAGGTGCGTGCGTGCTCTGGGCGCGCCCAGAGCGCACGTTTTGCACGCGCGCGCACTACGCCGACACGCCGCACTGCCGCCCTCGTCGCGTCCCATCTCTGACCCCTGTTCGCTTGCCGAACCCCGCCACGCACTCGCCCTCTCTCCAGTACCCTCCAAGCTCCCCCTGGCACCCTGCAGCGCCGCCTTGGCAGCACGCCGGCGTCGGCAGCGGATTCCGCCGCGGACGGCGCCGCCCAAACCACCAGCGCACGCCAGCTGCCCCAGGGCACAGGCCGTGCTTATCCTCCCGCTCGTCGCAACGCGTTCGTCGCCGCCACGATGCCCTGCAACTACAGGAAAGTGGTCGCCGACGATCTTATCTGCTGCCGCCACGGTCCGACCTCGAGCGCCTATATAAAGGAACCCCGAGCCCCTCCGAGCATTCACGCGACATCAGACACTCCCCGTAGAGCTCCCCTAGCAGTAGATTGACCGGAGAGGACCGTCCTCCCCAACTCCGGCCAGTTCGGCCGCCGCTAGGCTCCGGTGTGATTCGTCGCAACCGGCCACCCTCTCGCCCAACCAGCACCACCAGTAGCTCCCTCTGGTCCTTGCGGAGCTTCCCAGCTACCCAAGCTCGATTGGAGATCACCGGAGCACTAATGTCACTTCACCATCGTAGCTTTTCCCCGCCGCGGAGCTCGCCGCCGGCGACTCCTTCCACCTCCGCCGACCCAACAACCACCCAGAGGATCGCCTCAGTCTAGCCAACCCATCCCTGCCTGCAGATGCCCTCGAGGAGCCGCCGTTCGTCGCCGGCACCCGTCGGAGCCTCGCCACCGTTCGGGCACAGAGAAAGGAGGGAGAGGAAGACCAGTCAAACCTGACTAGTGGGCCCTCTGGACCCACTGTCAGTGGCCCACGCGTCCGCCCTCTCTGTTTAAGTGGTGGCGCGAAACCCCGCGTACGTTTCTCTGCTGCGAAAGCGTATTTCCCTCGAAGCGTTTTCCTTTTTCTAGTTTTATTTAAAAACAGAGTTTGACCAAACTTTGACTGGCTATAACTTTTAAAATAAAACTCCAAATGAGTTGATTCTTTTTCCTACCTCTCTCAAATTTCATCTAGTTTATTTTAAGATTTATTTCAAAAATATTTGAGACAACTTTTTGTACTGTGTTTGAAATATTTGTATTTGTGTATTTTGCAAAATAGGATTTTTGGAGGAAAAGGAAAGCTTCCAATAAGTGCATCCTTTGCATACTCTTGAAGGCAAGCATTTCTGAACTCTGGCATAATATTTTGTTGTGGTGTTTGGATGCGATCACAACACCTTTGGACTTGGAGTAGGTGATAGCTTTATGTATCGATATGGTCTCGTGCATGAGTACACTTTGGAGTTGTTTGTGGTCATCAATGGATACACTAATGATTTGGGTCATCCTCGTGAGCTTCTCTTGCACACCGGTAGGAAGCCGGGAAAGTCGTGGTCTTGGGTAGACACGAGTTTGTCCCTAATCCCTCGTCGAGACGAGTATGCCCGGCATAGCATGGTGAGGCTCGAGGAGTGGTGATTTATTTCACTAGTGGTAATATTGTTAGTGGATACTTGGACCACCTGATTCGGTTGTAGACTGAGTCTTGATCAATAGCTCCCTTTTGTTGGTACCACCACTTGTCCCTGCAGGGGACAGGGTATGGTTCAGTAGGTTGTCAACCCCTTTCCAAAGCACACACCGTACAGAGAGGCCGTGATGAAGGTCCCGTGGCCACGGATTAAAGCCTGTCATTCGGTCCGGGGGCATGGGTGTTTCCGGTTGGAGCCGAGGGGGGTTGCTCCCCTAGTTTGCGCGCGGTATAAATTTTGTGATCCCATGCTACGTCGAGGTTGTAGCCTCCCCACTTAGAGTTTTGCTTGGCAGGTGTCGTGGGTGATTCCAGACACTGGTGAGTTAAGCTGGTGTGTGCAGGTCAGGCGTGTTTTCAATCAAAAGACCGTAGACGGAATTAGTCCCGAGGGACTGAGTAATCCCGTTACTCGTGGAAAATGGTAATCCCTCTGCAGAGGATATATCCTGTTGGATAGTCTTGTCTTGAGTAAGAACCACTGTCTGAATAGAAATCTGGTAACGGTATTCGGATGGAGAACGATTTGACTAGAACTCTGTAACGGTATTCGGATGGAGAACGATTTAACTAGAACTCAGTAACGGTGTTCGGATGGAGATACGACTTGACTATATTATCGGTTTTCGGATGGAGAAATGACTGTACTAAATATTATTTATGATTGTGGCCCCTATGGATTATGATCTTTATTATTCTGGACTAACCTTTTATTTCATGTATATGATTGAGTATCCCTGGGATGGTCCTACCTCCTGGATATTCGCTGTGATTATTTTCTTATAAGCCCTTTCTGTGGTGTCGCTCAGACGCCCGACTGCGGCATTACTATTCCGCATTTTCCGCTCGAGGAGTCTTTCAGACACTCGTTTGGCACCTGTATTATTATTCCGCATTTTCCGCTCGAGGAGTCTTTCAGACACTCGTTTGGCACCTGTATTATTATTCCGCATTTTCCGCTCGAGGAGTCTTTCAGACACTCGTTTGGCACCAGTATTACTATTCTGCATTTTTCCGCTCGAGGAGTCATTCAGACACTCGCTTGGCACCCAGTATTTTATTTTGGTACATTTTTAACCATATGTGTGCATCTTGGTTTTTCGTCTACTTCGTGTCAGACGTGTGACCCTCTTATTAATCCGGAGCATGTTCGATATATTTTGCCCGTGTTCTTAATGTTTGCGAGTACATTCAAACGTACTCACTGGTTTGTCCCTGGCTATTGTCTTGGCCAGATTCTTTGCTTGGAGATAAGCATCGCGGTGACAACCTCGGAACCTACGCGTTGACGTTTGCAGCCTCGCGAAGATAGGAGTTATCCTGGTCAGCTGTTCTTGTGGGAAATGGAGTCCCACAGACGCAGATGTACCCAATCGCTTCCGCCCTCTATCATTAGAAACCAAATGTTGTACTCCTAGGCCTAAATGGTCTTGTACTACATATTTTTGTACTTGCTTGGAATTCTTGTATCAAGTTGGTGCCTCATCAGCTAACAGTAATCCTGGGGCTGGTGAGCACACAAGCCGTTTTTCTGGGAATTTATATCCCAAAAATCCGGTCGTGACAGATGCGAGGGAAGGGGAAGAGGCCATATGCATTCTCAGAAGATTTTGAAGATAAATCGGTTTGAAGACATTGACCTCATAGAGCGAAGACATTCACTTATTTGTAGAGAGTTGGTTCCAGATTTGTACGAATCCATGAATAAGTACAAGTGAGGAATCTAACTAGTTTTGAAGCATAAGTGAATATTCTTAGCAAGATATGAGATGCAGATAAGAAGCGGTCCATACTTGGAAGTGAAGAAACCACTTTTGGTTAAAGTGGATGGATTGGACGGATCGAAACAGCAGTAAAAAGTAAGATTTAATTACCGCCGACGAACTGCTAGACGGGGCAGAGTTAGAGGCCGAGCAGTTCAATCTCCCGCGCCCTAACTTGGCGGCGGAAGACACCTACGGCGGCGGCGGAGAGGACGAGGTCCGTGGCCGGCGTGAGGACGGCATCGAAGAAGTCATGGCAGCTAAGCGCTTCGTCTCCGGCGTCGTCACGAGCTAGCGGAGGCGCTAGGGTTTGAGCGAGGCGGCGAGGCGGAAGAAGAGATAATGACGGCGGTGAGTGTGTATTTATAAGGAAAGGGACTGCACAGCGCAATTATGCAGGTGCCCCTGGCGGTTCACATCTGAAGGACATGTGTCCTGCATGCAACTTATTGGAAGTTGTTCCATGTTCCCACGCACGCCTGGATTGTCGGGTGGTCGTTCCGGCTTCTCCGGTATTCAGGCAATAAGGATATAGCATAAAAAACAGATTTAAACGTTTGTCTCTTTGTCTTCTGCTGACAAGGACTCAGAGAAGACAATTTGACAGGTTTCAATAGAGTGCATATGACTTGGATAGATAGAATTTTAGGTAGAAGCACAGAGTGGGGGTTAGGGTCCGATCACATTCACTTAGATAGAAAAACAAGTATGAAGACATAGCTATAAGTGAATGCTGTAGAGGACATAACATGCATATATATATATATATTTATATATCAGACCAACTCAACATAGGAAAGATAAACCTCGAAGTCAAATTAATATTGAAGATAAACAAAATGCAAAGACTATGCAATTATGACACCAGAAGAAACACTCCAATAAGAATTTGGTGGTGGCGTTACCCACCATATAGGAAGTATTAGACCCAGACACGGCGCACAATTATCGTGGCGCTCCGAAGTCAAATTCCACATTAATGTATTCACACTTAGAGTGTATGTCTTCATTGATTGAAGATATATGTTACTTCATGTGTTGTACATCTAAGTCATCAACATGCATAAGCGTTAGGATGTGTGTCCAATTACAGGACATTTTGAGGACTCTAAGATATTTAGCTCACACCGCAACTTGCAAAACCTTTTCTCATCCAAGGGCTTTGTGAAGATATCTGCCAATTGCTCTTCAGTGTTGACGTGAATGATATCAATATCTTCCTTCATGACATGATCTCTGAGAAAGTGATGACAGATATGAATGTGCTTTGTCTTCGAGCGCTGAACTGGGTTGTTGGCAATCTTGATGGCGCTTTCATTGTCGCAGTAGAGTGGCACATGCTTCAGGTGGATGCCATAGTCCTTGAGAGTTTGCTTCATCCATAAAAGCTGAGCGCAGCAAGATCCAGAAGCAATGTATTCGGATTCAGCAGTGGAGAGGGATACACAGTTCCGCTTCTTTGAAGACCAACAGACAAGAGATCGTCCAAGAAAGTGACATGTGCCTAATGTGGACTTGTGATCAACCTTGTCACCAGCATAATCAGCATCTGAGAATCCAACTAGATCAAACTCTGAGCCCTTTGGATACCATAATCCTAGTGTTGGGGTGTAAGCCAAATATCGAAGAATTTGCTTCACAGCTAAGTGATGTGATACCTTTGGTGCTGCTTGGAATCGGGCACACATGCAAACGCTAAGCATTATATCTGGCCTAGATGCACATAAATAGAGTAAAGAACCAATCATGGAGCGGTATACCTTTTGATCGAACTCTTTACCATTGTCGTCGGGACCCAATTGACCTTTGGTTGGCATTGGCGTCGTGTATCCTTTGCAATCTTGCATTCCAAACTTCTTCAGGCGATCTTTGAGGTATTTATCTTGTGATATGAAGATGTCGTTGCTCTGCTGACGGATTTGAAGACCGAGGAAGAATTTCAGCTCACCCATCATGGACATCTGATATTGCTCTTGCATCATATGTCCAAACTCATCACTGTATTTCTTGTCAGTGTAGTCGAAGATAATGTCATCCACATAGATTTGGCACACAAACAGTTCTCCATCATATGTCTTCGTGAAGAGTGTAGGATCCAGAGAACAAGGTTTGAAGCCTTTGCTCTTCAAGAAGTCTTTGAGTGTGTCATACCAAGCGCGAGGAGCTTGTTTGAGGCCATACAGTGCCTTGTTGAGCTTGTATACCATGTCAGGATGTTTTGGATCTTCAAAGCCAGGTGGTTGTGCAACATACACTTCTTCTTCAATTTTTCCATTGAGAAAGGCACTCTTCACATCCATTTGGTACAGAAGAATGTTGTGATGGTTGGCGTAGGCTAACAGTATGCAGATGGCTTCAAGCCTAGCCACCGGAGCAAATGTTTCATCGAAGTCAATCCCTTCTACTTGAGTGTAACCTTGAGCAACTAGACGAGCCTTGTTTCTGACAACTTGACCATGCTCATCTTGTTTGTTGAGATAGATCCATTTGGTGCCAACGATGTTATGCTTGTGAGGATCAGGACGCTTAACCAATTCCCACACATTGTTCAGCTCGAACTGTTGAAGCTCTTCTTGCATTGCTTGAATCCATTCAGGTTCCATGAAGGCTTCAACAACTTTCTTGGGTTCAGATATAGAGACAAATGCAAAGTGGCCACAGAAATTTGCTAGCTGTGTTGCTCTTGAACGAGTGAGCGGACCAGGTGCATTGATGCTATCGATTATCTTCTCAATCTGTACTTCATTTGCAACACGAGGATGAACTGGACAAAGATTTCGCCCTTGCAGATCATTGTCTTCAGCTTCAGCATTGACTTCAGGCTGAGCATTGTCTTCGGGTTGATTAGGTACATAAATGATGATTTCTTCTTCAACCAGAGCCTTTGAAGGTACGATGTCTCCAGTACCCATAAGCTTGATAGATTCACTCGGTGAGGCTTCATCTAGCACATTTGGTAGGTGCTCTCTTTGCGAGCCATTAGTCTCATCGAACCGCACATCCACAGTTTCAACCACTTTATAGTGAAAGAGGTTGAAGACTCTGTAGGAGTGCTAAGTCCATGTGAAGCAGCTCGACGGGACATGATGTCATCATGATTGTCTTCGAGGGATGCTTGGCCCTAGTCATGTTTCCAGCTTCGCAGGCACCACATAGATGATCCTTCTTGAACTTGACGCCCTCGATGCCTATGACATGCTTCTTCTTCGCGAGAGTGTACAAGTTTCTCATGCCAGCATGCCCTAGCCTGTGACACCCAAAATTTTACTTGGCCTTTTCAAAAAATTTATTTGACTTGAGGGAGGTGATTTAAAATTTTTCTTCAGAAGAACCCTCCCTTTCAAAATATTTTTCTTTATGGCAAGAGTTTTATTTGGTTTCACCCAAGACTTGATTTTGGTCTTGGAGATTCTTTCTTTTTATTTGGACTCAAACCAAAATACTTCTCTCTTGGAAAAATGTCTTTTGAAAATTTCTTTAAAAATGCCCTATGGCTTTTGGAATGATCCTTTTCCACTTTCAACAAATCTCTCTTGCCATGACCTTAGTGAAAATCCTCTTCCATAAGCCTTTCCCCACCTTTGGATCATGATGTACCTCAAGTACAGCAAGTTGGACCTCTCCATATATTTATTTCTATTTATATCTTATCAAAAGCAATTTTTGCCTTCTATTCTAGCTCTTGGAGTTTTTCAAAGGAGCTACTCTTTCTGTTTTGATTTTTGCCTCCAAACCAACTTCCCTAGATAGTCCTTTGAACCCTCAACCTAGATCAATGAAGATCCACTGGTCTCCAGTTCAAATTTTCAAACTATACTTGCTGCAAGTTTGGACCAGATTTGCCAAATTTGATAAAATTCATTCAAATCCTTCTCCAAAAATTCTGAGAAAAATCAGGCAGCCTCTGGGTGCATTGAGAGGTCACCTCACCAAGTCCCAGCTCCAGGAAATTTTTTTCTTCACACCATATCATTTCATCGAACACCTTCAGAGCACTGTCAATGTCTTGTTCAGTCAAATTCAGTTAACAGTGTCTGAACCACTGTCGTTTCTTCAGTGTCCGTTGCCAATCTCACCAGTGCCCCGGCGTCGCCGTGTTTCCTGTCCCCTCCCCCTTGTCCTCTGCACCGCACGAGCGCCTGGAAGGTTGCGGACGTCGGCGACGAGCAACAGGAGGTGCGCCGCCCCGTGACCGACGCCAGCGGCGGCTTTGCGGCCGCCAGAGAGAGGCGCAACGCAGACGGCGCCGTCCAGCGCCGCCCAAGCCACCGGAGGCCGCCGCGTGGTCTTCCACTCCCCCATGCGCGCTGCCACCCTCGTCATGAACCGCTAGGCGCGGAGCGCGCTCTCTGCCGCCACCTGCCAGTACGGCGACCCCGACGAAGACCGGCACCATTACGCCATGCCCGACCGAGTTTAGCAGTGGAACGGGACCAGTAACTCCCACTGATGCTGCCTGGCCACCTAAACCCCCTGCCAATCCTCTGCCTCGCCGTAATTGCTCGCCGAAGATTCTCCGTTCACGGCCACCCCCTCGAGCCGCCTATAAATAGAGGCCCCGAGCTCCAGCTAGTACCCACACCACGTCTGCACTCCGCCAAGACCCCGCCTAGCCACTGGAAGAGCCCCGAGGGAGTCTCCTTCCTCAACTCCGGCCGCCGCGACCCGCCACGGGATCCAGCTCGATTCGCTCCCGTGCGTGCACCTCTACCTCCCATCTCTTGCCAGTAGCTCTCTAGTGCATCCCTCCTTCTGACCCGCGCTTCAATTCGAAGTTTGCAGCACACCACCGGAGTTCCCCACCATCGCCCGAGCCGCCGTCCGCCGGAGAAAGTGTCGCCGTCGACGTGGTGCTCCCCGACGCCCAAGTCCACCACCCACCGACGCGGAAGGACACGCTGATACTCTTGGTACACTCCGATCTCCCTGACTCGCCGTGGTTCGACGCCGGCGACCACCGCAGCCTTCGGGCGCCGGCGAGGTTTTTCAAACCTGACATGTGGACCCCCACGTCAGCCTCTCTTCTTTCACCCCCGAAGCGTTTTCTGTTGGCGCCTTCGGGCAGAGTACGTTTTCTCTGTGGGCTGGCGCGTTTCTATTCGAACCGTTTTCTGTTTTCTCAGTTAAGCCCCTGGAACTTTTCTGTTTCATTACAGATGAGTCCCTGGACAGAAACCCTTATAACTTTTTAATAAAAAGTGATTTTTGAGTGATTCTTTTTCTGACAGTCTTATAATTTTGTCTAGTTTTTTATGGGATTTATTTGAAAAAAATTGGAACAACTTTTATGCACGCGTTGGTTTTCACGTTAGTATGCATTTTCGCTATACCGTAGGTTCCGGGAGAGGTGACGGAGCCGCGAACTTCGCCGAGCTAGACTCCGACTTCTCCGAACCAGGCAAGCATGTTTGAACCTTTGATATGATAGGTGTTTTGCATGTTTGCGTGAAAGGTTGTGCATGGCATATGAGTATCGGTGAGTATCTCGTTGCATGTGAGGCAACTACCCGTGTGTTCCAAAGTTACTGTGATCTCTGATGAGAGATGGCCTAGTCATGTGGTGACATGAAGGGCAGTAAGGTGGTACTGTTGTAGCATGCCAGCCTTACGTCATCCGATAAATTCCGACGTTAACGTGGACGGAGTCACGTTATCGTTCTTCCCCCTTCCGTGCTACCACATGTTTTCTGCCAGAATGCGGTTTAGTAAGTTGGTAACCTCTTTCCGTGTACACACCAAACAGAGGGGCCGGGATGAGGGTTCCATGGCCCTGGATTAAAGCCAGTCATCCGGTCAGGGGGCATGGGTGTTTCCGGTTGGGACCGAGAGGGGGGCACCCCTTAGAGCGCGCGTATAGAAATTTGATCCCATGCTACGCGAGGTTGTAGCCTCCCCGTCTCAAGGTTTTTCTTGAACGTTGCCGAGGGTGATTCCTGGCTTCGGAATGTTGAATGGGTGTGTACTGGTTAGATGTGTTTCTTCCAAAACACCGTAAACGGAACTAGTCCCCGTGACTACTGAAATCCGTTGGCTGTGGTTAAAGTACAAACTCTGCAGAGTCAAATCCTTCCGAGTCATCGTATCCATGGTCAAGTATCGTGATCAGTGTATCCATATCTATGTCAAGTCCTCGTGGTATTATCCCCGGTAACCAAACTTGAGTGGTAAACTTGGTTAAACATTTTTCCTAAGGATGGACTAACCCCTGTTATTTATCTCATGCTTGATTATACCTTTGTTATGATTTAAATTCTTGAGCTACTAAGATATTAAGTTATGAAGCCCTTTATGTGATGTCGCTCAGACGTCCGACTGTGGCATGTTTGTTATTTACTTTCGATATAAGCCCTTTATGTGATGTCGCTTAGACGTCCGACTGTGGCACTCTTGTTATTTACTCTTGATATAAGCCCTTTATGTGATGTCGCTCAGACGTCCGACTGTGGCATATTTGTTATTTACTTTTGATATAAGCCCTTTATGCGATGTCGCTCAGACGTCCGACTGTGGCACGCACTATCTTTTATCTTCTATTATAAGCCCTTTATGTGGTGTCACCCTGACGCCCGACTGCGGCATTGTTATTCTTGCATTTTCCTCTCGAGGAGTCATTCAGACCCTCGTTTGGCACCCAGTATTTATTTTGGGATTTCGGGAGGACTACCGCCCGACTTCTCTTTTATTTCCCATGCATTATTGTCTCTACATCTGAATGCTCTTGTTAATCTGTTCACATGCTGCATGTTTACATTTGTTATATCTTATGTCCGAACTGCCTTGCGAGTACTTTCATAGTACTCACCTGGCTTGTTGATTTGGCCAGATGTTGACGAAGGCGATATCTTGGATGAAGAGTTTGATAGTGAGTCCGACGCCTAGAGGAATCCCAGTCAGTCCCGTGCGATCCTGGATATTGGTCACTTGTATTATATACGCTTCCGCCACCCGCAATAAGTCTCCTCGAGCCTCACTCCGACGCTCGAAGAGTTGTTAGTTTTTCAGGAGTCTTATCACCCACATCGCGGTGATATTTCCACCACCACTCCTATCGTGAGCTAGTAGTTATGCCACCCTATCCGCCATTATGTCTTAATGGTGTGCATGTAATAAATTGTTGAGCAGTCTCCGCTCAACTTTGTATTATATTCAGTACTCCTGATATTTTTCTTCTGTGACCAAGATATTGTCTACCAGTGAGAAGGAATTCTTATTTACTGGTCCGTAAAAGGGATTGGTCTCTCAATAAATATTTTATTGAAAAACCGGTCGTGACATAGCCTCTGATGCCAGAGCCAGCACTCTGAAGCTTTTGCTAGAAGACATACGACCAAGTGTGGTCCTGCTGAGAAATCTACCATATACAGATCGTCTTTTCGATACCCTCCAAAGACTAAAGACTTGTCAGATTCCATAAGCACAAGGCAACTATATTTTCCAAATATCACAATCATGTTCAGATCACAAAGCATTGAGACAGACACTAAGTTGAAACCAAGGGATTCAACAATCATCACTTTATCCATGTGCTGATCCTTTAAGATTGCAACTCTACCTAGACCCAATACCTTGATTTTACTAGTGTCAGAAAATGTGATGTGACTCTTGTCAGATGGACGTAAGGTTGAGTCCATGAGAATACTTCGATCACCAGTCATGTGGTTAGTGCATCCACTGTCCATAATCTACTCAGAAGCCTTTGCTGTCATACCCTACAGTACAGTTTGGGGGATAGGCTTCACCAAGGGAAATGTGAAGCATAAACATTTGACGAACAAGCATATTATCAAAGTTCAGATCCTGGTTAGGGTAGATAGGATGTTTGTCAAGAAATCCTGGAACGAAATACATAGTAAGACCATTTGGACATTTTATCTTGCGTCCCACAAGATGTTTTAGGTCCCCAGCATAAGCATCAGACGCCTTTGATTTCTGGCTGGAGACCTTTCCATGCAAAAGAGAGTTAATTTTTCTTAACCACCCACATTTTCAGGGGTGGCTTAGAAGCAATGAGTCTAAGTGCAGCATCTGAGAACTTCGGCTTTGAAGCCCTAGCAAATAGCCTTGCAGGAGGTGAATAATACTCATAAGAATAAGCAGAAAAGTTCTTGGTCTTATGAACATAGAGGTTTGATGAAACACACTCATATTCATAAGTATGAGTATGGTTTCCCTGCAAAACATTAGCGTCAGGGTGACTCTGGTGAGTCCTCTGTCTGTATGAAGCCTTTGGTCTGGGGTTTGTCTTCTTCCGAGGTGGTGTTATGATGACATTCATGGGAAGATTCTCAAGACAACTCTTGGGCACCCAGATCTTCTTCAAAGGTGGCCCATTCCTGCAGTTAGTACCAATATACCTGGCAAACACTTCACCATTCTGATTCTTAAACAATTTATAGTTTGCATCAAAGGATTCATCAATGATAATCGGGTTAGCACAAGTGAAGCCATATAAGGTAGATGGATCCACTGAAGGTCCCTTTGCAGCAACCCATGTGGTTTTGGAGTACTGCTCAGGCTTCCAGTAAGAACCATCAACATTCATTTTCCTCTCGAACCCAACACCCTCTTTCCTAGGGTTTTGGTTCAGAATCTGTTTCTTGAGGACATCACAAAGTGTCTAGTGCCCTTTGAGACTTTTGTACATTCCTGTCTCAAGCATTGTCTTCAACCTGGCATTCTCATCAGCAATAGTAGTGGTATCCTTGGCAGAGTGGTTAGTTACCACATTAGCAGTTGAAGATATTGCAGTAGTAGCAGCAGTATAACATTCAGCAACAGAGACATCATTATCACGCTCAAGACATTTTAGACATGGTGGTTCAAATCCTTCCTGAGCAGAACTGATCTGTTGAGCGCGGAGTGACTCGTTCTCTTTTTGAAGATCTTCATGAGACGCTCTCAGGTTCTCAAGTTCTTGCTTCCTTTGAAGATAATCATAGGAAAGCTTCTCATGAGTAGCTGATAGAGTTTCATGACGACTTTCAAGTTCCTCGTACTTAACATGAAGATTTTTGATGTCTTCAATTAAGGACTGAGATCGGCTCATTTCCGCGTCCAATAGGTCATCACTTTTGTCTAGCAACTTTTGAATATGTTCCATAGCATTCTATTGTTCAGTTGCAATTTTAGCAAGTGTTTTGTAGCTAGGTTTAGATTCACATTCAGAGTCATCTTCACTTGATGTTTGAAAGTAAGCATCGCGTGAGTTTACCTTGGCACCACGTGCCATGAAGCAGTAGGTGGGAGCAGAGTCATCCTCATCATTAGCATCAGCGTTTGAGACGGGGCCATTGTCTTCAGTGTTGGCGACATACGCTGAAGTTAGAGCCAGGCTTGCCACGCCTGAATCGGATTCCTCTTCAGACTCCACCTCTGCCTCCTTGGATGCAGACTCCTCCTCTGAATCCATCTCCTTGCCAACAAACGCACGAGCCTTGCTGGATGAAATCTTCTTGTGTGATGAAGACTGATAACCCACAAGTACAGGGGATCAATTGTAGCTTCTTTCGATAAGTAAGAGTGTCAAACCCAACGAGGAGCTAAATGTAGAACAAATATTCCCTCAAGTTCTATCGACCACCGATACAACTCTACGCACGCTTAACGTTCGCTTTACCTAGAACAAGTATGAAACTAGAAGTACTTTGTAGGTGTTGTTGGATAGGTTTGCAAGAATATAAAGAGCGCATAAATAAAATGTAGGGGCTGTTTAGATAAAGAAGCAATAAAGTTAGTATAGCGAGTGTGGAAAAGTGGTGGCGGGAGTTGCGAAATTGTCCCTAAGCAATTGACTACTTTACTAGACCGATAACAAGTTTTATGTGGGAGAGGCCACTGCTAGCATGTCATCCCTGACTTGGAATTCTATGCACTTCTGATTGGAACCATTAGCAAGCATCCGCAACTACTAACGTTCATTAAGGTAAAACCCAACCATAGCATTAAGATATATTGTCCCCCCTTCAATCCCGTATGCATCAATTTCTATGCTAGGTTGAAGCTTCTGTCACTCTTGCCCTCCAATACATAGTCCTATCAACATACAACTAACCCTATGGTGTGATCCACGCGCGCGCTCATATGATGGGCACCAAAGGACGGCAACATAACCACAAGCAAATTAAACAATCATAGCAATTCACCAATTACCGATAGGACAACGAAAATCTACTCAGACATCATAAGATGGCAACACATCATTGGATAATAATATGAAGCATAAAGCACCATGTTCAGGTAGAGGGTACAGCGGGTTGCGGGAGAGTGGACCGCTGTAGATAGATGGGGGAAGGTGATGGAGATGTTGGTGAAGATGACAGAGGTGTTGGTGTAGATCGCAGTGATGATGATGGCCCCGGCGGCGTTCCGGCGCCACCGGAAGCAAGGGGGAGAGAGCCCCCTCCTTCTCCTTCTTCCTTGACCTTATCCCTAGATGGGAGAAGGGTTTCCCCTCTGGTCCATGGTCTCCATGGCGTGGGAGGGGCGAGAGCCCCTCCGAGATTGGACCTGTCTCTCTGTCTCTCTCTGTTTCCGCGTTCTCGATTCTGCTCTTTCACCGTTTCTTTTATAACCGGAGATCCGTAACTCCGATTGGGCTGAATTTTGGACACGATCTCTATCCGGAAATTAGCTTTCTTGCAGCGAAAGAAGGGCTCCAACCGCCTTATGGGGTGTCCACGAGGGTCAGGGGCGCGCCCCCTGCCTCGTGGCCCCCTCGGGCATCGTCTCGCGATGATTCCACTTCCCAAAATTCATAAATATTCCAAAAAAAATCTTCGTCAGTTTTTATCCCGTTTGGACTCCATTTGATATGGATTTTCTGCGAAACAAAAAACATGCAACAAACAGGAACTGGCACTGGGCACTGGATCAATATGTTAGTCCCAAAAATAGTATAAAAAGTTGCCAAAAGTATGTAAAAGTTGTAGAATATTGGCATGGATTAATCAAAAATTATAGATACGACGGAGACGTATCAACATCCCCAAGCTTAATTCTTGCTCGTCCTCGAGTAGGTAAATGATAAAAAAGATAATTTTTGATGTGGAATGCTACCTAGCATAATCTTGATCATGTAATCTAATCATGGCATAAATATTAAGACACGAGTGATTCAAAGCAATAGTCTATCATTTGACATTAAGACAATAATACTTCAAGCATACTAATAAAGCAATCATGTCTTTTCAAACCAACATGGCCAAAGAAAGTTATTCCTACAAAATCATATAGTCTGGCTATGCTCCATCTTCACCACACAAAGCATTCAAATCATGCACAACCCCGATGACAAGCCAAGCAATTGTTTCATACTTTTGGCGTTCTCAAACCTTTTCAACTTTCATGCAATACATGAGCGTGAGCCATGGACATAACACTATGGGTGGAATAGAATATGATGGTAGAGGTTGTGTGGAGAAGACAAAAAGGAGAAAGTCTCACATCGACGCGGCTAATTAATCAACGGGCTATGGAGATGCCCATCAATTGATGTCAATGTGAGGAGTAGGGATTGCCATGCAACGGATGCACTAGAGCTATAAGTGTATGAAAGCTCAAAACTGGAACTAAGTGGGTGTGCATCCAACTTGCTTGCTCATGAAGACCTCGGGCATTTGAGGAAGCCCATCATCGGAATATACAAGCCAAGTTCTATAATGAAAATTCCCACTAGTATATAAAAGTGATAACTCAAGAGACTCTCTATATGAAGAACATGGTGCTACTTTGAAGCACAAGTGTGGTAAAAGGATAGTAACATTGTCCCTTCTCTCTTTTTCTCTCTTTTTTTGTTTTTTCTTCTTCTTTTTTTTCTTTTTTTTGTAGGCTTCTTTGGCCTCTTTTTTTTGGGGGCTTCTTTGGCCACTTTTATTTTGATAACCTCACATGGGACAATGTTCTAATAATGATGATCATCACACTTTTATTTACTTACAACTCAATAGTACAACTCGATACTAGAACAAATATATGACTCTATATGAATGCCTCCGGCGGTGTACCGGGATGTGCAATGATCTAGCGTAGCAATGACATAAAAAACGGACAAGCCATGAAAACATCATGCTAGCTATCTTACGATCATGCAAAGCAATATGACAATAAATGCTCAAGTCATGTATATGATGATGATGGAAGTTGCATGGCAATATATCTCGGAATAGCTATGGAAATGCCATAATAGGTAGGTATGGTGGCTGTTTTGAGGAAGATATAAGGAGGCTTATGTGTGATAGAGCGTATCATATCACGGGGTTTGGATGCACCAGCGAAGTTTGCACGAACTCTCGAGGTGAGAAAGGGCAATGCATGGTACCGAAGAGTCTAGCAATGATGGAAGGGTGAGAGTGCGTATAATCCATGGACTCAACATTAGTCATAAAGAACTCACATACTTATTGCAAAAATCTATTAGTCATCGAAACAAAGTACTACGCGCATGCTCCTAGGGGGATAGATTGGTAGGAAAAGACCATCGCTCGTCCCCGACCGCCACTCATAAGGAAGACAATCAATAAATACCTCATGCTCCAACTTCGTTACATAACGGTTCACCATACGTGCATGCTACGGGAATCACAAACTTCAACAAAAGTATTTCTACAATCCAAAACTACCCACTAGCATGACTCTAATATCACCATCTTTATATCACAAAACTATTGCAAGGAATCAAACATATCATATTCAGTGATCTACAAGTTTTATGTAGGATTTTATGACTAACCATGTGAATGACCAATTCCTGTCATCTCTCTAAATAGATATAAGTGAAGCAAGAGAGTTTAATTCTTTCTACAAAAGATATGCTCACGCTCTAACAAATATAAGTGAAGCAAAAGAGAATTCTACAAATGGCGGTTTTCTATGTGAAGAGAAACAAGCAATCCAAACTTCAAATGATATAAGTGAAGCACATGAAGCATTCTATAAAGCCATACTCAAAATATATAAGTGAAGTGCAATGAGAATTATATAAATCAACCAAGGACTATCTCATACCAGCATGGTGCATCAAAGAAAAGTGAAAACTAAATGCAAAAGACGCTCCAAGATTTGCACATATCACATGAACAAAACGGATTCGAAAACATACCGATACTTGTTGAAGAAAGATCGGATGCCTTCCGGGGCATCCCCAAGCTTAGATGCTTGAGTCTCCTTTAATATTTACTTGGGGTGCCTTGGGAATCCCCAAGATTGATCTCTTGCCTCTCCTCCTTCTCCTCACATCGAGACCTCCTCGATCTTCGAACACTTCATCCACACAAAACTCAACAGAAAACTCGGTAAGATCCGTTAGTATAATAAAGCAAATCACTACTCTAAGTACTGTTGCAAACCAATTCATATTTTATTTTTGCATTGTATCTAATGTAATATAACTTTTCCATGGCTTAATCCACTGATAGAAATTGATAGTTTCATCAAAACAAGCAAACTATGCATCAAAAAACAGAATCTGTCTTAAACAGGACAGTCTGTAGTAATCTGAACATTCACCATACCTCTGGTGCTGCAACAATTCTGCCAAAATTAGGAAAAATAATTTTTTTTATAGAAAGACATTGCAAAAAGTTTCAGAACCATTTGATGTTCCAGTAAAAAATGTAAAATCGCGCACTACAGACGAAGTTTCTGTCCTACAACGCACAAACCAACAAGTAGTCTAAAACATCCTAAAGGCAAACCTCGGCACATTATTTTTATTTTTAAACTTTATAAAATCACACAACAGAAATAAATGACTCTCTAAAACTTCCGGGTTGTCTCCCTGGCAGCGCTTTCTTTAAAGCCATTAAGCTAGGCCTATAGTGCTCAGGTAATGGATCCACCCGGATCCCAAGGTATATCAAAGCCAATTTTGAATCAACAATGATTTAGAATTTAGTAGTGAGCACAAAGTAACATATATCATGTAATGACGAAGTCTAAATCTCTTCCTATGCATCAGCATGTCATAAAAGAACAATTCATGCACACATAGTAAAGGCCAATGCATAGTATAAACACTTTCTTGCAATTTTATCATGTTGGAAACATAGAGAGGCGGAGATATAGTTCCTCTCATAATAATTGCAAGTAGGAGCAGCAAGCACATGCATATTATATTAATCAAAATCATCATGTTCAACGGTAAAAGGCAACCCATCAATATAATCCTTAACAAGTGCAAACTTCTCTGATATAGTGTAGTCGGGAGAATTCAAAAAGATAATAGGACTATCATGCGTGGGTGCAATAGCAACAATTTCATGTTTAACATAAGGAACTATAGCAAGTTCATCTCCATAAGCATAACTCATATTGGCATCTTGGCCACAAGCATAGCAAGCATCATCAAAAAGGGATATTTCAAAAGAATCAACGGGATCATAACAATCATCATAGCATTCACCCTTCGGTAAGCACGAAGGGAAATTAAACAATGTATGAGTTGAAGAGTTACTCTCATTAGAAGGTGGGCACGGGTGATCAATCCGATCTTCCTCCTTTTGTTCTTCGCTCTCCTCGTCATCTTTTTCATCCAATGAGCTCAGAGTTTCATAAATTTCTTCTTCCATAGACTCCTGCAAAATATTAGTCTCTTCTTGGACAGCGGAGACTCTCTCAATAAAATCATCAATATCAGAATTGAATTCATAATTCTCATAGCAATATTTAAGTATAGCAAAATTTTCAGGTCTGTAAACAGCATCATCAAGATTTTCACACTCTTTAAACAAAGATTCAATTTCATAACCACCCATAAAAGCAACGAATTCTTCTATTTGTTCCACATCATAGTAATCATATATGCCATTAGCATAAGAAGCCAAGGTTTTATCATCATTAAATTTGCATGAAAAGGGAAGGTGTGGAGCCTTCACCCTAGAGCAACAAGTATAATCATATCTCAAGCATAGTTCCCGAGCATACCAATGCAACATATGAATTTGATCCCATAATAGTTTCCCTTTTTGAGTCAAGCGATAATCCCTAAAGTATTCACGTTGATCCAACGTGTCTCCCATTACATAATTCAATGGGGTTTTCTCAGGATTATCAAAGTAGTACATAATATTTTTCACATAACTAGCATCGAGGGTTTTAGGAGGTTCCCCATCTCCATGAGTAGCAAGTACACCTAATTTTTTTGGTATTTCATATTCCATATCCATAACTAAAGATAGAGAATAACTTAGAACAGCAAAGAAAAATTACTTAGTGATAAAGCAAACAAGCACACACGAGAATATTCACCCCACGCTATAACTCCCCGGCAACGGCGCCAGAAAAAGGTCTTGATAACCCACAAGTATAGGGGATCAATTGTAGCCTCTTTCGATAAGTAAGAGTGTCGAACCCAATGAGGAGCTAAAGGTAGAACAAATATTCCCTCAAGTTCTATCGACCACCCATACAACGCTACGCACGCTTAACGTTCGCTTTACCTGGAACAAGTATGAAACTAGAAGTACTTTGTAGGTGTTGTTGGATAGGTTTGCAAGAATATAAAGAGCGCGTAAATAAAAAGTAGGGGCTGTTTAGATAAAGAAGCAATAAAGTTAGTATAGCGAGTGTGGAAAAGTGGTAGTAGGAGTTGCGAAATTGTCCCTAAGCAATTGACTACTTTACTAGACCGATAGCAAGTTTTATGTGGGAGAGGCCACTGCTAGCATGTCATCCCTGACTTGAAATTCTATGCACTTATGATTGGAACCATTAGCAAGCATCCGCAACTACTAACGTTCATTAAGGTAAAACCCAACCATAGCATTAAGATATATTGGCCCCCCTTCAATCCCGTATGATCAATTTCTATGCTAGGTTGAAGCTTATGTCACTCTTGCCCTCCAATACATAGTCCTATCAACATACAACTAACCCTATGGTGTGATCCACGTGCGTGCTCATATGATGGGCACCAAAGGACAGCAACATAACCACAAGAAAATTAAACCAATCATAGCAATTCACCAATTACCGATAGGACAACGAAAATCTACTCAGACATCATAAGATGGCAACACATCATTGGATAATAGTATGAAGCATAAAGCACCATGTTCAAGTAGAGGGTACAGTGGGTTGCAGGAGAGTGGACCGCTGTAGATAGATGTGGGAAGGTGATGGAGATGTTGGTGAAGATGACTGAGGTGTTGGTGTAGATCGCGGTGATGATGATGGCCCCGGCGGCGTTCCGGCGCCACCGGAAGCAAGGGGGAGAGAGCCCCCCTCGAAGACTTGGAAGAAGATTTTGAGGATTTCTTCTTCTTCTTGTCATCAGAATCATATTCCTTGCTCTTCTTCTTCTTGGTCTCATTGTCCCACTGTGGACACTCAGAGATGTAGTGACCAGGTTTCTTGCACTTGTGGCATGTTCTCTTCTTGTGATCACGAGTGGAAGCTTCATCATTTCTTGAGCTGGATCTTGAAGACTTTCTGAAGCCTTTCTTCTTGGTGAACTTCTGGAACTTCTTCACAGGTATAGCAAGCTCCTTTCCAATGTCTCTAGGATCCTCAGAACTGCAGCCAGATTCTTCTTCAGATGAGGAAACAACCTTTGCCTTCAAAGTGCTAGTTCGACCATAGTTGGGAACATAGATATCTCTTTTCTCAGATAACTTGAACTCATGTGTGTTGAGCCTCTCAAGTATGTCAGACGGATCGAGAGTCTGGAAAAGTCAGGGCGTTCTTGAATCATCAGGGCCAGGGTGTCGAATGAGCTGTCAAGTGATCTCAGAAGCTTCTTGACGATTTCGTGCTTGGTGATCTCAGTGGCGCCGAGTGCACGAAGCTCATTTGTGATATCAGTGAGGCGATCAAACGTGAGCTGGACATTCTCATCGTCATTTCTCTTGAAACGGTTGAAGAGGTTGCCAAGAACATCAATCCTTGAGACTCTCTGGGTTGATACGCCTTCATTGACCTTAGATAGCCAGTCCCAGACTAGCTTCGCAGTTTCCAGAGCACTCACACGGCCATACTGTCCTTTGGTCAGATGACCACAGATGATGTTCTTGGCCGTCGAGTCCAGTTGAATGAACCTCTTGACATCAGCAGCGGTGACACCTTCACCGACCTTGGGAACGCTGTTCTTGACGACATACCAGAGGTCGACGTCAATGGCTTCAAGATGCATACACATCTTATTCTTCCAGTAGGGGTAATCAGTGCCATCAAAGACGGGGCACGCAATAGAGACCTTGATTATCCCTGCAGTCGACATAGGTAAAACTCCAGGTGGTTAAACCGAATCACACAGAACAAGGGAGCACCTTGCTCTGATACCAATTGAAAGTGCTAGTTATCGACTAGAGGGGGGTGAATAGGCGATTTTTATGAAAGTCTTCAAAAGACGGGGGCTTTGAAGACAAACAGTAGAAATGAACCTATTGATATGCAGCGGAAGGTAGACTACACTAGACAAACCATAGTCAAGCAAGCAATGAAGTGAAAGCACGAAGACTATCAGCAACTAGGTAGTATGGATCAGGATGGAAGATAGTATGAAGCCAAACAGCAAACAGTCTTCATACAGTGAAGCCAATCAGTTCATGCAAGCAGGCAATGACTTCACGAAGACAAACTGTAAAGTAAAGAGATGGGAAGGATAGAACCAGTTGCTTGGAGAGGACACGGATTTGGTGGAACTGTTCCAGTTGCTGTGACAACTGTACGTCTGGTTAGGGAGGCTGAGATTCAACTCAGAAGACCGCGTCTTCACCTTATTCCCCTTGAGCTAAGAACACCCAGTCCTCGCCCAATCACTCTGGTAAGTCTTCAAGGTAGACTTCGAAACCTTCACATACTTTGTTCATTGGCAATCCACAATGGCTCTTGGATGCTCAGAACATGACGCCTAACCGGCTGGAGGATTCACAGTCCTCAAGTGTAACAAGTCTTCGGATCATGCGGACAGAAAGACTTCAGTGATGCCTAAACTCTTTGGCTTTGGGTGTTTTGGGATTTGTCCTCGCAAGGATCTCTCTCTCAAATGCTTCGGAGGTGGGTTGCTCTCAAATGACAAAAGCCGTGCACTAACTCTGAGCAGCCACCATTTTATGGTGTAGGGGGTGGGCTATTTATAGCCAGGAGGCAACCCGACCTGATTTGTCCGAAATGACCCTGGGTCACTAAGGAACTGACACATGTCCAACAGTCAGATTTCAAACACACGCGACAGCTTGACTTGGGCTACAAGTAAAGCTGACTCATCCAGCTCTAGATAAGATTTGCTCTCATTGTCTTCACTCGAAGACATAGGATTTGGTTGAGCATCACATCCGTCACTCTGACTTTGTTCACTTGGACCCCACTTAACAGTACGGTGGTTCCTATGACTCAACAAAGAAGAAAAGGAAACTACGAAACAACTATGTCTTCGTACTCCATAGTCTTCACGCGATGTCTTCTCATGTCATAATCTTCAGTGCGAATATCTTCACAAACCACCATTGTCTTCAATGTCTTCACACATTTTTAGGGGCCATCTCTCGTAGGTAAACCGAATCAATAAGGGACTACTACCTGTGTTATCCTGCAATTCTCATAAACACATTAGTCCCTCAACCAAGTTTGTCGTCAATACTCCAAAACCAACTAGGGGTGGCATTAGATGCACTTACAGTTAGCACTTTTAACTTCTACACCAATGGCAATTCGATGTTAGTCCATGCTTTGCTTATGGTATAGACTTCGTCCTATCGAATATGACTATCTTCAGATCCATGTGTATATTTTGCATATCTATCATGTTTTCACAGGAATTCATAATTTATGTGAAACATGCTTTGAATATACTGAATCACTGGCAGGACCTTTGATTCCTTAGATTGACCTGTAGTACCACTGTTGAGAACAATGTTCTATTTGCACAATCATCTATAAACCATACTAAGTTCATAAATGAACCTTTGATTCATCACCCTCTATTGTTGCTTCTAAAGCGACAATATACTTAGCCTTCAGTTGTAGAATTCACCATAGTAAATCTTGGACCAATTCCAACTTACTGTGCCAACATAAATCATTTAAATGAAACCAAAAATTCGCTTGGAGCACCGATTGAAGATTTTTGTCAATGTACTACTTACATCAAGCATGTATTGATGTAACTCCTTACAACAATATCTTCATTTTCTCTGTATGCGAGAACAATTTGACCTTTCTGGTAACTTTACTCACAACTTACTTTGGAGTACTAGACTTATCTGGTTATTTACATACCATGGAATTAACACAAGTGTGATTGAAATCATGTATTTCACTCATCAGTATTTCAAGATACCGATTCTTGCTGAGAACTCCTTCCATGTGATTTTGACAAGAAAATTGTTCTTGTCGTTTTTCATACTAAACTGCTTTAGTACTTTGTCTAAGAAAATATTTTCACTCATCAACGCTTCTTTGTGTATTATAGGTTCATTGTTTGTTTCAACAATATTTCATCTACACACCCTGAAGGTCTGTACGAATTTTCCAACCCATATAGTTCAGTTGCACGTTCAAGTGAAGTCTTTATATCCTATGTAGAGGCTTCTGTATCAGTCGTGGTAAGAAACTTTAGAACCACTCCCAGCATTTCTTTTCTTTGACTTGATCACGAAGATTCTGTAATCTCGTCGAATTGCACTATCCTCCCACTCACTCTTTTGCAGAAAACATTTTCTTTAAAATTTCCGCACTCTTTGACACAACACTTCTTCTCAACGTAGTGATAGAGGAACACCCAACCATTTGGGATAACCTACACAGTGATGGAGGGGGGGGGTGAATAAGTGATTTTTATGAAAGTCTTAATAACTGGCAATGTCTTCGAAGACTAGAAACTAAAACAGTAACTAGACAGGATGCAGCGGAAGATAAACTACACTAGTCATGCAGAATGTCAATGAATAGTACAAGAGATGCACGAAGACAAATAGTAGCTAGGTAGAAAAAAATCAAATTTGGAAGATAGTGTGAAGACAAGTATGTAATTAGAGAGAATGTCTTCACACAATGTCTTCAAACAGAACAAGCATGCAAAGACTTCATGAAACTAAACAGTAAGTATAGGAGTGAGGTGATAGAACTAGTAGCTCGGTGAAGATAAAGGATTTTTTAAACCAGTTCTAGTTGATGTGACAACTGTATGTCTGGCTAGGGAGGTTGAGATTGAACTCAGAAGACCACATTTTCACCTTATTCCCCTTGAGCTAAGATCCGCAGATCTCACCCAATCATTCAGGTAAGTCTTCAAGGTAGACTTCCAAACCTTCACAGACTTCATCACACGCAATCCACAATGACTCTTGGATGCTCAGAACGCGATGCCTAACCGACTGGAAGATCACAGTCTTCAAGTGTAACAAGCCTTCGGTTCACGCGGAACAGGAAGACTTCAGTGATGCTCAAAACACTTTGGTCTCTGGGTGTTTTTGTTTTGAACTTGCAAGGATTCTCTCTCAAAGGCTTTGGAGGTGGGTTGCTCTCAAATGACAAAAGCCGTGCACAAACTCGGAGCAGCCACCAACTTATGGTGGAGGCTGTGGGCTATTTATAGCCAGGAGAGGCAACCCGACATGATATGTCTGAAATGACCCTGGGTCAACGGACAACCGACATGTATCCAATGGTCGGATTTCAAACACACGCAACAGCTTGACTTGGGCCACAAGTAAAGCTGACTCAACCAACTCTGGAAGAGATTTTCTCTCATAGTCTTCACTTGAAGACATTGGATTTTAGGTTGAGCATAACTCAGTTTTCTGACTTTCTTTACCTCGATCCCACTTAACTGTTCGGTGGTTCCTATGACTCAGGAAAGAAGAAAATGAAACTACCAAAAGACTATGTCTTCGTGTTCCATTGTCTTCAAGCAAATTTCTTCACATGTCATTATCTTTGACAGAAACTCTTCGTGAACCACCATTGTCTTCAATGTCTTCATACATTTTTAAGGGTCATCTTTGATGGGTAAACCAAATCAATGGGGGCTTCTACCTGTGTTCTCCTGTGAATCTCACAAACACATTAGTCCCTAAACCAAGTTTGTCGTCAATACTCCAAAACCAACTAGGGTGGCACTAGATGCACTTACAATCCCGCCTTTTTGGTGATTGATGGAAAATTGGTTGAATTTTTCAATGGGAATAAAACATGTGAAAGATAAGGAACGTGGTCATTGGCTTCATGAATATGGAGGGGCTCCCCCTGAAGATGTGCATATAAGTAGTTTGCCTTTGAATGCAAATGCACATGGCATGTTTCACTTTGTGGAGATCTCCCTCTTTTCATGAAGTCAAATCATAGTGCATATTAAGAATACTTTGAAGATAATGATATGCATAATGAAAAATGGGTGTCTGCAGAATGACTTCATGCACACAAAATTAATTCAGGTAACATGCACGAAACGAAAGAAGCAAATATAGTAGACGTCCATCAAGACTTAGGTTTACAACCCAAAGTAGCAAATGTTCATGAATGGGAGTTGCAAACTTAACAAAATAGACAAGGCCCAGCCCAATATGCCCGCTTGACGACTATCAACTCGTATGCTTCTCCCCCTTTGTCATCGAATGACCAAAAAGGTTTAAATACATAGAGCGTCTAAGCGTTCCCGGGAGGCGGTGGTAAAGATGTTGGTGCAGCCGGGGCCATGGTGGTGTTGGGCAGTGCAGATGGGCCTGACGCAGCATCTTGGCACAGTGAATTCAATGCTCAGAAGTGGCATCGTCTTCTTCACCAATAAGATGCGCATGAACCATAGGTGCTGAAGACGAATAGTCTGAATCTTCAATGGAGGGTGTAGCACGCCACTACGCAGTTTCTGGGGGCTTGGAGCCAAACTTGAAGCTTTCCTTGAAGCCATCGGCAACAAGGTCATCTTCAGAGCATAGTAGTGTGAGGCTCTTCCAAGCACGAAGATTTGCTTCATGGGCAACAAATGCATTCTTGGTGGAGAGGTTCCTGATGCGATTGACGTCACCAAGCAGACTCTGCATTTGTCGCTTCATCTAGTCATGATGCTTATCATGCTTCTGATGAAGAGATAGAAGGAGTTCTCAATCAGTCATAGTGCATGCACGCTTCGGAGGCTGTTGAGGTACTGCACTGGTGGTTGTGCCAGTATTGGCTCTATGAGGCTGACAAATTCAACCAATCAGCAAACCAGGAGCTACAATATTGGGAACGTGAATAGCTTCAAGATTTCCTAAGAAGCTTTGATGTGCAGCATTGTCTTTAGCAATTGGAGTCTTGTGTGCCTGAGGGTAAATAACTTCATGTGGAACATCAACATCAGGGAGGAAGATACGATGGTTGCGGGCTGAAGCTTGATATTTGACAATGGAACGGAGCTTAATCAGAAGCATAATCTATGGCGCTATAACTCGAGGCCAAAGAGATCAATGCCAAAAGCAGCCAGTTGCCAGATGAAGAAGTCATGTGTGACGCCCCCGATTTGACCGTACACTAATCATGCACACAAATGTGTACGATCAAGATCAGGGACTCACGGGAAGATATCACAACACAACTCTACAACATAAATAAGTCATACAAGCATCATAATACAAGCCAGGGGCCTCGAGGGCTCGAATACAATTGCTCGATCATAGACGAGTCAGCGGAAGCAACAATATCTGAGTACAGACATAAGTTAAACAAGTTTGCCTTAAGAAGGCTAGCACAAACTGGGATACAAATCGAACGAGGCGCAGGCCTCCTGCCTGGGATCCTCCTAACTACTCCTGGTCTTCGTCAGCGGGCTGCACGTAGTAGTAGGCACCTCTAGTGTCGTAGGTGTCGTCGTCGACGGTGGCGTCTGGCTCCTGGACTCCAGCATCTGGTTGCGACAACCAGATAGAAAGGAAAGGGGGAAAAGAGGGAGAGAAGCAACCGTGAGTACTCATCCAAAGTACTCGCAAGCAAGGAGCTACACTAAATATGCATGGGTATATGTGTAAAGGGGCATATCAGTGGACTGAACTGCAGAATGCCAGAATAAGAGGGGGATAGCTAGTCCTGTCGAAGACTACGCTTCTGGCAGCCTCCATCTTGCAGCATGTAGAAGAGAGTAGATTGAAGTCCTCCAAGTAGCATCGCATAGCATAATCCTACCCGGCGATCCCCTCCTCGTCGCCCTGTTAGAGAGCGATCACCGGGATGTATATGGCACTTGGAAGGGTGTATTTTATTCAGTATCCGGTTCTAGTTGTCATAAGGTCAAGGTACAACTCCGGGTCGTCCTTTTACCGAGGGACACGGCTATTCGAATAGATAAACTTCCCTGCAGGGGTGCACCACATAACCCAACACGCTCGATCTCATTTGGCCGGACACACTTTTCTGGGTCATGCCCGGCCTCGGAAGATCAACAGGTCGCAGCCCCACCTAGGCTCAACAGAGAGGTCAACACGCCGGTCTAAATCCTATGCGCGCAGGGGTCTGGGCCCATCGCCCATTGCACACCTGCACGTTGCGAGGGCGGCCGGAAGCAGACCTAGCCTAGTGGCGTTCCAGTCCAATCCGACGCGCGCCGCTCCGTCGCTGACGTCAAAAAGAGCTTCGGCTGATACCACGACGCCGGGATACCCATAACTACTCCCGCATAGATGGCTAGTGCGTATAGACCAAATGGCCAGACTCAGATCAAATACCAAGATCTCGTTAAGCGTGTTAAGTAACCGCGAACGTCGACCAGGGCCAGGCCCACCTCTCACCTAGGCGGTCTCAACCTACCCAGTCGCTCCGCCACAAAGTAATAGTCGGGGGCCGTCAGGAACCCAGGCCCATCTCTACCGGGGTGGAGCCACCTGTCCTTTCAGCCCCCTCATCAGAATCACTTGCGGGTACTCCTCGAGCCGACCCGACTTTAGTCACCACATGTGTCATGTATATAATGTATATAGTATATACCCGTGATCACCTCCCGAAGTGATCACGGCCCAGTAGTATAGCATGGCAGACGGACAAGAGTGTAGGGCCACTGATGGAACACTAGCATCCTATACTAAGCAGTAGGATAGCAGGTAAGGGTAAGAAATGTAGCAACAATGACAGGCTATGCATCAGGATAGGATTAATGGAAAGCAGTAACATGCTACATTACTCTAATGCAAGCAGTATAGAGAAGAATAGGCGATATCGGTGATCAAAGGGGGGGCTTGCCTGGAAGCTCAGCCGAGAAGGAGGGGTCGTCAACACCGTAGTCGTACTGCGTAGCAGTAGCGTCGGTCTCGTAGTCTACCGGAGAAGGAGAGGGGGAAGAAACAGTAAATACGGAGCAAACAAAGCATCACAAAACATAAGGAGGCAAAACGCGGTGCTAGGTATGCCCTAACGCGGTAGTAAGTGATACCGGCGAAGGGGGGAAACATCCGGGAAAATATCCCCGGTGTTTCACGTTTTCGGACAGATGAACCGGAGGTGAAATGTTGCAGGTTCACTATGCTAGGGATGTGTGGCTGACAAACGGACTACGTATTCGGATTCGTCTCGTCGTTCTGAGCAACTTTCATATACAAAGTTTTTCCATTCGAGCTACGGATTATTTTATATTAATTTTTAAAGATTTAAATCATTTTTAGGATTTAATTAATTAATTTATTCAACATTATCCAGAATAGTAAAATATGACATCAGCATGACATCATGCTGACATCAGCAGTCAACTGTACATTTGACTGGGTCAACTACGGGTGGGTCCCGCATGTCATACACTTCTTAGCTTAATTAGGGTTTAGCTAATTAATTACTGTTTAATTAAATTAACTAATTAATTAGATTAATTTAATTAGGATTAATTAATTTACTAATTAATTAACTAATTAATAATTTCATTAATTACATTTTTATTTCCTTTTTTTAATTTTTGTTTTAGGGGTGTGGGGCCACGCTGGCAGTGGCCCATCTGGCCACTAGAGCGGCTATCGGGGCCACGGGAGCGGGTCGCTCGCCCGGACGGGCACGAGCCACAGGACGCGCCAGGGCGCCGGCGCAGCGCCAGCGGCGGGCACCCGAAGGGGGCCGCAGAGGGGGGGTGCGCGGGCGGCAGAGCGCGTGGCCGTGAGCGGAGTCGTGGGCGGACGAGGAGGGCGTGGGCGTGCGGGGCCGAGCGCAGCCACGGCGGGGTGGTGGCCAGAGGCGTGCAGCGAGGGAGGACCACGGCGAGGCACAGGGCCGAGCGTGGTCGGCGCATGAGGGATGGCGCCGGCGACAGAGAACAAGGGGAGAGAGAGAGGGAGGCCGGAGCCTCACCGTCCGATGCAGGGGGATGGCAGTGGGCGCGAGGAGGAGGCGGATGACGGCGAGCAACGGGCGGGGCGGCACTGGCGATGCCGGAGACGACGAGCGGCGTCGGCGCGCCGGGGTCGGGGGGGGCAGCGAGGAGGGAGGTGAGGAGGAGGCGGTGACCGGGCGGGGTCTCGTGACTGCGTGGTCGGGGACGGGCCGCAGGGCGCCGGTGGGGCGACGGGAGGGGCCGGCTCCACGAGGGGGGTGGCGGCGATGGATGACGACGAGGTCGAGGGGCTTCGGGGGCGACGGGGTCACCGGGATCGGGGCAGGCGAGCGCCCCGATCCAAATCGGGTCCTCGGGTGGGGGAAGAGAGCGAGGGGAGAGTGGGTGGTTGGGCTAGGGTTTTCGGGGGGTGGGGATATGGGGAGTGCGGGGTGGGCCTCCTGGTGGCCTGGGTGGCCAGTTGGGCCACTCGGCCCAAGGAGAGGGGGGGGGGGCTTTGGCCCCTTTTTTTGTTTGTTCTTTCTTGATTTGCTTTTCCTTTTATATATTTTCTTTTATTTCTTTACTGTTTTCATTTATAGTTTCTATTATTTTAGTTTTATAAAATACCAAGTTAGCACCTAAATTAGTATTACTAATTAGGCCACTGCCATAATTATTTTGGCACACTACTAATTTAGTTATATTATTATAACTTTATAAAAGGCATTAAATTAATTGTTTTGCCCTATGCTTTGGTTATTTTAGTGAATTTAAATATTATAAGAAATGTTGGTTTCTCCACCATTGTTACTCATGAATTATTCGGCAACACCCCAACATTTTAGTTTTAATATTTGAAAATATTTTATCGTTTGCTTGATTTTGAATTCGAATTCGAAACCGGTTTCGAACTAACGCGAGATTAGCAATAGAAATCAAGGTGACGTGGCAACATTAACGTGGGATTACTGTAGCTTGATTATCCGGGTGTCACATCATGAGTATTGAACCTAATGCCGTTGAGGACATTGTAGTCTATGTCTTCATGGTGCCTTCGAGCGTGGTTAAAGATGAATGCCCTTTAATTGGCCACATAGTATGCCGAAGAATGTCATAAATGGTGCGAGGCAAGTACTCAAGGTCCTTAACCACATAGTAGCTTCATCATAGTAAGCATCTCAGTCATATTTGGCCCAGGCTTCAGAAAGATGCTCTCAACTTCTTTTTCATAAGGTTCACAACCTCGCTCATAGAAGTCACCAGGAGTGGGCAGGTTTGTGAGCTCGAGAAGATCTTGAGCATGGGCTTCATGATGAGTATCACTTGTCATCCACTCAAGGACCCAACTTTTAGGATCCCTGTTGTAGCCAGAAATGTGCAGAGTTGCATAAAATTGAAGAATTAGCTCCTCATTCCAATGTTCCTTGTCGACGACAAAGGGCAACAATCCAACATCCCTGAAACAGTCAAGTGCTAGTTCGAGACATGGAAGACCAGTCATGGCTTCAATGCTAAGCCGTTTGTGAGGACGAATTCTATCTTGGTTATAAAGCACACACATGTAATAGCTTTGCTGCTGGTAGCTCCAGAACCTATCAGAAGATATGCATGGCTTCTTGTAAGGGTTCTTGGCACGATCAAAGAATGTGTCATGCTCTCTGAAACTTAGCACACTGAAAGTGCAATCAGTGGAAGCAGCACTGCGAAGCCTTGGCAGTTGAGGTATTGGCTTCTGAGTCTAAGGCATGTTGGTTATGTTGAACTCATACTGGGGTCCAGGCACTTCAGGAGGAGTGAGAGTTGGCCACTGGACACGAAACAGTTGAACTTCAGGTCTAGATTTGTCTTCAGCCAAGATGTGACCATCATTGGCTTCAGGCTGAACATTATATTCGGTCATATTAGCTTCACTGGATTCAACATCATTGGCTTCAGCCGAAGTGGTCTCAGTGATGACAACCTCAGTCACCACGCTGGCAGCAATGGTTTCAACAGTGGGAGCCTGATTGTCTACAATCATAAGTGCATATAATCTAAATATGGAAAGTATGTTAGCTCATGCCTCTCCCTCGCATAAAATTGCAATAATGATTACCAATCTTATTATCAATTGCCTAGGATAATTTTGCAAATCCTACCACCACTTTTCCACACTCTCTATACTAACTTAATTATTCCTTTATTAAAACAACACCCAACTTTTAGTTCACATTCTTTATTATCCTGCTAACTTACCCCATTACACTAACAAAGTAGTTTAATTCTTGTTCTAGGTAAAGCAAACGTTAGTGTACATAGAGTTGTATCGGTGGTCGATAGAACTTGAAGAAAATATAAATTCTACCTTTATCTCTTCATTGGGTTCGACACTCTTACTTATCGAAGAAGGCTACAAACGACCCCCTATACTTGTGGGTTATCATGACCTTTTTCTGATGCCGTTGCCGGGGAGCAATAGCGTGGGGTGAATATTCTTATGTGCTTGTTGGCTTTATCTCTAAGTAGCTTTTATTTTATGTTCTAAGTTGTTTTATATCTTTAGTTATGGATATGGAACATGAAATACCAAAAAAAGTTGTACTTGCTACTCATGAAGATGGGGAACCTCCTAAAACCCTTGGATGCTGGTTATGTGCAAAACATTAAACACTGCTATAATAATCCTGATAAATCCCCATTCAACTTGATAATGGGAGTCACTTTGGATCACCGGGAATACTTTAGGGATTATCGCTTTTCTTAAAAAGGGAAACACTTCTGGGATCAAATTAAAATATTGCGTTGGTATGCTTGGAATTTATGCTTAAGATATGATTATACTTGTTGTTCAAAGATGGAGGCTCCACACCTTCTCTTTCAATGTGAATTTAATGATAATGAAACCTTGTCTTCTTATGCCATGGTGTATATGATTACTATGATGTGGAGCAAATAGAAGATTTTTTTGCTTTTAAATGTGCTTATGAAATTGAATCTTTGTTTGGAGAGTATGAAAATTGTGATGATGCTCTTTACATATTGAAAATTATGTTATACTTAAGTATTGCTATGAGAATTATAAATACAATGTCGATACTAATGAATTTATTGAGAAAGTCTCCGCTGTCCAAGGAGAGACTAATATTTTGCAGGAATCTATAGAAGAAGAAATTGCTGAAACTATGAGCTCATTAGATGAAAAGGATGAGGAGAGCGAAGAACAAAAGGAGGAAGAGAAGATTGATCACCCATGCCCACCTTCTGATGAGAGTAACTCTTTAACTAATACATTTTTTAATCTCCCTTCATGTTTACTGAAGGATGAATGCTATGATCCCTTGGATTCATTTGAAATATCCCTTTTTGATGAACTTGATGCTTGCTATGCTTATGGCCATGATGCCAATATGAATTATGCTTATGGAGATGAACTTGCTATAGTTCCTTATGTTTAAAATGAAATTGTTGCTATTGCGCCCACACATGATAGTCCTATTATCTTTTTGTATTCTCCCAACTACACTATATCGGAGAAGTTTGCACTTACTAAGGATTATAATGTCGGGTTGCGTTTTACAATTACACATGATGATTTTAATAGATATAATATGCATGTGCTTGCTGCTCCTATGAGAGAGGAACTACATCTCCACCTCTCACTACAAAAAATACACTTCCATGATGATACGTGTTTGTCACAGTAGGTCACATTTTCTGTCACGCATGTACATCCATGACGATTTTATGACAGAATCAAGATAGTCATACCTGTGCTGTCGTAGAAGTGTTCCATGACATTACCAAAATTATCATCACAGAAGTGTTCACTTCCATGACGATAAATGCCGCGTCATGGAAGTGCTTTCGTCAAGGGTGACCGACATGTGGTATCCACCATAACGGGTCGCCGTTAAGCTATCGGGCCTGGTTTTGGATCCGATAACCCGCTAACGGCCACGACCAATGCCGATTTTCCACGTGTAAAATTCTCATTGGCCGAAGGAACCACGTGTCAGCTCCGCGTTGGCACAGGTGTCACTCATCCAATGGGCGAGATGCGCCTATGATATGTTGACACGTGGACCGGCCCAAAAGTGGCCCATAAAGATGTAAATGGGTCAGCCCAACTAAAGGCCCCCAAGATTTTGCGGACCATAATGGGTCGACCCAGCTAAAGACCCACGAGATTTCGCCGACCATAATGGGCCGGCCCAGCTAAAGGCCCACAAGATTTTGAGGACACTAGTGGGCCGGCCCGTTAACAGGCTGCCATGTATTGGGCCAAATGTTGGCCCGTATTTGATCCGATCCATTAACAGCTTGCCATGTTCCGGGCCTAATAAAGGCCCATATGAGATCCGGCCCGTTAAAAGCCTACCACGTTCGGGGCCAAATTATGGCCCAGATCAGATCCGACCCTTTAAGAGGCTTTGGGCTAAATTATGGCACATATCAGATTCGGCCCGTCAACTAGACGCTATGCTTTTGGGTCCACTTGCTAAAGGCCCATTTAGTAATTCAGCCTGATATTAGTTTCGGCCTGTTAAAGGCCCGTTTAACATTTCAGCCCTATATTTATTTCGGCCTGTTAAAATCCCGTCATATAGTTGGGCCTAACTACGACCCAGTTTGCATCCGGCCTGCTCACAACCGATAATCTGATTGGCCCAAACAAGGACCGAGACAATTTTGGCCTGTTAACGACCCATGATGTGATTGGCACAATCATGGGCCGGGGTCTATTTCGGCTTGCTGCCAGCCCGTGAGCTGGTCGGCACGTTTCAGGCCCAACCTACTTTTCAACCTCCTAAAAACCCATTGAGTTTTCTTGCGAAAAAAGGGCCGATGGTTTACTCGGCCTATTAAAGGCCCGAATCTACTAGTGGGCCAGTTTGAATTTAGGCCTGTTAACGGACCAAGATGACTGGGCCCATGATGCGGATCATACATAGTGATTTGCATGATGACCCGATTATGTACCGTAATTTTACGGTTTGGCTGGTTTACTGCGAAGACAGGATATATATACAGTAAAATAACCACAGCATCATGAATAAGAAAAAACCTAGACTATACAATAAAGAAATTACGGCATATTACATCCACTTGGCATCAAAGTTCGCCACTATGATAATAAAGCACAAGCAGACAGCAGATTACATACATTGGGCATCAAAGATCGCCACCGGTGCAAATAAACACGCCGAAAAAATAATATACAAAACCGACAGCACTTCAATAGAGTTCAAGAAAGGTTAGCCCTGCTCGGGACCTGCAGCGCAAGTAGCTGAGCAAGCTGATGAGACTGCGCTTGTTTGACACTTATATCCTCCTCACTCTGAAAGATAAACAAGCAGACAGATGACATGTTTTGCACATATACGTATCATTGCTGACAATTCATCACATTTCTTACTGACGAATAAAGTGACACAGTTTAAAATAGCATTAACACAATATGGTATTGTTCAGGTTAAGACATGGCAGGAAATGACATTGTGAAGGAGTTGGCAGCTTCACGACACCACTGGATTACAGATCAAGAACTCATAAGTATCAATGGTTAGTGTGCTGTCAATTTATCCCATTTCAGATTGGCAAATAAAGAGACGGTTTAAATAATAGTAGAATGATATGACATTGTTCATAGTTAAGACATTGCAGAATATGACATTGTGCTGTAGTGGGTAGGTTCACCACACCACTGGATTACGGATCAAGAACAGAAGCATACATGCAGTGCAAAAGAAGATCACTTGCTCTGTATAGTTTAATTTACATGGTATGAAGAAGGAACTTGGTTGTACAACTGAAAACTTAAATTGAGAAGGACAAACTTTTGTTTATGAACTACATAATAAACTTTAAACATGCAATTTGATGCAAACACCAAAAATAAACAGCTGTTGCAGTCATGCCTAACCAAATATACACAACAAAGTTTGAAGGCTTGAGAAGGACAAACTTACATTATTGGTGAAGACAGGCTCTATAAAGCCCTTGTCCATGCTGATGGGGGGGGGCAATTCAAGAAGTTTACCACAGAATCTTCTTCATAAGCATTGCCTTTATTCTACATTTTGTTAAAAGTAAATATAGATGTGATAATATAAGAAAAAATGGAGAATATTTAAGATAAGATGAAGAGTGATGCTACATAACCAAGTAGCTATAAATGTAAGTACAACGATACAGGCAAAAGGTACAGCCAAGAGCAATGCAGAGCTAAACTTCTTCAGTACCATCGGTGTTATCCAACCTTATGGTAAGAGTAAATATAGATCTGATGTGTAGAAAATGGAGGGCAAAGGAAAATAAGCTGCAGAGTGATGGTACATGAACAACTACCTGTCAATATAAGTACACTGATAAAGGGCAGCAGGTACTTACAAGAACAATGCAGAGCTAAAAAATTCATTGGCATTGGATATATTCTACACTAATGTAACCATTCATACAGATCAGATAATTTGGAGCGAACAATTGATAAGCAAGCTATCATGCATACTGCTGTCACATAATGAACCAGGTATGAATGCAAGTACAGTGATACAGGACAACAGGTACTAACAAGAGCAAAGCAGCGGGCAGCATATTTGCGATATCCTGTCGTTCTTTTCAAACCGGAATTCTTCTTCGAGCAGATTTCCTGCAAAAAAGATCCGTAAGGCACATGCGGAAAAGTAGAAGTTCAAATTGTCATGTGATATCATAGACAGTACCTCATCCTGGGAACGAGACCAGTGCATAACAAGGTTTTTCCATTCAATGTCTTCTAAATTTAGCACAGGAGACTTCACCGGAAATTCGTTTATAGACTTGCCATCAAAGTGTGATTTCCTCAGGTAACACCGATACTGCTGCAATGCTTCCTTGAAAAGCGCAAGCAAGCTTTGCTCGTCATGACTATCCAGATTGACCCTCGCCTACTTACAACAATGTAATGTAAATCATTGATGTGTTCAATCAGCAGAAAACAGGAAAATAATCACCATGAATAATAGCACTTACACGTAAGTGGGACAGGAAGATGTGAAAATGGTGTTTGTCTTCACTATAATCTTCCCATGATGGGAATATATGCACGTAGTCCCTAACAACATTGAAAGCATTGTCTTTTAAACTGGGAATAACTGGAATGGGGTTCCAATCTGCAGGAATTGGCCGTCTCTGCAGTTGGGATAGGTCTTCGGCCGGTGGACTTGCTGTACTTTTTGCTGGAGTGGGATTTTTCTGTGGTACGGCTGGTGCTATGGCAACTGAAATCGGCATACCTTTTGCTGGAGTGCAGGTCCTGTGTGGTGGGGCTAGTGGTGTGGCCAGTGAAGTATGGGTACAGTCTGCTGGAGTCGGTCCTACGTTTTGTGTCACTGGTTGTACAACCAATATAAGTGGGGTGCTGTCTGATTTCTCCGGCACCACCACGTTTTTCAAGGACTTTGCTGGTGCTCCTTCAGGTTCGGCAATCACCCTCTTCCTTTTTGATGTCTGATGCACAAGAACAACATTTGAGTGAAAAACATGGTATGATGACAGATGGAATATGTATTGATAATGGATGGGCATGGCATCTTGACATATATGATGAGTAAACTAAGCAGATGGCGGTGCAACAAAGTAGAAGAAATGCAAGACAACATATGCAAGATACGCGCAATCAATAAAACCTTGCCAAATTAGAACAGGCACCTTGATGGGTGAACAGGACAGGCCATCTGCCTTTGACTCCTCGAGGTTAGAATAGTCATTAGGATCATATTCTGAACAAGAATCTACAGGTGGGGAGCGTATGAGTTCATTGCATCCAGAATGGCACTCAATGCCTTGGTGCCAATTTTGTAAGTCGTTGCAGTGTTCCACAATATTCTTCTGATGCGCGGATTCTGATATTCACTGTAATTACGTATAATATCTGAGAACCATGAAAACATAAATAGTAGTGAGATTATCTTTGTAATGCAGAGGATATTCTAATATAGGGGCGCCCCTGTAAACCCTTGTGTGCTATCACTGGATTCTGATGAGAGAGCTCATGTGTGCTGTAATATGGTGCGTGCATTAATATAATCTGGCACAAGTACACAAAAAATAGGCTCCAGAAGTAAGGATAGTTGGCAGATGATAGGTTCATAATATACTGTATAGAGAGTTTATTGCCAAACCATGATAACAAGAGCACACAACAACTAGGCAGATCGTAGTGTACATAAAAGGGGTACACCATAACCACGATATATAAATCGGGAAAGTGGAACTGGCTGGAAAATACGGTGTTGTATTGCCGCTACTAATTGAAAGCCTATCGATCACGTACAGGCCAGCTCTATCAGCTGTTGACTGCAGATGTCCCTGCTCCCCTTCCTGACAAGGAACATACTGTACGTACTAAATACAGAATAACAAAAGAGGAACATGTTAAAGAACAGAAGAGGAAGCATATTCTTGAGGTTCCGCTTCATTGCATACAATGTTGGTTGCCCACTCATGATGAATCACAGCGCCCAAAGAAATGCAATTCCATGTTGTCTCTCTATATATGGCCACATGCATTTGGAAAATCAAGTGGGAGCATTACCTGACCAATTAAATGTGTGTCTGTTAACTAATATCAGTATCATATCACAATTCGTATTTGAAGAAGTAAGCTTTGGACTTATGATTGGTGTGTTGTTTAGCTTCAAGAGTGGACTGCTGCTAGTGCGACACAAAGCAGCTAGACAGATCATAGTGTAGGTATAACGGGAAAACCGTAAGCATCAGGAGTAAAATCAGCAAAGTGGAACTTGCTGGAATATATGTGCTAGTATTGCCGGTACGGCTAGAAAGGCTTCGGATACCAGCTCTCTTCAACTGAAGGTGCGGTACTGTTAATATCAGTGTAACTCTGAAAGGTGACACAGCTCCCCGCATTTCCTTGCTAATCTTATAGGATTCAAGTGGGCAGGCCACTACAATTCCTATTCCTATGTTTACAAAATCCTACGAATCAAAGAGGCCCGAAGAGTTCAAAGTGTCCATCACAACCGACCGTATAGACCTCTACACTGCAAATGTCCCTGCTCATCTTCACTACAAGGAACATACTGTACTACTATCATACTCCCTCCGTTCCAAAATATAAGTCTTTGTAGAGATTTCCACTATGGATCACATACAGATGTATACAGATACATTTTAGAGTGTAGATTCACTCATTTTGCTCCATATGTAGTCCATGGTGGAATCTATACAAAGACTTGTATTTAGGAACGGAGAGAGTACTTATTAAAGAAGAACGGAAGAGGAACATGCTAAAGAAGAGCAAGCAGATTTTGGATAATAAAATGTTCGTTGCGCAGTGCCCACACATGATGAACCAGAGCGCATTAAGAATGCAACTCCCTGCTGTCTCTCTATATGTGGTGCGCGTGCTTTTCGAAAGTAAAGTAGGAACATTAGCTGACCAATTAAACGTTATCTGTTTTGGTAATATTAGCATCATATCATATTCGTATTTGAGCAACAAGTTTGGAATTATGAGTGGCACGTTGTTTAGCTTGATGGATTCAGGAGCAGTGCTAAGCAGCTACGATGATGGTACTGAATATAAAGGCATGTCTGCATGCAAGTCGCGTGACTTTTGTCATTTGGGTCAGTCGACCATTTTAGGCAGTTGGATGAAGATCCTATGTCTCCTAACCCTTCTTCTTCCTCGTCTCTGATTCTTCCCATACAGAACACCGCACGGGCTGCCAGCCGGACCATCGGCCCTGACCCCCCGCCCTCCCCTAAACCGGCCCCACCGCCTGTGTTCCTCCGCCACCCCCACCCCAACACCCGCCCCCACCCGCGTTGAGTTTTTTTCGTTCGGTGAGGCCCCACCACTGCCCCCACAACCACCGTCCCCACCCAAGCCCCTTCCTTCGCACCGGCGAACTCCGGCGAGCTCTCAAAAATCGACTGACCCAATTTTGAAATTTAGTCTATTGTCATTTAACTAGTGTGGAATATAAAAACGGAAAACCATAAGCATTGTGAGCATAGTGTTGAGCGTGCCATGGCGGAGCTGAAGGTGCAAACCGGACAAAGGCAAATTCGCAACCAATGTTTGCTTTCAACTAACAAGTAAGTGATGGACAAGAAATCAGAGTAAAGCAGTGGCGATCTGTTTTCTTGCCGTGATAAATACGTTGAGCAGATAGGAAAGAGTACCGCCTCTGGTGCAGCGCCGTGTATGCATCTGCTGAGAATTTGACGGTGCTGCGGTAGCGATGGCTGTCGGTGGTGTGGAAGCAGATCTAGAAGGGTAGACGGTGGCGGCGGGGCGCGGTGGACGAGACGGTCGTAGGAGCAGCGCCGGCAAGGTGGACGACGGCGGGGATGAAGCGAGAGGACGAGATGCAAGGATCCCAGTCCAAAGCCGTGGATGAGAGAGGTCGATCTCTTGTAATGGATGACAGTGTCGGGGTATCAGCTCGGGCATGGTGTAGGGGGACGGCGGTGGATGGGGTGGCGAATGGAGGAGGCTGGGGTGGAGAGGGTGTTTTGGTGCCCACGGAGTACGAACAGGGAAATGGAGGGAGAGAGGAAGGGGGGAACCATGTCTTCAGGGCGCACTTGTCTCAAATGCGAGGAAATTTACAAACTTAGCCCCCGTTTAAAATTTCCTACATCACAGCAATATTAGTCGGTTGGGGATAGGACGGTAATCTCGCATACACCGAATATTTGCCGACGAGAGTTTGTTTTGGCGCCCACCGTGTATGAATCAAGGAGGGAGTCGATTTCGGCCGAGGAGACACTGTGTTTTGGCGCCCACCGTGTATGAATCCGGGTGAGAGGCGGTTATGTCACGTTTGAGTGAAATTACAAACCTACCCCTATCGAAACCTATAGAAATCGAGCCGATAGGCTTTGCGTGTCAGGGATAGGCAGTAATTTCCATCTCGCAGATTTTGGTTTCGGGCGGTTACTGCGACTTTCCCCGCTTCGTTCAAATTTTTGCAGAGCAAGAGTGCACGTTTACCGTGCCAACTCAATTCGAATCCAGTTTGTATTCTATTTTTGTTCAGGAAGGATTCATTTTTTATTGGAATAAAATTCTATATACATCATTTTTTATATATACTTTCAAAAGCACAACAAAGAATTCTGCTCCTTTATATGTATAATATGATTTACAAATACAATGATCTCAAAATCATAAGGTTGAATTCAAAAAATTTAAACCAAATTATGTTCTACTAAAATGTATGGATCAGTAATATCTACATATTAAATAACATAGATGCGCGTGAATTCATATGAGTATGCATGTTTGATAGATCAATTTTGGTTCGAGTATGAATTACATGTATCATCATCTCGAATTCAAATATTTGAATCTCTTTTATGTTGACTCCTTTTACGCCCATCTCTCTCGCATGCTCCTTCATGTAGCTATCACTCTCTTTTCTCCAGCTCACCCGCACGCTCACTTCATGTTTCTCCTATCTTCGCAAACATGGTCTCTCGACGTCTCCCTTGAGAAGTGTCACACTCTCCCTATCATTATACATTACATAGTTTTCATTATCTCTCATGTCTCTACCGTTCTCTGGTATCACTAGGTACCTAAGCTTTCTTTTTCACCGCCACACACACAGTCTCACTCGTCTTTCACTTTGTCTTTCTCTCTATGGGGTTCTCTCACACACCCTACATGTCTCTAGATATGACTCATACCACTAAAATTACTCTCTCCCGCAGACACAACATTTGTTGCGGTCTCCTTTCCGTCTCCATCCCAGTTATAAAACTGACATTATTCATTTGTTTACCGATCAGAAAAACCCCCCCGTCTCTCTCTCTCTACTCTCTCTCACACACACACAACTCCTGCTTCCACTCCCCTTCCCGACTACTGTCTCTCTCTCACACACACAAAACTCTCACTTTTGCACCCCGACTCATATTTCTCTCACAAACATTGATCGACTAGCCTCCAGATAGCTTTATACACCCGCACACTCGTGCTTCCACTATCGCGTACATGTCTCTCTCGCGCTCCTTGTATCTATGTAGATTTTTCGTCCCTTCTGGAGACACACCCTCTCGATCGTGCACACACACACTATCGCCTCATTTTAAGCTGATACCTCTCGCACATACACTCTTTGTGTCTTTGTCACACATGCACTCCGTCCTCCTCCTCTTCCCTCTCTCTCTCTCACAACACAGACACACCTGGGCTTTTTGCAACAACTAGCAAGATGCCCACTTGTTGCACGGAATATCAAGATGCATTTGTATGAGTAGTTTATCTTGTGGGAGAAAAGGATGAACGAGGGAATGCCTTATTTGCAAATGTGGAGAGGGGTGTGGGTATCTTTTTGCAAAATTGCCATAGCTTCCTTCCTATCCGTCAGATATAAATCGGACGACCTATATTGCAGGATGGCAGGCACATCATCATCACCAACTCTGTTTTTATCTCTACTCTTATAGAAAGCATAGTCGGTGCTGATGGTGTGCCTGCCATCCTGCAATATAGGCCGTCCGATCTATATCTAACGGATAGGAAGGAAACTATGGCAATTTACCCGCACTCCTCTCCACATTTGCAGATAAGGCATTCGCTCGTTGATACTTTTCTCCCACAAGATCTTGATGTTCCATGCAACGCTCGGGCATCTTGCTAGTAAGAGTAGAAATTAGAGATATACCACTTCTCGAATCTTGAAACCAACCACATTCCTCCCTTATCTCATCAAAACCGCCAAAGGAATATATTTTGAGTGAAACATAACATATTTTTAGTGATATATGTATTTCAAAACTAGACTCTTTTTTCTATCAAATCGGTGAATATGTAGTAATCTACTTTGATCTTGTGGCAACGCATTGTCACATTGCTAGTAGTTATTACTACTGTATAATTTTTTGGACACCAGACAAACGGTGGAGTACATATACGAAGAGAAGAGGGGCACGCACGTAGTCGGCCTCTCGCTGTCTCGCACACATGAGAGTTACGTAAAGGCACCATTAAAAAATAAACCCTAAAACCCTAGGTGCACGATTGCTACATGCATGGGTACCGGGTACATGGTGGAGCGCACCTTTGTAGGAATAGTCAGCTCGTGTGATAATTTGATCCGTAGGAGTTGATGGTCGGGACCACAGGTGAACGACCTGGAGGCCGTGGCTCGCCATTTGCCACAGATCGAGTAGCCACGTTTAAAATATCATTTTTTTAGCGGGGTAAGAGTTCCTATTTTCAATGGCACGTTATAAGTACTAAGTAGTTTTTAGAACGATTGGTATGGAGCGAAAATGGAATTCATAACTACTACCTCCTTGGCGTATGGTTGTATGGGTTTGTGTTGCGAGATGTTGAACCTGGTAGCTCTAGGGCAAATACTATGGTTTAGATGTTGGTTTTCACTAATGAAAATCGAAAGGGGGAAACCCTTCTTTGATAAAAAAAACTACTACCTCCGTCCTGGTTTACTAGTCCCCATCGTATTTTGGGTCAAAGTTTGTCCACGAACTTTACTTGGTAAATGTGAATGGAAAACGAGATTTTGTTATACCCAAACAAAAAAGGACTGGAGGGAGTGATTGCTCTAACATGGACGCGGCCTCTCATAGCGCAGGCATTGAACCGGGGGGCTGGCCAAGAGGGCCCCACTCGCTGCAGGCCCGGCTGAACACGCCTCCTCGCCGCATGCAACTGGCTTCAGACTGCCCCGCTTGCCTCCTTTGAATTCGCGCGTGTGCCAGCAACACGTTCTTCCGCGAGCCGGCCGACATTTTAGAACACAAAAAATGATCAAAATATAATTAATTACGCATGGTCTTGACTTGTTGTGCTCGCACTGGTAGCAGGAACTAGAGGTTTTTCTTTATTTATAACTCTCCGCACATTTTTTTGGCTTTGAAGTGAATCATGGTTGTGGACATTATCTATGAATGTGCAGATATCTGTGAACATGAGTTTGATGTGGAAGTTGAACTTGGAATTTTGGGCTTTCACGTGAACTATACCATGTCCAATGCTTCATCTGTTATTGTTTGGGAAGTAACAAAAAAAATTATTTTGTGCCACATCAGTAGATGCACGGACATCACAACAGGCATGCTGACTAGATAAACATTTGAACCTAGCTATTATAAAGGAAAATTTGTATTGACAACAGTTTTAGATAGCAGGAGACGCCTAGCCTGCTCTACCTCTGCTAGCTTCTTTCTGGCATCTTCCATCTCTTCTTTGGCTTGGGTGAAGAGAGCATCTGATTGCTTTTTTCGCTTCTTCAGGAACTCGGCTACATTCTCAAGGGCTGCTGCACGCTTTCTTTCAGCCTTTACTAGAGCCATGAGGACACGAACAGTTGACGACTCCACCTGGCTTGTGTGTAATCCAGCATCATCTGGGAATTTGCACCTTGTGTCTAATCCAACATCATTAGGGAACTGGCACCTTGTGTGTAATCCAGCCTCATTTTGGAAACATGATCTCGAGGTTGACCATACTTCGCTCCTCGTAGGAACTGCATCCTGACATGAAGTTACTTCTTTTTTAGATCAATACTCAGAGCAACCCAGATCCATTTAGTAGAAGCCAGATAAACAGGACTCGGAGAAGTGAATTCAAAAGGAAAAATATAAAAACAGACTACAAGGTGAGAACACCCACTTCCTACATCAAGCTAAAAACGAAAGCATTAGGACGACTAAGACTCTTCTTATTACACATCGAAGAACACGAGGCTAAGAGAAACATAAACTACAACATATACACATCGAAGAACATGAGGCTAAACGAAAGTAATTGAAAGGGTGTTACTTACCAAAGCTCATTTTACAGGTTTGGTGCAGCTCCTCTTTAACTTGCCACGCTCCTTGAAGATGTCCCCAATATCCCGTGTTTGGTCTTCATTGCTCCTCTGCATGTTCACACTCGTGGTTTTAAAATCTCAACATGGCAAGAAAAATATACTACTAGTAATACTCACGCATCTTGTGGGCAACATTAAAGCACTCGTCTGCCATGTTAGAGCATCTCCAACAGAAGTGCAACGCGCGACGCTTTAAAAAAGAGTTTACAACGCTGGAATAGCCAGTTTTTGCGGGCCCAGAGTGCTGAGATCGAGAAGTAGAGATAGAGAGTAGAGACATAGATAGTTCTCAGCATAGATATAGCATACATAGATAAAAAATAGATAGTTCAACTACTCCTCGTCGTCTGACTCCTCCTCGGTGATGTCCTCCTCCTACGTCTCAATGTAGGCGTGAAGATACCGATCATCGTCGGATTCCCAGGGCGACGCTGCTCCTAGCCTTTGAGTGTCCGCTTTTCGCGTACGCTTGTCCTCGCGATAGGCGGCTCGCTCTGCCCTCCTCTTCCACCTCTCCGCCCTCCTTTGTGCGTAGAACTCGCGCTCGTTGATGATGTCCCGCTGGAAGCATTGGCACCACAACGCCATGGCTTCCCCGTCCATCACGGTGATGCCGAGATGGTGCTCCCGCCTCCAGTTGTCGCGACGATCCTCGTCGGTGATAAGCCGCGGCAGAGGCACGAGCTCCTGCGCCCGCTCCCGCGTCAGCATGTTGGGGAAGTTCAATGTTCTATGAGGCCACCTGAGGCACCACGTCGCCGTCGTACGCACGGGAGGCCTCGTTGGCGGTGTCGAAATTGCCGAGGCCGAGGCGCATCCCGCAGAACTGGATCTCGGCGGAGAAGCCGCCGGAGGGGCGCGCGCGGACGCCGCGCTATCCCCAAGTTTCCCGGCGATGCCGCGGCATGGTGGCGCGGCAGGCAGCGAGGCGAGAAAGAGCGGGGAGAGAGCGGTGGCGAGGCGCAGAGCGAGGAGAGAGCGGTGGTGAGGCACGGAGTGGGGAGTGAGCGGTGGCAAGGCACAAAGCGGTGGGAGGGCATTGGATTTTATAAAGCGCGCCGGACGCTGCGCGCCAAAACTAGCGCGCGCCCGACCGTTTTCCCCCCCGCGCGCGTGATCCTTTCCCGACGTCCCTGCTATCTCTACTCTCTTCTATACTGTTATATTTATTTTATATTTTATATTTATCTCTACTTCTGTACTCTCTACTCTTTTAAAAAACAGAGTTGGTGATGTTGGTGTGCCTGCCATCCTGCAATATAGGCCGTCCGATTTATATCCAACGGATAGGAAGGAAACTATGGCAATTTTGCAGAAACATACCCACACCCCTCTCCAGATTTGCAAATAAGGCCTTCCCTCGTTCATCCTTTTCTCCCAAAATATAAACTACTCATACAAATGCATCTTGATGTTCCGTGCAATGCATGGGCATCTTGCTAGTTCTAAAAAACTTTCCATCATTTGCCACACTACTGGTTGCAGATGAAGAACCTACCCAGTCACAGCGTGATACAGGAGCGACGCACAATTACAAGCTGATATTCTGTTGGACAATGGAGGCTATAACCAATTACTTTTACGGGAACAATAGCAACAAGGAAATTTGAAGGGTAGGTATGAACAAAATTGGAACTGCACATGTACTGCTAAGTGATTCCATACACACATTACCAATCGAGGAGGAGAACGATGGTCGCGGCAGCCTCTGTGCATCATGGTCAGCAACGGGAGTCAGTTCATTGTCCACGACGGTGGTGCTTCTGTGCTTGGCGTCGGCTTCCGGGAAGCAGATCCGAGACCGTGGAAGACGGTGCCAGGGAAGAGGCTCCGTGTATGATGACGACGGTGGACCAGCTCCAGTGCGGCGTACGAGGTCATAGATGAGGCAGATGCGCTGCGGTGGACAAGTGCGCCGAAGTAGAAGGGAAGGAGCACGAAGGCTGCGGTGCCGTGGAGAAGTCTATTTTGCGGTGGGGATAGAAAATGGGGAGTATTCGGGTGTACTACTCTGGGTGCCGGGGTGGGGTTGGCTGGGTCGGGTGAACCTGAAGTTACGAAAACAGGCCCCTACCAAGCGTCATCCGTAGGCATGTTCCGAAGGCTATGATGGTAACTTCGCACTGCTCGAATCAGGGTCGCGGGAGATTTTCCCGCCGACCTCAAAATTTTGTGACACTGAACTCCCCGTGTGGCGTGTTGGGTGATTGGGCTAAGCAACTAGCGAGTAGTACTAGTACTTAGTAGTACTAGTAACTACCAGTACTCCCTCTGTTTTTATTAACTCTGCATATTAGGTTTGACCGAAGTCAATCTTCCTAAAGTTTGACCAAGTTTATAGAAAAATATAAACATTTACCATAACAAGTATGTATGATGTGAAAGTACATTCAATAATCAATCTAATGGTATTTATTTGATTATTGTATATGTTAATATTTTTTGTTATAAACTTTCTAAGAGTTTACAAAACTTGACTTTGACCAATGCTAATACGCGGACTTAAATAAAAACGGAGGGAGTACACATTTGTTTTCTTAGTTTATAGTGAATTAACCACTTGTTGTAATTGTGAAATAAATATATTAGGATACTGACTTTGAATGTAATGGTCTATACAATTCATTAGTTACAATCATTGTTGAATTCCAAGATGTATACGAGGTCTATAGTACTTCACAATATGCTCAAACTCACATAATCCCAGTCAAATGAGAATCTAAATGCATTTCATAGTTATTACTTTGTAGGATGCAACAAAACCAACCATAACTCTACATCATCCATTATAAAAGCAACATTTTGAACACATCCCAATGTGTGAATGAAACGTGTAGAGAGAGCTTGCGAAGATGGAGCAGATAGGGCGGGAAAGATTGTATGTATGTGGACGAGAGAGTAGGAGACAAACCTAATGAGAGAGAGAGAGAGAAAGAGGAAGAAGTTAGGTCTGTGAGAAAGATGGAGACATGTAATATACGTGAGATGCGTGTGCATCCGGATTCTGTACACGTGGACGGAGAAGAGACAACATGTTTGATGAGAGAGCTGGAAAAACATGAACGAGAGGGGAAGGATCTCGTGGGTTGAGGGATTGATAATTTTGTGCGGGAGAGAGAGGGATTGGTAATTTTATGCGGGAGAGAGGGGGGGAGGAGTCAGTCAACCGTCGTCACATCATCCTGCTTCCAAATGGCCCCGCATTCTCTAGTGCAGTGTGGTCGCCGTCTTCGATCTCCTTGATGCCCTCTTTGAAGATTGAGGTGTTGTGCATGATGGGGTGCAGAGAAGCACAAGCGAGAGTGGTCGCCATAGAACCTTGGATGGGATGAATTGTGTGCTCGGGGGAGGGGGAGTGTGTGTGCGGTGTGTGTGTGTGTGTCAGATATTGAGAGAAATCAAACCTATGGAGAGAAATGTGTGTGTATGTGACGGAAAGCTACATGCTAAATAGGGTTTTCACGAAGAGATTGTGTGTGCGAGATAGAGAGCGATGTGCGGGCCTTGAGGTGGGCAGGGGCCGGGTGAGGGTGTCAAAATGTGTGCGTTGATGCATGTGTTACATGCGATCGTGTGAGGGATGGACGAATCGAAAGAGATGTTTGTTGTGTTACGGATGCTCCTCTCTCTCTCTCTCTCACACACACACACAAGTACAAATAGAAGACCGTTCTCTCATGTATACACAACGTTGTCGGCGTTCTGGGAATGGGGTTCCCCAGACTTGCCTGCCTGCGGCCCACGGCGTGGCTCTGCGAGCGGGCCCATACGGCCCATCTTCACCAACAAGCACTCAAGACCCTCGCGAGGGGCCAAGCCTCACGAGGCGGACGACACAAGACCTCCTTGGGGGCGGCCTCACCAGGCTGGCTCGCGAGGGGCGGAGAGATCAAGGCAAGGCAAACCTCGCGAGGCTTTCGTGATGTGAGCCATGACGACTGAGACCAGGCGGGCGCCAGCGCGCATAGTGTCCTTGTTTCCTCTTTGGTGCTAAGGAAGCAAGCGCAAGCGAGGAGTACCGAGGCGTCAAGCAAAGGTTTCCATATCGGTGCAACAAGACCAAGACCAGCAGGACGGCAAGACGGAGGTCACCGTGGAGCCCAAGGCAGCATCACCACCAGAGCCTTTTGCAGGCGAAGACTGCTTTGTCAGGATAAGCTGTACTAGCTGTCCCCTTTCAAATTGGCCGTTGTTAGCTCCCTTTCCGCTCAATATTTGGGGAGAGGACCAGGGCCTCTATAAATAGGACTAGTCACCACAGTAGGAGGCAACTCGAACAGAGCCTCAGGCATCTCACCTCGAGTAATCCTCACCCACACAAGTCCACCGAGCACAAGAACACCTCACCTCAGGAGGCTGTTCTTCCCCTTGTACTGTTCATCCTCAGCCCGAGAGGCAATCCACCACCACCACACTAGAGTAGGGTATTACACCACAATGGTGTCCTGAACCAGTATAAATCTTGTGTCCCTTGTGTTGCGAGTTCGTCGAGTTAGTCCGTGAGATCTTAGCAAAGCTAGGACGTGGATCTTAGCAAAGCTAGGGGAAGATCCTCATGCGCACCCTAGTGTTCGAACCTTGAGGGTTTTGCCGGAACCCGTGATCCGACATTTGGCGCGCCAGGTAGGCGTGCGCTGTAGCCTTCCTTCTGCCGATCCGCGCTCCACCCTCTTGGCAGGCGTCCCGCTCCCGGCTCCGGTGGCCGATGCCGACGACGGGGCCAGGGGGCTCCGAGCCCTGGCCCCCGCCTTGCGGCAGGTGCAGTGGCCGCCCAAGTTCAAGCCGGAGATGCCACCGCGCTAGGACGGCATGGCGGACCCATCAGCTTTCCTGCTAGCATATGAGGAGGCCATCCTCGAGGCCGGGGGTGACGACAAGGTCATGGCCAACTGGCTTCCCATGGCCCTCACTGGCGCGCTGCGCGCCTGGCTGCTCAACCTCCCCGGATCCACGGTGGCATCTTGGGAGGAGCTGCGCGACCTCTTCACTGCGCGCTACGCGGCACCGGCGCATCATGCAGTCGCGGCCCTGCTAGGTGGCTCACAAGCACCGCCTTCGGATCACCACGTCAAGCCATTCCTTCGCTAGATCAGCGCCGTTTCCAAGCGCTCGGGGGCTCCGCCTGGCTGGGCCGCGCCCGAGGCCGACCTCACCTTCGACTCGGGGGACCACCCCGTCACCACCGCCGGCTCGGGTATGCTCCCGATGCTTTGCATGCCTACCATCTGCAACGTGGCCGTCACCAAGACCCTCATCGACGGCGGTGCCGGCCTCAACGTGCTCTCTGTGGAGGCCTTCAGCCTTCTGCATGTACCGCTCGAGCGGCTCCGCCTCAGCAAGTCTTTCTCAGGAGTCGGTGGCGGCACCGCCCACTCCCTGGGACAGATCCGCCTCCCTGTCACCTTCGGCACGCGCGACAACTACCCCACCGAGCTGGTCGACTTCGACATCGCCCGCATCGGCCTCCCTTACAACGCCATCCTCGGATACCCAGCTCTGGCCCAGTTCATGGCAGCAACCCATCCGGCCTACAACCTCATGAAGATGCCTGGGAGCAAAGGCGTCCTCACCATCAAGGGGGACACCAAGGAGGCCCTCACGGCGCTCAAGCTTGCCTTCAGGACCGCTGCGGCGGCACAGCCCGCCGGTGCGGGCACCACCGAGGCCGAGGGAGCCGCGCCAACCAAGAAGAAACAGTTGTTCACCCAAGACAAGGCTGAAACCAAGCAGGTGCCCGTCGATGAGGACGGGTCCTCAGGAGCCACCTTCACTATAGGCGCCGACCTCGACCCGAGCCAAGAGGAGGCGTTGGTGAAGTTCTTGCGTGTAAACAAGGAGATATTTGCATGGGAACCCAAGCAGCTGGTGGGGGTCCCGAGAGAGATGATTCAGCATCACTTGAGGGTGTGCCCCAATGTACGCCCTGTGAAGCAGCGGGCGAGACGGCAGTCCACGGAGAAGCAGGCCTTCATCGTCCAAGAAACCCGCAAGTTAGAGGCGGCGGGTGCCATTTGCGAGGTTCGGTACCCCAAATGGCTGGCAAACCCCGTCGTTGTGCCGAAGAAAGGCGGGAAGGAGTGAATGTGTGTCGACTTCACCAACCTCAACAAGGCCTGCCCCCAAGATCCGTTCCCGCTCCCACGCATCGACCAAATCGTCGACTCCACCGTCGAGTGCGACCTGCTGTGCTTCCTGGATGTGTTCTCAGGGTATCACTAGATCAAGATGGCGGTAGAAGATGTAGAGAAGACAGCCTTTCTGACCCCGTGTGCAGTGTACTGCTACACTTGCATGCCTTTCGGACTGCGTAACGCGGGCGCGACCTTTCAGTGGTTGATGCACATCGCCTTAGGGCGGCAGCTCGGGAGAAACGCGGAGGCCTACGTCGACGACATTGTGGTGAAGTCTCGGGAGGCGAGAACCTTGATCCAAGACCTGGAAGAGACTTTCGCGAGCCTACGCCAGGTGAACTTGCGAATGAACCCGGAGAAGTGCGTGTTTGGTGTCCCTTCCGGCAAGCTACTGGGTTTCCTCGTGTCCCACAGAGGGATCGAGGCAAACACAGAAAAGATCAAGGCCATTGAAGACATGAGCGCACCGCAGACCCTCAAGGAAATGCAGAAACTGGTTGGTCGGGTGACTGCGTTGGGGCGCTTCATCTCCAAGCTGGGAGAGCGCGCCCTACCCTTCTTCAAGCTGATGAAGAAGAAGGGCCCGTTCGAGTGGACCCTGGAGGCCGACTGAGCTTTTCAAGACCTCAAGAGATACCTGACCAGCCCTCCAGTGATGGTAGCGCCGCGACCTCTCGAGCCTTTAGTGCTTTACCTTGCCGTCACCCCATACTCCGCCAGCGCGGCTCTGGTGGCGGTTCGGGAAGAGCGCCAAGCCAAAGGCGCGTCGCGCCAAGCTACGCCACCAGCCGAGATGACGCAAGATCAGGAAGGTGCCGCAAGAGCCGCAGCAGCGTCAACAGAGGGCGAAGCTCGGCAGGACGATGCGGCCAAGACCCCGACAAGCGATCAAGCGTCGGAGGTTCCACTACCTCAGGAGGCGCCCCAACTTCCGCAAGACACGAGCCGCACCAACGCGCCAGCCCTCATCGAGCACCCGGTGTATTTCGTCAGCACAGTGTTGCGGGACGCAAGGGCACGATATCCCATGCCTCAGAAGTTCTTACTCGCGCTCTTGGTGGCCTTGCGTAAGTTGCGACATTACTTCCAGGGCCACCGTATCAAGGTTGTCTCAGCCTACCCATTGGAGAGAGTGCTCAGGAGCCCCAATTCTACCGGAAGGGTCGCTGAGTGGAACATCGAGTTGCAAGCATTCAAGTTGGAGTTCAGCACTACCAGGGTCATCAAGGGAGCCGCACTCGCTGATTTCGTGGCAGAATGGACGGATGCCCCGACTCTTGAAGTAGGCGAGGACCAGTCCACCTCGCCGGGAAGTGAGGCGCCTGACGGGTGGGTCATGTATTTCGATGGCTCCTTCACGCACCAGGGTGCGGGGGCTGGAGCAGTACTCATCTCGCCCGCTCAGGACAAGCTCTACTATGCTGTGCAGCTCTGCTTTCAGCGGGGCGAGAAGGTCTCCAACAACAGCGCAGAATACGAAGGCCTCATAGCTGGCCTGAAAGCTGCAGCAGCTCTCGGAGTGAAGCGCCTCACCGTTAGGGGCGACTCGCAGCTCCTCGTCAACTTCTCCAACAAGGTATACGAGCCGAAGGACGAGCACATGGAGGCATACCTCGTGGAGGTGCGCAAGATGGAGAAGCAGTTCCTGGGCCTGGAGTTGCAGCACGTGCCCCATGGCACCAACAAGGAGGCTGACGACATCGTCAGGAGGGCATCCAAGCGGCAGCCCCAAGAGCCTGGCGTCTTCAAGGAGCGGCTCTTCAAGCCATCTGCGACACCACCGCTTTCAAGGACAGCTCAGCCTCGGGAGGAACTCCCGCAGCCGCCTGCCACAGGAGCCCTAGCCTGTGGCCCGACTTCGGGAGCGCGCCTAGTCTTGGCGCTCGAGCCCCAGGAGGGGTGTTGGACCATGGAATTCAAGGAATACCTGATGCAAGGGGCGCTGCCGGAGAAGGAGGAGGACACGGAGCACGTGGCCCGACAAGGCACGGCATACTGCATTCGGGACAGTGAGTTGTACAGGAAGCGACCAAATGACCTTTCACTGCGTTGCATCTCTAGAGACCAGGGGAAGGAGTTGCTATCTGACATACACGGTGGGGACTGCGGGCACCACTCATCATCGCGGACCCTCGTCGGCAAGGCATTCTGCAGCGGATTCTACTAGCCCACGGCGCTCAACGACGCGGCCAAGCTGGTGAAGTGTTGTGAAGCCTGCTAGTTCCACGCCAAGCAGATCCATCAGCCGGCTCAGGGCCTCCAGACCATCCCACTCACATGGCCGTTTGCGGTCTGGGGGCTGGATATCTTGGGCCCGTTCCCTCGAGCGCCTGGGGGCTACCGCTACCTCTACGTCTCCATTGACAAGTTCACCAAGTGGGCGGAGGTGGAAGCCGTCCGCACCATCCCAGCTGGCTCCGCGGTCAAGTTCATCAAGGGTCTCGTGAGCCGCTTCAAGGTCCCCAACTGCATCATCACTGACAACGGCTCGCAGTTCACTAGTAATCTCTTCAAGACATATTGTGCTAACCTTGGAACGCAGATCTGCTACGCTTCGGTGGCACACCCCAGGAGCAATGGTCAGGCCAAACGCGCCAACGCAGAGGTCCTGAGGGGCCTCAAGACCAGGACTTTCAAGAAGAAGCTCGAGGCCTGCGGCAGGGGCTGGTACGATGAGCTCTAGTACGTGCTGTGGTCCATCTGCACCACCGCCACCAAGCCAACGGGCGAGACCCCGTTCTTCCTCGTCTATGGAGCTGAAGCGGTCCTCCCTCACGAGGTCAAGCATCGCTCCGCATGGGTCCATGCGTTTGATGAAACGCAACAGGACGCCACGCGGGGGATGGACCTCATGTTGGGGGAGGAATGCCGCCGCGAAGCCGCACTGCGGGCGGCAAGGTATCAGCAGGCGCTGCGGCGATACCACTGCCGCAACATCCGCTCCAGGACGCTCGAGGCGGGTGACCTCGTCCTGAGGCGGGTCCTCTCCAGGGAAGGGCTGCATAAGCTCTCACCCATGTGGGAGGGCCCGTTCAAGGTCGGCAATGTCTCCAGGTCTGGCGCCGCGCGCCTGGAGACACAGGACGGGGTACCCATCCAGAATGCCTGGAACATCCAGCACCTCCGGAAGTTCTACCCATGAAGAAAGGCCTAGTGCCTATGAAGAAGGCCCAGTGCCTGTGAAGATCGCCGCCCGTGACACTCTCATGTAATAACGAGTGGGGCTGTACACACCCCGGAGTCTCAGGAGTGCCGCCCTCAGGCCTCGGGGGCTCCATCCCACGTCCTAGTGGCAGCACTTAGCTCCGCGCTGGTGAGAAGACTTGAAGACCAGACTAGGTGCCGGACGCGGCTTTTCATTTGCTTTCCATAGTTGGCTCGCCCCTTTTAATTGAAGTTTAGTTCTGGTGTTCCTTGCTGATTTGGTTCCGTTGCCTTTTGCCACTGTTTCCGATCCCAGTTTAACCTGTTCCCTCTCTCTCTCTCTCTCTCTCTCTCGCATACCTTGCGAGGGGGCTAGGCAGGTGCCCTCGCGAGCGTTTTTCCTTTTCTCTGCCTTCCATCTGCTTTTTCGCGAGGCACCCTCGTTCGAGCCCACAAGCTGGCGCATCTCTCCTAATCCGTGCCCCTCAGGTACCGCGATATGAAACACTGGGTCAAGGCTCGGGTAAACGATAAGCCTCCTAGCAAGCTTCCTAATGATTTTTTTGCAGTTCCTAGGCGCCCACTAAGTCAAGGAAGGCCCTGACAGGCACCAGGAGACAAGTGCCTTGTGAAGAGGAGGCTACCCCGAACGTGTGAAACTAAGTTGTCTCTACACAAAACAACAGCACAACACATAAACGATAAGCATAACATATTGATTGAGGAATCATGGTTCGATACACGCCCCTCTGGGGCCCATACTAGTTTTCTTTTATGATACAGGAAGGAAAGGAAGAACAAGATAAAAGCGGCGCCTGCCCCTACAGTGGCTCACGGGGGCGGGCTCTTGGCGACGTCCTGGGCTCAGCCGGACCCCTCCTCGCGCTTCACGGGGGCGCGGCGATGAGACGACCCGCTGCCACCTTCGAAGCGGGTGCGGCGGCTGGTCTTAGCCACCACTGCTGGAACCGTCGTCAGGGGAAGAGCCACCATAGCTGGTCGAGACGCGCTCGGCACCAAGAGCGGGTTCGCCCTCATCCTCGTCTCGACCGTCGCCAAGGCCGAGCACCTCCTTGCCGTCGTTCACCTCGGGGCAGCACCCGGCGCGGCGACCATCTTCCCCAAACACCCTCACATAGAGGGTCGCATCACCATCATACTTGAAATGGAGGGTGCACTGCCTGCCCAGGCTGCGTGCGCGGGCAAACGTCAGCCAACCGCGGGCCAGAGATATGTTGCCCGTGACGGAGACCTCGACTGTGACCCAAGAAGCCCTACTGCAGCAACCGTCCGCTTGTAGCCAGAGCCCACCTGGACCGGAGGCTGGCAACTCGTCGGCAAAGAAGCACGGGAGATGAAGCCAGTTGCGGGCCAGGTTCTCTGACCAGACGATGAACTCCGGCAGCACTTCCGCCGAGTGGAAGCGCGGCCGGGGAGGCCATGCAACCATGGCACGTCTCCCTTCATCGACAGGGCTGCCACGACTGGAGCGGCCCCTGCCACGCGCACCGGCGCCACCACGGGAACGGGGGGCCACGGCCGGGGTCGCGGTGTGCTTGTGGGGACGGCCACGTCCACGCCTGGGCGCCGGGGAGCCGGGCCCGTCGCGAGGGGCCTTCCCCTTCTCCGCGGCAAAGAACCTCCTCGACGGCGCCATTGGTGTCGCTGCTGGCAATGGAGCAAAGGGGAGAAGCAAGCAGAATGGGAAGAGATGGGCGACGGGGGCTCCGCCCCTCCCCATTTATAGCAGGAGAAGGCCAACCAGCACCCCCCACGATCACAGGTAATGACGGTTTTTCCTTGCATGTGGCTGGGACGTGTCAAGTCGGGCAGTTGCCGAGGCAGCATGGGGAAGCGAAGACGCCCACGTCCAATCAACCGCCACGCGTCGACCAAGGCCGCAGGCTATTGGGCCCCGCGGCGCTCCGCACTTGACCTTTGGCTTCGCCTCGAAGCCAAGCCCGAGCGCGCCTTGGGCCCGGGGGCTACTGTCGGCATTCTGGGAAAGGGGGTCCCCAGACTTGCCTGCCTGCGGCCCACGGCGTGGCTCTGCGAGCGGGCCCGTACAGCCCATCTTCACCAACAAGCACTCAAGACCCTCGCGAGGGGCCAAGCCTCGCGAGGCGGACGGCACAAGGCCTCCTCGGGGGCGGCCTCACCAGGCTGGCTCGCGAGGGGCAGAGAGATCAAGGCAAGGCAAACCTCGTGAGGCTTTCGTGACGTGATCCATGACGACCGAGACGAGGCGGGCGCCAGGCGGGTGCCAGCGCGCGCAGTGTCCTTGTTTCCTCTTTGGTGCTAAGGAAGCAAGCGCAGGCGAGGAGTACCGAGGCATCAAGCAAAGGTTTCCATATCGATGCAACGAGACCAAGACCATCAGGACAACAAGATGGAGGTCACCGTGGAGCCCAAGGCAGCGTCACCACCAGAGCCTTTTGGAGGCGAAGACTACTTTTGTCAAGATAAGCTGTACTAGCTATCCCCTTTCAAATTGGCCGTTGTTGGCTCCCTTCCCGCTCAATATTTGGGGAGAGGACCAGGGCCTCTATAAATAGGACTAGCCACCACAGTAGGAGGCAACTCGAACAGAGCCTCAGGCATCTCACCTCGAGTAATCCTCACCCACACAAGTCCACTGATACGTCCATTTTGCATCATGCTTTTATATTGATATTTATTGCATTATGGGCTGTTATCACACATTATGTCACAATACTTATGCCTATTCTCTCTTATTTTACAAGGTTTACATAAGGAGGGAGAATGCCGGCAGCTGGAATTCTGGGCTGGAAAAGGAGCAAATATTAGAGACCTATTCTGCACAACTCCAAATGTCCTGAAACTCCACGAAAGTTGTTTTTGGAAATAAAAAAAAATACTGAGCGGGAGAAATACCAGAGGGGGCCCACACCCTGGCCACGAGGGTGGAGGCGCGCCCCCTGCCTCGTGGGCCCCCTGTTGGCCCTCCGGTGCCCATCTTCTGCTATATGAAGTCTTTCGTCGGAAGAAAAATCATAAGCAAGCTTTCGGGACGAGACTCCGCCGCCACGAGGCGGAACCTTGGCGGAACCAATCTAGGGCTCTGGCGGAGCTGTTCTGCCGGGGACACTTCCCTCCGGGAGGGGGAAATCATCGCCATCGTCATCACCAATGCTCCTCTCATCGGGAGAGGGCCAATCTCCATCAACATCTTCACCAGCACCATCTCATCTAAAATCCTAGTTCATCTCTTGTACCCAATTCTTGTCTCTAAGTCTGGGATTGGTACCTGCAGGTTGCTAGTAGTGTTGATTACTCCTTGTAGTTGATGCTAGTTGTTTTATTTGGTGGAAGATCATATGTTCAGATCCTATATGCATATTAATACTCCTCTGATTATGAACATGAATATGCTTTGTGAGTAGTTACGTTTGTTCCCGAGGACATGGGAGAAGTCTTGCTATTAGTAGTCATGTGAATTTGGTATTCGTTCGATATTTTGATGAGATGTATGTTGTCTCTCCTCTAGTGGTGTTATGTGAACGTCGACTACATGACACTTCACCATTATTTGGGCCTAGAGGAAGGCATTGGGAAGTAATAAGTAGATGATGGGTTGCTAGAGTGACAGAAGCTTAAACCCTAGTTTATGCGTTGCTTCGTAAAGGGCTGATTTGGATCCATATGTTTCATGCTATGGTTAGGTTTACCTTAATACTTCTTTTGTAGTTGCGGATGCTTGCAATAGGGGTTAATCATAAGTGGGATGCTTGTCCAAGTAAGGACATCACCCAAGCACCGGTCCACCCACATATCAAATTATCAAAGTACCGAACACGAATCATATGAACGTGATGAAAACTAGCTTGATGATAATGCCCATGTGTCCTCAGGAGCGCTTTTCTTTATATAAGAGTTTGTCCAGGCTTGTCCTTTGCTACATAAAGGATTGGGCCACCTTGCTGCACTTTATTTACTTTTGTTACTTGTTGCTCGTTACAAATTATCTTATCACAAAACTATCTGTTACCTATAATTTCAGTGCTTGCAGAGAATACCTTGCGGAAAACCGCTTATCATTTCCTTCCACTCCTCGTTGGGTTCGACACTCTTACTTATCGAAAGGACTACGATAGATCCCCTATACTTGTGGGTCATCAAGACTCTTTTCTGGTGTCGTTGCCGGGGAGTGAAGCGCCTTTGGTAGGTGGAATTTGGTAAGGAAAAATTTATATAGTGTGCTGAAATTTACTGTCACTTGTTACTATGGAAAGTAATCCTCCGAGGGGCTTGTTCGGGGTATCTTCACCCCGACCAGTAGAGCAAAGAGTTGCTCCTCAACCTACTGAACCTACTGAAAATGAAAATGTCTACTTTGAAATTCCTTCGGGTATGGTAGAAAAACTGCTAGCTAATCCTTTTGTAGGAGATGGAACGTTACATCCTGATGAGCACCTAATATATGTGGATGAAGTTTGTGGATTATTTAAGCTTGCAGGTATGCCCGATGATGTTATCAGGAAGAAGGTCTTCCCTTTATCTTTGAAGGGAGATGCATTTACATGTTATAGGCTATGTGATGATATGGGATCAGGGAACTACAAACGATTGAAATTGGAATTTCATCAGAAGTTTTATCCTATGCATCTTGTTCATCCTGATCGTAATTATATACATAATTTTTGGCCTCGCGAAGGAGAAAGCATCGCTCAAGCTTGGGGGAGGCTTAAATCAATGTTATATTCATGCCCCAATCATGAACTCTCAAGAGAAATGATTATTCAAAATTTTTATGATCGGCTTTCTGATAACAATCACACCATGCTCGATACTTCTTGTGCTGGCTCTTTTATGATGAAGACTATTGAATTCAAATGGGATTTATTGGAAAGAATTAAACGCAACTCTGAAGATTGGGACGTCGACGAAGGTAAGGAGTCAGGTATGACACCTAAGTTTGATTGTGTTAAATCTTTTATGGATACCGATGTTTTCCGTAAATTTAGCACTAAATATGGACTTGACTCTGAGATAGTAGCTTCCTTTTGTGAATCTTTTGCTACTCATGTTGATTTCCCTAAGGAGAAGTGGTTTAAATATCATCCTCCCATAGAAGTAAAAGTAGCTGCACCTATTAAAGTTGAAGAAAAGACTATCACTTATAATGATCCTATTGTTCCTACTGCTTATGTTGAGAAACCACCTTTTCCTGTTAGGATAAAGGATCATGCTAAAGCTTCAACTGTGGTTCGTAAAAGCAATATTAGAACTTATACACCTCCTGAGCAAGTTAAAGTTGAACCTAATATTGCTATGGTTAAAGATCTCTTGGCTGATAATATTGATGGGCATGTTATTTATTTCTGTAATGAGACTGCTAGAATTGCTAAACCTTGTGCTAAAGATAAACATAGACCTGTGGTAGGCATGCCTGTTATTTCTGTTAAAATAGGAGATCATTGTTATCATGGCTTATGTGATATGGGTGCTAGTGCTAGTGCAATACCTATTGACTTACACAAAGAAATTATGCATGATATTGCACCCGCTGAGTTAGAAGATATTGATGTCACAATTAAACTTGCCAATAGAGATACTATTTCACCAATTGGGATTGTTAGAGATGTTGAAGTCTTGTGTGGGAAAACTAAATATCTTGCTGATTTTCTTGTTCTTGGTTCCCCACAAGATAGCTTTTGTCCCATTATATTTGGTAGACCCTTCTTAAACACTGTTAATGCTAAGATAGACTGCGAAAAGGATGTTGTTACTATTGGTCTAGGTGATATGTCTCATGAGTTTAATTTCTCTAAATTTCGTAGACAACACCGTGAAGAGGAATTGCCTAGTAAAGATGAAATTATTGGTCTTGCTTCTATTGCCGTACCTCCTAATGATCCTTTAGAACAATATTTGCTAGACCATGAAAATGATATGTTTATGAATGAAAGAAGGGAAATAGATGAAGTGTTCTTTAAACAGGGACCTATTCTGAAACACAACTTGCCTGTTGAAATCCTAGGGGATCCTCCTCCACCCAAGGGTGATCCCGTGTTTGAGCTTAAACCATTGCCTGATACTCTTAAATATGCTTATCTTGATGAAAAGAAGATATATCCTGTTATTATTAGTGCTAACCTTTCAGAGAAGGAGGAAGAAAAATTATTGAAAACTCTGAAGAAGCACCGTGCTGCTATTGGATATACTCTTGATGATCTTAAGGGCATTAGTCCCACTCTATGTCAACACAAAATAAATTTGGAGAAAGATGCCAAACCAGTTATTGATCATCAACGACGGCTGAATCCTAAAATGAAAGAAGTGGTAAGAAAGGAAATACTAAAGCTCCTTGAGGCAGGTATAATCTATCCCGTTGCTGATAGTCAGTGGGTAAGTCCTGTCCATTGTGTCCCTAAGAAGGGAGGTATTACTGTCGTTCCTAATGATAAAGATGAATTGATTCCGCAAAGAATTATTACAGGTTATAGGATGGTAATTGATTTCCGCAAATTAAATAAAGCTACTAAAAAGATCATTACCCCTTACCTTTTATTGATCAAATGCTAGAAAGATTATCCAAACATACACATTTTTGCTTTCTAGATGGTTATTCTGGTTTCTCTCAAATACCTGTGTCAGCTGATGATCAAGCTAAGACCACTTTTACTTGCCCTTTCGGTACTTTTGCTTATAGACGTATGCCTTTTGGTTTATGTAATGCACCTGCTACCTTTCAAAGATGCATGATGGCTATATTCTCTGACTTTTGTGAAAAGATTTGTGAGGTTTTCATGGACGATTTCTCCGTTTATGGATCCTATTTTGATGATTGCTTGAGCAACCTTGATCGAGTTTTGCAGAGATGTGAAGAAACTAATCTTGTCTTGAATTGGGAAAAGTGCCACTTTATGGTTAATGAAGGTATTGTCTTGGGGCATAAAATTTCTGAAAGAGGTATTGAAGTTGATAAAGCTAAAGTTGATGCTATTGAAAAGATGCCATGTCCCAAGGACATCAAAGGTATAAGAAGTTTCCTTGGTCACGCCGGATTTTATAGGAGGTTCATTAAGGACTTCTCAAAAATTTCTCGGCCTCTGACTAATTTATTACAAAAAGATATACCATTTGTCTTTGATGATGATTGTGTAGAAGCATTTGAAATACTTAAGAAAGCATTGATTTCTGCACCTATTGTTCAGCCACCTGATTGGAATTTACCTTTGAAATTATGTGTGATGCTAGTGATTATGCTGTAGGTGCTGTTCTAGGGCAAAGAGTTGATAAGAAATTAAATGTTATTCAATATGCTAGTAAAACTCTAGACAATGCCCAGAGAAATTATGCTACTACTGAAAAAGAATTCTTAGCAGTTGTATTTGCTTGTGATAAGTTCAGACCTTATATTGTTGATTCTAAAGTAACTATTCACACTGATCATGCTGCTATTAAATATCTTATGGAAAAGAAAGATGCTAAACCTAGACTTATTAGATGGGTTCTCTTGCTACAAGAATTTGATTTGCATATTATTGATAGAAAGGGAGCTGAGAACCCCGTTGCAGACAACTTGTCTAGGTTAGAAAATGTTCTTGATGACCCACTACCTATTGATGATAGCTTTCCTGATGAACAATTAAATGTCATAAATGCTTCTCGTACTGCTCCATGGTATGCTGATTATGCTAATTACATTGTTGCTAATTTATACCACCTAGTTTCACATACCAGCAAAAGAAAAAGTTTTTCTATGATTTGAGACATTACTTCTGGGATGACCCACATCTTTATAAAGAAGGAGTAGATGGTATCATTAGACGTTGTGTACCCGAGCATGAACAGGAACAGATCCTACGCAAGTGTCACTCTGAGGCTTATGGAGGACACCACGCTGGAGATAGAACTGCACATAAGGTATTGCAATCCGGTTTTTATTGGCCTACTCTCTTCAAGGATGCCCGTAAGTTTGTCTTATCTTGTGATGAATGTCAAAGAATTGGTAATATCAGTAGACGTCAAGAAATGCCTATGAATTATTCACTTGTTATTGAACCATTCGATGTTTGGGGTTTCGATTATATGGGACCGTTTCCTGCGTCCAATGGGTATACACATATTTTAGTTGCTGTTGATTACGTTACTAAGTGGGTAGAAGCTATTCCATCTAGTAGTGCTGATCATAACACTTCTATTAAGATGCTTAAAGAAGTTATTTTTCCGAGGTTTGGAGTCCCTAGATATTTAATGACTGATGGTGGTTCACATTTTATTCATGGTGCTTTCCGCTAAATGCTTGCTAAGTATGATGTTAATCATAGAATTGAATCTCCTTATCACCCACAGTCTAGTGGTCAAGTAGAACTGAGTAATAGAGAGCTCAAATTAATTTTGCAAAAGACTGTTAATAGATCTAGAAAGAATTGGTCCAAGAAACTTGATGATGCATTATGGGCCTATAGAACTGCATATAAAAGTCCTATGGGTATGTCTCCGTATAAAATGGTTTATGGAAAAGCATGTCACTTACCTCTCGAACTAGAACATAAGGCATATTGGGCCATTAAAGAGCTCAATTATGATTTCAAACTTGCCGGAGAGAAGAGGTTATTTGACATTAGCTCACTTGATGAATGGAGAACCCAAGCCTATGAGAATGCCAAATTGTTTAAAGAAAAAGTTAAAAGATGGCATGACAAAAGAATACAAAAGCGTGAGTTTAATGTAGGTGATTATGTATTATTATACAACTCTTGTTTAAGATTTTTTGCAGGAAAACTTCTCTCTAAATGGGAAGGTCCTTACGTTATCGAGGAGGTCTATCGTTCCGGTGCCATAAAAATCAACAACTTCGAAGGCACAAATCCGAAGGTGGTGAATGGTCAAAGAATCAAACATTTTATCTCAGGTAATCCCATAAATGTTGAAACCAATGTTATTGAAACCGTAACCCCAGAGGAATACATAAGGGACACTTACCAGAACATTTCAGACTCCGAAAAGGAATAGGTATGTGGTACGGTAAGTAAACCGACTCCAAAACAGTTCTAATGGCAATTTTTCTCCGTTTTGGAATATTTAGAAAAATAGAAAAATAAGAAGCAGTCCGGGAAGGACACGAGGCCTCCACGAGGGTGGAGGGCGCGCCCTACCCCCCGGGCGCGCTCGCCTGCCTCGTGGGCACCTCGTGCGCTCTCCGGACTCCATTTTCTTGCATGATACGTATTTTGGTTGGTAAAAATTCATTATATAATCTCCCGAAGGTTTTGACCACCGTATCACGCAATTGTCCTCTGTTCTTGTTTCGAGCTGTTTTCTGTCAGGGTTGTCAAGGCCAGGCATCATGTCGTCCCCCTCCTCCAACAATGGTGACAACGATGCTTGGCTAATGAAGATAGAGCTGAAGAGGGAAGAACCCATGGAGATCAACAAGGATGAAGGGATCAAGAAGGCCACGGAGGACCAAGTTCCGGCAACAGAAGACATCCTTCAACTTGATCACAATCTTCTTACCCCAAATGAGATCGAAGCTTTCAAGATGATTGAGTTAGCTCGTATACAAAACAAGTATCTCACACGTGAAAAATATTTTGTTGAAGGAGCATATCGTTGCACTCAAGGGCATTATCCGCAAGTTGGAGGATCTCTTACGCTCGATGTGCGACTACCCATCATCACCACCATCTTCTTCACCAGCAAAAGAGATATAATCATATGGGTATGGACACTCCCCTTGGCAACTGCCAAGCTTGGGGGAGGTGCCCCGTTATCGTATCACCATCACACTTCTATCTTTACCGTTTTTCCTAGTTCGATCCTTTTAGTAGTATTTTGATCTAGTAGAATAAAGTCTATGGTATAATCTAGTTTTGAGTTTTGCTTTATGATCCCTCTATGTAATCGAGTCCGTGAGTTATATAATAAAGATTAGTGTTGAGTCAAGGGCTTTATTATCTCGCTATGATCTTGAGGGAATAAAAGAAAAAGAAAGAATAAAAAGAAATAAAAAGAGATCATATTGATCTTATGGAGAGTAATGACTTCACATAGAAAGAGTATGATGATTAAAAGTTGTTGAGAGTTGACAAACATAGTTTTGGTCATCGTTGCAATTAATAGGAAGTAATAAAGAAAGAGAGATTTCACATATAAATATACTATCTTGGACATCTTTTATGATTGGGAGCACTCATTAAAATATGGCATGCTAAAGAGTTGATGTTTGGAAAAGGAAGACAACGTAATGGGTTATGTTTTGTTATATCTGAAATAAAGTATATTGTCATGGATCATCCAACATGTTGAGCTTGCCTTTCCACCTCATGCTAGCCAAATTCTTTGCACTAAGTAGAGATACTACTTGTGCTTCCAAATACCCTTAAACCAGTTTTGCCATGAGAGTCCACCATATCTACTTATGGATTGAGTAAGATCCATTAAATAAGTTGTCATCGGTGCAAGCAATAAAAATTGCTCTCTAAATATGTATGATTGATTAGTGAGGAGGAAATAAGCTTTATACGATCTTGTGATGTGGAAGAAATAAAAGTGACGGACTGCATAATAAAGGTTCATATCACAAGTGGCAATATAAAGTGACGTTCTTTCGCATTAAGATTTTGTGCATCCAACCCCGAAAGCGCATGGCAACCTCTGCTTCCCTCTGCGAAGGGCCTATCTTTTATTATTATCTTATACCTTATGCAAGAGTCATGGTGATCTTCACCTTTCCTTTTTACATTTTATCCTTTGGCAAGCACAGGATGTTGGAAAGATCCTGATATATATATATATATATATCTAATTTGATGTAGGTTAGCATGAACTATTATTGTTGACATTACCCTTGAGGTAAGAGGTTGGGAGGTGAAACTATAAGCCCCTATCTTTCTCTGTGTCCGATTAAAACTCTGTAACCACAAGTATTGCGTGAGTGTTAGCAATTGTGAAAGACTAAATGATAGTTGAGTATGTGGACTTGCTAAAAAGCTCTGACATAGACTCTTTCTGATGTTATGATAAATTGGAATTGCTTCAATGACTGAGATTATAGTTTGTTAGTTCTCAATAAAGTTTCTTATTCATACTTTGCATTGTGAATAGATTATTACTTGAGCATAAGAAATCATATGACAATATCCATATATGTTGCTGTTATAAGATTAAACCATGATGCCCTCATGTCCGTATTTTATTTTATCGACACCTCTACCTCTAAACATGTGGACATATTTATCGTTATCGGCTTCCGCTTGAGGACAAGCGAGGTCTAAGCTTGGGTGAGTTGATACGTCCATTTTGCATCATGCTTTTATATCGATATTTATTGCATTATGGGCTGTTATCACACATTATGTCACAATACTTATGCCTATTCTCTCTTATTTTACAAGGTTTACATAAGGAGGGAGAATGCCGGCAGCTGGAATTCTGGGCTGGAAAAGGAGCAAATATTAGAGACCTATTCTGCACAACTCCAAAAGTCCTGAAACTCCACGAAAGTTGTTTTTGGAAATAATAAAAAATACTGAGCACAAGAAATACCAAAGGGGGCCCACACCCTAGCCATGAGGGTGGGGGGCGCGCCCTACCCCCTGGGTGCGCCCCCTGCCTCGTGGTCCCCCTGTTGGCCCTCCGGTGCCCATCTTCTACTATATGAAGTCTTTCGTCGGAAGAAAAATGATAAGCAAGCTTTCGGGACGAGACTCCGCTGCCACGAGGCGGAACCAATCTAGGACTCCGCCGCCACGAGGCGGAACCAATCTAGCTGTTCTGCCGGGGACACTTCCCTCCGGGAGGGGGAAATCATCGCCACCGTCATTACCAACGCTCCTCTCATCGGGAGGGGGCCAATCTCCATCAACATCTTCACCAGCACCATCTCATCTAAAACCCTAGTTCATCTCTTGTACCCAATTCTTGTCTCTAAGTCTGGGATTGGTACCTACAGGTTGCTAGTAGTGTTGATTACCCCTTGTAGTTGATGCTAGTTGGTTTATTTGGTGGAAGATCATATGTTCAGATCCTATATGCATATTAATACTCCTCTAATTATGAACATGAATATGCTTTGTGAGTAGTTACGTTTGTTCCTGAGGACATGGGAGAAGTCTTGCTATTAGTAGTCATGTGAATTTGGTATTCGTTCGATATTTTGATGAGATGTATGTTGTCTCTCCTCTAGTGGTGTTATGTGAACGTCGACTACATGACACTTCACCATTATTTGGGCCTAGAGGAAGGCATTGGGAAGTAATAAGTAGATGATGGGTTGCTAGAGTGACAGAAGCTTAAACCCTAGTTTATGCGTTGCTTCGTAAAGGGCTGATTTGGATCCATATGTTTCATGCTATGGTTAGGTTTACCTTAATACTTCTTTTGTAGTTGCGGATGCTTGCAATAGGGGTCAATCATAAGTGGGATGCTTTTCCAAGTAAGGACAGCACCCAAGCACCGGTCCACCCACATATCAAATTATCAAAGTACCGAACGCGAATCATATGAACGTGATGAAAACTAGCTTGACGATAATTCCCATGTGTCCTCAGGAGCGCTTTTCTCTATATAAGAGTTTGTCCAGGCTTGTCCTTTACTACATAAAGGATTGGGCCACCTTGCTGCACTTTATTTACTTTTGTTACTTGTTGCTCGTTACAAATTATCTTATCACAAAACTATCTGTTACCTATAATTTCAGTGCTTGCAGAGAATACCTTGCGGAAAACCGCTTATCATTTCCTTCCGCTCCTCGTTGGGTTCAACACTCTTACTTATCGAAAGGACTACGATAGATCCCCTATACTTGTGGGTCATCATCCACCGAGCACAAGAACACCTTGCCTCAGGAGGCTGTTCTTCCCCTTGTACTATTCATCCTCAGCTCGAGAGGCAATCCACCACCACCACAATGGAGTAGGGTATTACACCACAACAGTGGCCCGAACCGGTATAAATCTTGTGTCCCTTGTGTTGCAAGTTCGTTGAGTTAGTCCGTGAGATCTTAGCAAAGCTAGAACGTGGATCGGTAGGGGAAGATCTTCGTGCGCACCCCAGTGTTCGAACCTTGAGGGTTTTGCCGGAACCCGTGATCCAACAAATGTATCGGCATCTGTCTATGTCTCACTCATGCATGATCATTTGCACATTCACACCTCTCTATGTCTCTATCACACGCACACCGTCTCCACATTGCCCTTCCGCCACAACACACATATGGACACATACACACGTTTTCTCTCAGTCACCCACACAAAATCAGTATTAAAAAAATCTAGGGCACCTAAAACGTCCAAATCCAAATAAACACGAACTGGAGCTAAATTCAAATATATGGAAATATTGTAGCGTCAAGACCTTTTCCAGGGAAAAAAAGTTGAGTAATATTCGGGGATTGTTTTCACACACACAAAAAGGTTCGGTGGATGTCCTTCGAGCGCGACACGGTGACGCACCGTTCGATCGACCACGCGGCCGCGGTTCATGCGCTTGCACAGGATTCCGTATCATGGTTGTGGTAACTAATATAAGCGCTGCCTCAGTCTAATGTTTACGTGTACTAGTACGGTTTTCTTTTAAGTTTGACCAACCCTATATAAAACTAAACTAAGCTCCCATACGTGCACTCATCAATATGCCGGTTCCACTGTTGCACATGCCGGCGCCTGCCTGCTCTGGCCAACCATTTCTCGCCCATCACCGCCGTGTTGCTGCCATCCCTATGCCATGAAGCCGAAGGCTCACCCGCTCACGTCGTCTGCAGTCCCTCCTCGCGATGCCGCCGCGCTGCCAAGCACACGAGCAGCTAGTGGAGCCGCGTCTATGCATGCAGCGTACGAAGAGGAGGACGAGCGCGTGCTCCAGCACACCGACGAGGAGGAACTACCATGCCATTGTCGTCTTCGCCCGCGTGGAGGAGGCACGCATGGTGGCTGTCGCGACGGAAGCCGGTCGCGCCCGCGCCGAGCCCGCAAACCGGGTGCGGACGCGGAATCTACCTTCGAGACCTTGAATGCCACGTGGATCCTGCAATCTAAAAGAGAAATTTGGGTCAGTCGACTCTTGTGAGCCGTTGGATGCAACCTTGATGGCTAGAAGGGCTTCTTCAACCTCCGAAACTGATGCCTGTTCATCTTCTCTCTCAGGCATCGAGCCGCCAGCCCGCCACACGCCTAACCGCCTGCTGCTGCCGCCCCGCCCTCCCTTGAACCGCCTGCCACCGCCATGCTCCCCCACCCCGCCATCCGTTTAACCATGGGCATGATCCATTTTTTCTGGCAAACTGCATTCCACACCCAACACTCATAAGATAGATCATGGGCACCCTGCCACCCTAATATAGATACTGGGGTAGCTTCTCTGCCGTCTTCTTCCTTCGCTCCGTCGAACTTCTTTCACAAATCAACGGACCCAAATTATACTACTAGTATGAATGTATTAAGTACAGTAGGAACACGAAGATACGAGCAGTAGTACCAACTGCAAGAAGAACAGTAGTAAGACATAGTACTAGTACTACTATACGTACTAAAGAGTTCAAATAACGAGAAAGAGCATAAACATAGTTCTGCTGGGGGCTCAGTACAACACACCCCTGAAATAAAACTAAGCAACTAGTCCGCTTGACACTGCAGTAGAACCAGCATGAGCGATGACACTGCCACCTTACTCGGAGTCTGAGTCCACGTCCTCGACTTCGTCCTCGTCCCTCTTTCTCTTCCTCTTCGCTGACGCTTCTTTGCTGAACCGGACACTGGGCTCTGCTTCTTCATCCAACCCTTGTAGATATTTAAACAAAGGTAGGCATCCATTACTGCGTAGAGGATGTGATCTTCATCTATTGTCTTCGACTCCCATGGATGATGAAACTCGTGGTGATGTTTCTTCAGTTTAGCATACGAAGGATCAATCATGGCTACTGCCAGGGTCAACATTGAAGGCTGAGAGGAGGACACCACGCTTGCCTTCTGGAGATCGAAGGGCTGGCCTACAATGAGGCCTATCAGACCCAGGACATCCCTGTCGTTCCTAAAGTCTACAGTAACGAATTTCACTCTTTCGTCCTTGAGGAAGTTCTTAAAATCCTGGCACTCAACGTCGGCATGGCATATGTGGTAGACCAACCACACGTTATGTACGCAAACCTGGATCACGACGGGCTTCTTCTTCTCTACCTCCTTTAGAATCTTCTCGCTTTCCAAGACTAGCCCAACGACCCACTCATCCTTTGAACTGTTGAACATGCGTAGGAAGTGAGCAAGGCATGCTTTCACCGTCGTGGATCCATGGGTGCAGATGACGATGAACTCATCACCGGTGATGGCTCTAACCTGGTACTGAGCGGCGACCATGGAGATTTGGGAGGCCATGGATTTTGGAGGAGGGTTAGGAGAAGTTGAACTGGTGTAATGTGAAAGGACGGGACGACTGGGAGCGAACTATTGTAAGGTAGAAGACGGGGATGACTAGGGTGTGCAAACGGCGTGGGGTTGTTGGCTTGCCCAGTGGATAAACGGCTACAAGCCCCCAAAGAGTTCTCGAGTACTATGCGGGACCCACTAGATGTCATGTCTACTAGACCCATATCGTAGGCCTGACGGTATAGCTTCTGCCTGTTCACACGCCATGCCGGCGCGTGGATGTAACTTCACTTAATTCCGTCAACCGTCGCGCCTCCCACGACCTTCGCCTCCCTCGCGCGGTTGCGCCCTTTGAGACTTCGACCGGCTATAAATGAGCATATTTTTTGCCTACTCCGCATGCATGATAGTCCCTCTGGTCCTTTTTAATTCCGTCAACTGTTTGCAAAGTTTTTGACCAAATGTATACTAAAAATATCAATAGCTAGAATACTGATTATAATGAGTATAAGAACTACATTTTATAATGAGTATAAAAATATTGATTTGACATCGTAAATGTTGATACATTTTTCTATAAGTTTGGTCAAAGTAGAGGTACATTGACTTCAGACAAAACTTAAATGCACAATGCAGACTAGTTCCTCCATCCAGGTGCGTGCCATGTCCTATCTAGTCATCACAACAAGGTTAGCTATTAGAGTACTACTACCTCCCTTCTAGTTTAAAGGGCCCGATTCAAAAATTTCACCTACCCTTACCAAGATAGAGGCGGTGGAATAGTTTTTGTAGTGGTTTCTAGAGTCTGGACTCCATCTTCAGGAACCTTCGCCGTCGCCGGCAAGAATGCAAGGAGATGAACCAGAAAGGAAATGAGGCTGGAATGAGTAGTCCGTATTTTATACAGTGGCAGAGGTGGGTAAATATCTGCTATACCTTCGGTGGCAAGGCCATGTCTCTATGCACACACATCTCAGCCATTTGTTCCAAGTAGATCGAACGACTCACGTTGTCCAGAGGCAGAGACACCATCACCACCAACTGAGATTTTTATAGGAGTAATGAATATATAGAGTAGAAAATAGAGATAAGAGTCAAGATAGAGAGTAGAGATTAGTCAATATTCTCTTTAGGCTAGTCATAGTAGAAAGTATCATATACTAGTATCATGTGCATGATACTAGTGTATGATACGGGACTACCTTTATAGTGCCATGTATGACACAAAGTAGCATAGTATTTAACATGATACAATATCTAGCTATTTTACTCTAACCCCCCTCTCTTCTTTAATCCTTTGTCACATCAGCATGTTTGCTATTCCCGTGTGCATGATACCAGCTAGTAAGATACCACATTACCCCCACTATGGCCAGCCTTAATCATCGCATGCAATAATTTAGTGCACCTTGAAATCTGAACGCTTGCTTGACTCTCCTTCTCCCTTCGACAGTCCCACCACTCCACCCCGTGTGGAAAAAATCTGCATGCATGACTCTCCTCCCCCCGCGCTCGTCCAATCCGTTGTGACCAGCAATATTTCCACCCCTTCCCTCCCCCGTAATTTACTCCAACAAATAGGCCCACATAGCTGTTACGTTAATCATGCAACATATCTTACGAGACACTGCTTCAGTTACTTAACTGCAGGTGCATTGGGTCAACTGACATGTGGGCCCAACAAGCATATGGCCCACATGTCAGTGATGCAACTAGACCTGCAGTTAAGTCAGTGCAGCTCAGTCCATATCTTACGTAGGTGTTCCATTGCTTGCTATAAATACTGCGCCTCCCACGGCATTCGGAAGAACGCTAACATTCATCGCTATCTCCTCCCCTTCCTCTCACGTCGACCACCATGGCATCGCCCCTCCCAAGCCCTAGGCGCCCCTCGCTGCACCGCGCGGACGGTCACGCATCGCCGTTCCGTTCCTCGCCGCCACTAGTCGAGGAGGACGTGTCGGCGTTCCGCTCCTCGCCGCGACGCGTCGAGGTGGACGAGTAGGCGTTCCCAATCTCGCCAGCATGCGCGTCGGAGGACGCATCGGCTCCCCGCTACGAGGAGAACGCCGCGCTGCCCGCCGAGCCCCCCCAGCCTTGAGGAGCTTTGGAAAGAAATGGATGTCGCCTTGTGGGAGGCTTTGCCTCCGGCAGAGCACGCCGAAATAGAGGCGGAGAAGAAGGCCGAGGAAGAGAAGCGCGCCGCGGGGCAAGCTGCCTGGCAGGCCTATGTCGCGTCCGAGAGAGTCAGGCCTTTGTCTCTTTGGCAGAAGGCTCGTGCGAGGGCCGTGAGGGTGGTGGAGGACGCTCGTGCAAAAGCCCTGAGTGCAGTCGGGCCCAAGCGCCTCATCTACGCTTTGGCGGTACGTGGACCGACTGCACGCTTCCAGCAAGGAGGAGTACCTGTTGGCGCCGGATCACCACACTGGTGAGATCGCACTCGCCCGCCGGCAAGCCACCAATCAGCACCTCACGAGTTGCGAGGCTGAGGAAGAGGCATTGTGTCGGCGCGCTGGGAAACGGCCGCGCACCAGGGCACTCGTGGCGCACCGCAAGCGCTCCTGCCAGTGCCGTTGCTTTTATTAGGAATATAATTTAGTTTCATAAGGCGATCTCATTAGTTTTTGGATGCAAATGATAAATCCCGAACGTCCGGGAATTATTATCATCCTTAATGAAGTATGTAAAAGGAAAAATTTGGAAACCTTGTGTATCCGTACGCATTTTGTAAGTACGTGCATATAGCACAAACTTTACTATATACTATCGCACTACACGTCTCTCTCTCTATATATGCTTGTAGACTGTGCTACTCCCTCCGTCCAGGTGAATAAGTCATCTTTGGTTGTGCACCGTGACCAAGAAGGAGGGAAGACTTATACACCTAGATGGAGGGAGTACTACTATTACTTATGTACGTGCAAATGCACTTTTTAACATTATGATGCGGTTTTTGTAAAAGTAGAAAAACAACACTAGTCAAGCTTGTGAAACGATTCAATGCAAAACAAATGCAAAAATGCTTGTTTGATTGTTTACTTTTAGCTTCCTTCTCTGTGGTTATTTCTCTATCATACTTTGTACGGAGTATCTCACTGGTCGAGAGGGCATGCAAATTCCCAAACCGCTTCCTACACCCTGTATCGATTTTTTTGCCTAACAAGTTGTGCCGTGTTGGAATTCCAACTTGAGTGCTACCACTAGGAGTACCAGGGGCCAGTTCTTTTAGGCTTCTAGATTAGTAATCCCATAACTACTACCTCCGTCCTGGTTTATTGGTCCCCATTGTAATCTGTGTCAAATTTTGACCATAAATTTAACTAATGAAATGTTTGTGCATGTCACATGCACTAACATTTTATCAGTTAAATCATTGGTCAAAATTTAGCACAAATTACAATGGTGACGAATAAACCAGGATGGAGGTACTAGTACTCCCTCCGTCTAGGTGTGTAAGTCACCTTACGAAAACAAAATAATCCCAAAACACTTAGGCACGGTACATTAACTCCCTCCTTGTTTCTTGTTTCATGACGTATCAACCAATAAGAGATGTGGGCCGTGCATGCTTTTAGTGACTCGAGACTAACAAACATGACATGCAGTGCTTAGTTCATTGCATGCAATGCTATTAATTAGCAAAAAGACATTAAGTTCTCTCGTTTTCCCCTCCGCCTTGATTGTGGTGCATAACCTAAGATGAGTTATACACCTAGACGGAGGGAGTAGTTTAGAAGCCCAAATAAATGAGTGAGGCACCTTAATGTTACTCTCCACTGTGACTAGTCTTATGGGAAAAGTTGGGGAAGAGACGAATTATTTTTTAAGCTGCCAATAGAACTGGCCCTAGGAGTAGTGGCTAGGGATATTAGGAGTAGTAGCTAGGGATCAAGTGTGCGAGATGAACCGAAGAAAGTAAATACAGAGAGATGAAATGCAAAAAAGACGGAGGGATGTGATGGTTGCTTGTCCGTTTATTTTACCAGGCCACTTATTACTGGGAGTGGTTGGGTTTTGTGATATGACGGCTTTACTGCCATGCCACGAGCGGGGTGAGACCCCATGCAGCGCCGCCCTCTACACTAGTACTACATCGGTCGTGGTTTATTAGTCCCCCATTGAATTTGACTGAAGATTTAACTGACAAAATGTTAGTGCATGTCAACAAAAACTATGTCGTTGGATTCGTATTTGAACATAGTTTTCAATGATATAATTTTAGGTGACATGCATGAACATTTATCATACTATATATAATGTTAGTTAATTTTTTGGTCATACTAATCTATAGTAAGGTGCCCGTGCATTGCACGGAACAGTGAAATGCATTGATCGGGGAGTTGTTTATTTTGACAAAGGATGTGGGGGGTCATCTCATGCGTAACGGGTATCGATAGGTTTCTTTGGATATTATTTCATCTCTAGAGCTCACAAACATCCGGGTGAAATAGATAAAAAAGTACCTTTTGCAAACAAAAGCGTTCAACTATTCAACCTGCATCCAAAACTTGTGAAGAAATAACACTTATTATGCTTTGCAAGAAATGATCTTTAAGAATTAGTTTTTGAGTATCGATTGTTATACATGTTGTCTATAGATGACATGACACTTTCTTATAGTCAACAGTTGGCTATACTATTAAGTATTAACCATGCTCTTATACACCTAGATGGAGGGACTAAATCGGGATGATTTGGAAGGGGGCAGAGGAGATGTAAGAAATGGTTCATCATAAGTCTTTCACTAGTACTGTAGTAAAAATTCTCAGTTAATCTCATAATGGCAAGCGAGAACTCTAATGGAGAAAAAGCATACATGGAAGATTCTAGACTAAACCATAAATGGATAAACTTTTATTCAAGTGCGATACTCTAATAGAGCAAGATCATGCATGGAAGGTTCTATACTATATAAATAAGAAGTCTCCACATGCTTAGACAATGGATTACATTGAGCGAAGACTAATGATCATCATTTAACTTGGTAATGCATATGTCCAGGTGAACCTCCTTGTAGTCCCCGTGCACCATGTTGGGGGGGGGATATCATACCATGCGTCTTCCATGTCCACATCAGCAGGAAGGTCCCAGCTCGGCACAGTCCTAGTCAACGTCATGGAGCCGGTGTGGGCGCCCACGCACCTCTAAGGGGCAGTAGAAGTGAGCACGCACCCGTACATCGGCCTCGTGTCAGTGTCAGCGGCGTTGCCCCTGACGCACACTACAGAGATGGGGCGGCGGCCTGTGTGGGCCTCGCCGGTGCCCACGATCAAGAGGAAGACGCTATCGTCCTCCTCCAAGACTAGCAGGCAGCGGTGATCCTCCAGCGACTCTGGCACAACGAACGGGTAGCACGTCTCGTACTTGATGTTCGTCGCCAAGGGCCAGTTGTGATCGACGGACTCCTGTGTGAGGTGATGCATGAGGTGCAGCGGTGAGCCCCAAAACGGCATCGGGCACTCATAGCAGTAGACGAAGGGCTCCTTGGAGGCATCGACTAGGCCGTCCATGAAACGGGAGTGGCTGTAGGGATGTTGCGCCAGTTGAATATATGAGCAAGTTACTACAAGATTTAGTCCGAATAAGCACAAAATAAATCATGACGGCTATAACAGAGATGAAACTAATCATGTGGACTAGCATAGTAGATGAACAGATCAAATCTAGGACACAGACTAGAAACATGAATTCTACCATGATTTCGAACAGGAAAGACAGAAACACATACGGTGCAACGGGAGCAGCACCGTTGGCATTGAGGTTGTCGCCCATGTCGTTGAGGAAGAGGTTGCCAAGGTCGGGGAAGAAGTCGTCGTGGGTGAAGTCGTCGCTGCTAGCAGTCGCGTGAGTGCGGTCCTCAAATTTCAATAGCACTCACCGAATGGAGCGCAGGAGGGAGTGGCTGCAGGGGACGTTGCGGCCGCCGAATGAAGCGCAGGAGTAGCACACGAAGCAATAGATGGTGCTCCTCCCTAGTCTCTATCTCTACTCTTATCTCTATCTCTACTACTCCTCTTTCTTTTTTATATATACTAGTAGCTGTCAAATCGAATAGTACTGCACCACCTGCTGCATGCCCGGCTAAACATGCCTCCTCGCCTCCATCAAACGCCTCCGTTAAACCCGCATGCAAACCGAGAAACCTACTCCGGCCCGCGGGAGGAAATTTGCCGGTTGCCGTTGGAGAATAATAGAGTCACGCCCAATCCATTTGAGTTAATTGCGTGTATGATTCTTCCTCTATAAAAAGTTAATTGCATCCTTAATCTTGTACTTCTAAGTACTCTGTGGGTTCCACTGTTAGTACAATGTACATTACTTGCAAGCTAGCTACAGATTCGTACAGAAAGTTAAAAAGAAACAAATCCATCCTTAATCTTGTATTCTCAGTACTCTGTGGGTTCCACTCCCATTACAGTAGCGAAAGAAGTATATATTAAAAAAATATAAAAAGCTACAGCTTAGGACATAATTCGAACTCAGGTCATCGCGCTGCAAGCATCCAGCCCAGACCAGTACACCAGGTGTTCGTTGCAGACGATGCAAGAGATAAAACTTTATAGCAATGAGCCCGTCCGTTGCAATGGATCCAAAGTAGAATAATACATATTCACAAATTTGAAAGAAAACAATTTAGTTTTGATATACATATCACTAAAATATCTTATGTTTCACTCCAAATATATTCTTTGGGCTGTTTTGATGAGGTAAGGGAGGAATGTGGTTGGTTTCAAGATACTAAGGGGTTTTGTGTAAACTGGAGCAGAGAAGCGGGAATTGTTGCAAAAGGCCACAACTTACATCACAACCGTTAGATGCAGATCTAATGGTCAGAAATGGCAGATGGCAGACACGCCATCATCACCAACTGAGTCTTTTATAGGAGTAGGTATAGAGAAAAAACCAAGTTGGTGATGATGGTGTGCCTGCCATCCTATAATACAGACCATTCGATCTATATCTGACGGATAGAAAGCAAACTATGACAATACAAAAGATACCCGCAGCTCTCTCCACATTTACAGATAAGGCCTTGCCTCGTTCATCCTTATCTCCCGCAACCTCATTGTTGAGAAATTAAAAAAGAAAGTCTCTGAAACAATCTGGCATGGTGGCCGCTGCCGGCGCCGTCCATCCCCATGCCTCCGCCCAGTCCGACCACCAGTCACCACCACGCCCCACTCCTCCTCACCTTATCTATCATCTTTCTCGAGATATCATTTTTTTTATGAAATGGTCGAGATACCATTTTTCCGATAAAATTCTCGAGATATCATTAGTTTTTACACATGGGATTACTCTTGCAAATGCCAATCACAACAGGTGTTTTGTAAAAAAATGCATCTTGATGTTCCGTGCAATGCACGGGCATCTTGCTAGTTTTTTTTGCATATAATTCCAAACACCATGTAGACACAGTCTTTGACCATTTTACAACTATGTTAGTATCATTATTAGTGGTTAGCCGGTGCAAGTTATAGCCCCGAGTGTTTTAACCTTTTTTTAGTAATGATATCTGGCGATTGTTCGCCACGAACTCAATCTTGACGAATCCCACGTAACCGTCAGATTTCCATCCGACGGTGGCCTGTTTTTAAGCCATAGTATTGGACAAAACCGCCACCCTTACACACGTACTATAACTGCGTCGCTGGCGTTTGCAACTGCCATGTCTCCCAGCGAACGTTTGCTGGGGATTGGAGTTAGCACCGATGGCGGTTCATAGTCGTTCCACGCTCGGGCATTGAAGTTTGTAACTATTTTAGATTAGAATATACTACTCCTCCAGTCCTAGTAGTAGAGCAGAGTCCTACTCCCTACTACTGTATGTACTCAAGCAAGTTAGGGCATAGTAGTAGGTACTGTAGGGAGTACCAGTACTGTGATCACTCAAGCAAGTTGTTTGGCATCGATATGACCCTACGCTGCTGGTATGTGTCTCGTAAGTCAAGCGGCGTGTTGTAGTCATCATCACCTGTCCACTTCCCGCAGCACATATTCCCTTCTCCATCTTTGTCCGCACATAATCGTCCAATCTTCCATCCCCGCTAAGGTGCCTCCCCCCTCTTACGAAACCCAAGCACTAACAATGGCAGAACCAAGCAGCGACCGCTGAAAGAGTGGCCGGAATTCGCTCCCCACAGAGGTAATCAAGCTCATTGTTTCGCGTGTGGACAATCTCAGCACCATGGCGCTCGCCGCGTGCTCGTCGGGGCTATACCGTTTACTCAAAGCCCTTAGGCCTGAGCTTTTTAAGCCAGCTCCTTGCTTGCTGATGCCGCCTGATCTTCAGAAACGACATGTCATGCAGCATAACGATCGTAGGGTGGCGAGCATCAACCCCCTTGACTGCGATCCGATCCCCGTCACCCTCAACTACATTAACAGTATGTACTGGGTAGACATGAACACGTCTTGGATGGTGCTCGTCGACGGCCGCGGCAGCTGGATTTCTCGTGGAGGTTTACACCGGGCGATTGATCCCCCTTCCATCGATTAACACCGCACTGCTTTGGCACCACGGCCCAGAATACTCAGAATCTTACAGTAGCCAACATGATACCAAGTTTGATTTGCTCAAGGTTGTAATCTGCCAAGTGCCCACAAGATCTGTGAATTATGAATACTTCAGGCTAATTGCGTTCTTCAACCGCGGTCTCGCCTATCTGACAGGTCACTGCGTAAGTGGATAAATCTGCACGCCCATCGCAGGATCATACATCCTCCATGGTTCTCTGATGCCATTGAACACAAGGGCTTTATTTACGCTGTCGACTCCTTCTAAGGCTGGACGTATTGCTGGCCTACTCCAGTCATCACTACAAACGGCTGTTATAGCAGTATGTTACTTTCCTATGATATCATGATGGCTTGCTTATATTACTGTCAACATTTACTAAAAAAATATTCATGCTCATAACATGCTGTTCTTAAGATTGACTACATTAGGAGCCCTTTTTTTATTTGACTCCAACTTGATATGATGTTGTAGGCTGCCTGGTGTCCCTACCCTTCCTAATCCCGGGACCTTTCAAAGAAAAGCGGCATGGCAGTTGCAGGTGGTTCCTGGCTCGATCAGACGACGGTGAACGATTGATGATCGTTCGCACGTACCGGATGTGTTATTTCGCGGAATACAATCACAGTCACTGCAAGGTCTTTGAGCAGGATCCCAGCTTCTCTGGGCCTTCAGGAATTTTTAACTAGAGGCTGGTATGTAGCCTTGGTACACGCTCTCTGTTTCTCGGACTGAATTATCCGATTAACCAGGAGATAACCGACAGCAAGGATCATGATGGCAGCACGGTTTTGTTCATCAGGAAAAACTGTGTGTACACAGCTTACCATGCGTCTCTGCATGCACCATACCCTGATATGTGCCGCCATGTTCTGCAGCCCAAAGTAGGAGAGAGGGTCGCAAGTATCAGACTTCGACCTGCTGGCTGGAGTTTCCCCCGTCGGGCACCCATCTGCTTCAAGCCGTCAGCCAATCTCCACACCTTAATAAATAGTAATGTCTAACTGAGACAGTTAGTTAGATGCGTACACTTGGTGTAGCAGGATCTTTATTTAGTTTGATGCATACACTTGTTCTTTTTTGCTAGCCCTTTTGTAATGATGGCTGATGTTTGGTTTGGAAGAGAGAGATGCGTCTTTACTCTTCTGGCCTGCTTACTGTTTCTGTTGCACCCCCAGCCCTGGTTGTTGCTGCTGTTTTCAATGTACAATCAGTAGTATATTTCATCTGTTGCTTGAATAAATGTGTTGTTAGAATGACAAACACAATGTTTTGGAAGTCGTTGCACGGTCCAATCCTTTAGTGCCCCGTACCGTACGTAGCGCATACTATTTTTGGTACGGAACACATTTTCCACTTGTTGATAACATGCAGCCCACTGATGAAGGCCCAATAGAGGAGACCATAATTAATTGGAAGGGAGGCTCTCACATGAATCTGGCCCAGGTACATGCTCATGGTCCCCTAAACATAAACAAGTAAATAAATAAATAAAGCTAAATGCTCATGCACCAGTTCTTTAAATTCACGATTTAACAGCAGGGTATTATTTCCTATGATAGTGTCGTTACATTCAGTCGATATTATTCTTCGGCAAAGATAGCGACCAATCTTCTTTCGACCACCATTTTCTTCCTACAACCAGCAGACCCATCCAAATCGTACACTACTACAGGATGCTGCTAACGCGACACTATGATCAGAGACCCTTCGACGAAACTGTGCGCGATGCCATAATCACAAACGGTGGTGTAAAAAACCCCGTCAAAAAAGGTGCAAAACGTTTGCAATGGAGGATGCATCAAACACGGTTCAGATTTTAGTTGCGTGTGCGATGCAGGGCATATGGTTCAGCTCAATTAACTGTTTGCAATGAGGAGGAACAAAAGAAAGAGCAGCCAGATGAAGGTGTGTGCGATGTACAACATACGGTTCACTCGGATGAATTGTTTGTGATTAGGCAACACAATGGAAACGGTCAGCCAGATCAAAGGTGTGTGCGATATACGGCATGCGGTTCACTCGGATGAACTGTTTGCGTTGAGACATGAGAACAGAAACGGTTCAAATGAACAAGATGTGTGTGATACGAGGCAAACAGGTCTGTAATCGGAAATGTGTGCGAAGACCAATAACAACACAGATGATTACTGCTAACACGTGTGTTGTGAGCAAACGATTGCTGGTATACAATTGTGAGTGATTGATGAAAACATCACCGACGGGTTCCATTGTTTAGTCCGTGTGCTATGTGATTTTCTTTGTCCGCACAACATCTACGCTCTGTCTACAGAGCATCAACATATATATATATATATATACTTAAAAATACAACATTGCATAACCAAATTAAGCATACAATTACACAAGTGACTACATGAAAGTGCAACTATCCCTGGGTGGTTTTGGTAATTCCTAACAACATATAGCTCATTGAGCTAATGCTATTCCAAGATAAATATTTCAGGAAAGCTCAATGATTGGCATGGCATGGATTAGAAAGTGGACCCTTCAAAATGCTAAGGACAGAAGGTTGGCTCAAGCTCAAAGCACAAGACTCTACATTTTCTATTTTAGTGATCCAAGATCACATTGAGTCTATAGGAAAAGCCAATACTATTAAGAAGGGATGAGATGTTGCTTAATGAGGTTCTTGCTCAAAATGCCTAGTGATATGCTCCAAAACCCTCCACTACTTTCTCACATCCACATATGTCCCAAACCAAAAAGTCCAACTCGGCCCCACCGAAATTTCATATCCGGAGCCACTGAGTTCAGTTGACATAGCCACTGCCAGAAACCCTAGTCTTTTCGGTCTCACCGATAGGGATCTCGGTCTCACCGAGATGGGATTTTAATCACTCTGTTTCCCTTCGTAACGTTTCGGTCAAACCGAGATGAGCGATCGGTCCCACCGAGATTGCAATGCAAACACTCTGTTTCCTTTTCGTAACGTTTCGGTCCAACCGAGATGAGCGAATCGGTCCCACCGAGTTTGCCTGACCAACTCTCTGTTAGTCTATTACCAAAATCGGTCTCACCGAGTTTGTGTAATCGGTCTCACCGAGATTACGTTATGCCCTAACCCTAATGAAATCGGTCCCACCGAGTTGACATGTCGGTCCCACCGAAATGCCTAACGGTCACATTATGAACCAAATCGGCCTGACCGAGTTCTCTGAATCGGTCCCACCGAGTTTGGTGATTTGTGTGTAACGGTTAGATTTTGTGTGGAGGCTATATATACCCCTCCACCCACTCTTCATTCGTGGAGAGAGCCATCAGAACATGCCTACACTTCCAACACATATTTTCTGAGAGAGAACCACCTACACTTGTGTTGAGGTCAAGATATTCCATTCCAACCACATAAATCTTGATCTCTAGCCTTCCCCAAGTTGCTTTCCACTCAAATCTTCTTTCCACCAAATCCAAATCCTGTGAGAGAGAGTTGAGTGTTGGGGAGACTATCATTTGAAGCACAAGAGCAAGGAGTTCATCATCAACACACCATTTGTTACTTCTTGGAGAGTGGTGTCTCCTAGATTGGCTAGGTGTCACTTGGGAGCCTCCGTCAAGATTGTGGAGTTGAACCAAGGAGTTTGTAAGGGCAAGGAGATCGCCTACTTCGTGAAGATCTACCCTAGTGAGGCAAGTCCTTCGTGGGCGACGGCCATGGTGGGATAGACAAGGTTGCTTCTTCGTGGACCCTTCGTGGGTGGAGCCCTCCGTGGACTCGCGCAACCGTTACCCTTCGTGGGTTGAAGTCTCCATCAACGTGGATGTACGATAGCACCACCTATCGGAACCACGGATAAAAAATCTCCGTGTCAACATTGCGTTTGCTCCCTCAAACTCCTCCCTTTACCTTCATATGCAATTGTTTTACATTCCGCTGCTATACTCTTAGAATTGCATGTGTAGGTTGATTGCTTGACTTGTGCTAAGTTGCTAAAATCTGCCAAGAACTAAAATTGGGAAAAGGCTAGATTTTTATTTGGTCAAGTAGTCTAATCACCCCCCTCTAGACATACTTTCGATCCTACAAGTGGTATCAGAGCTTTGGTCTCCATTTGCTTTGATTTCCATAGCTTTTGGTGGTCATAGCCTTGGTTTCACAACCTAGGAGAGTATGGCGTCTAGCGAGGGAAATTACCACCGTAGAGGTCCTTACTTTGATGGTACAAATTTTGCTAGTTGGAAGCATAAGATGAAAATGCATATTCTTGGACATAACCCCGCCGTTTGGGCTATTGTGTGTATTGGCTTGCAAGGTGAATTCTTTGATGGGAGAGAACCAAACCGTGAAGCTACCGCGGAAGAGTTGAAGATGCTACAATACAATGCTCAAGCTTGTGATATTCTCTTCAATGGATTGTGCCCCGAAGAATTCAACAAAATCAGCCGTCTTGAGAATGCAAAGGAAATTTGGGATACTTTGATTGATATGCACGAAGGTACCGACTCCGTCAAGGAATCCAAATTGGATGTGCTTCAAAGTCAACTTGACAAGTTCAAAATGAAGGATGGTGAAGGTGTCGCTGAAATGTACTCTAGGCTTGCTCTCATCACAAATGAGATTGCCGGCTTAGGAAGTGAAGAGATGACCGACAAATTCATCATCAAGAAGATCCTAAGAGCCTTGGATGGAAAATATGATACCGTGTGCACATTGATCCAAATGATGCCCAATTACAAAGATCTCAAGCCAACGGAAGTCATTGGAAGAATTGTTGCTCATGAGATGTCACTCAAGGATAAGGAAGAGCTTCACAACAAGTCAAGTGGTGCTTACAAAGCCTCGTGTGATGCTCCCACATCATCAAGTGAGAAGCAAACCTTCAATGAAGAATTGAGTCTAATGGTGAAGAACTTCAACAAGTTCTACAAGAGTAGAAGCAAGGAAAGAAGTTCCAAGTCAAGGTCCTACAATGACAAAAGATCTTCTAGTCGTGAGCGTAATTGCTACAATTGTGGAAGACCCGGACACTACTCCAATGAGTGTACGGCCCCCTACAAAAGAAGAGAAGATTCTCCCAAAAGAAGAAGTAGAAGAGAAGAATCACCACCAAGAGAAAGAAGGAGTAGAGATGATCGTTATGAACGAAGACCCTCTCGGAGAAGCAAGGATTCGGAAAGGAAGGAAAGTCATCAAGGAGCTACACAAAAAGAAGACATCAAGCTCATGTTGGTGAATGGGTATCCGGCTCCGACTCCGACCATCACTCCGAAAGAAGTTATCACTCCGACTCCGAATATACTCAAGATGAAGGTGTTGCCGGTCTAGCACTTGTGTCAACCAACTCCTACGACATATTTGACTCACCAAATGAAGGAATTGGAAGATGCTTCATGGCCAAAGGTCCAAAGGTAACACATCCCGAGTATGTTGATTTCAATAGTGATGAAGATGATTTGCTAGGTGATGATGATTTACTTGTTGACAACTCTAGTGATGAAAACTATGATGAAACGTCAATTAATCATGCTAATCAAGATAAAACGAATGACGATGATAAGAAGGAGATTGAGCGTCTAACTAAAGAACTAAACACTCTTAAGTTAGCTCATGAAACTACCTTGGAAGATCATCGAGAACTTTTAAAGACTCATGATAAGCTACGCTTTGAAAAGCTCAACCTTGAGCAAGAACATGAGTTTTTAAAGGCAATCAATGATGATCTTCGCAAGAAAAGTTCTTCTTACATTGCCAAGCGTTTACTCTTGTCTACTTACATGCCACAAGTTAAATCTAGCAACAAGAGCAAGAAAGATTCTTCATCTAGTAGTAACAACAATCATGCTAAATCCAATGTTGTTGCTTCTAGTAGTTCTCTTGATTCCACTAATGATTCTCTTAGCCAAGTTACACTTGAGCAAGAAAATAGCTTATTGAAGGGAATTATAGAGAAAGGTGTTTACAAGAGCCTTGCCGGAAGTAAGCAATTTGAGGAAATTGTACGCAAGCAAGGAAGACACCGGAAGAATCAAGGTGTTGGTTTTGAACGAAAGTTCAATGCCAATGGAGTTGAGTGGGAAGAAGATCAATACCCCAAGACGAAGTTTGTTCCTCAACAAGAGAAGTATGATCCTACTTCTTTCAAAGGGACACAAGCTCAAGATGATCTTCCACCACAAGACCACAAGCAAAAAGGCAAGGACAAGCTTCAAGAGGAAATTGATGCATTTGAAGAAGCACCTAAGGCCTTGGTCAAGTGGGTTCCCAAGACTACATCAAGTTCTACCTCATCAAGTACGACTACGACTCCAAGGATTCCCATCAAGATGGTGTGGATCCCGAAGAAGAAGAACTAGAGAGTTCTTGAGGGTGACTCCGCCAACATACTTCACTCTTATCATTTTGGCGAGGACAAGTGCAAACAACTTCCATATCTTGCACTAGTTCAAGGAGTCACAAACCCTCTTGTTGGTAAGACAAGGGACAAGGTAACCTAATGCTTTCATGGACATCATCTTGTGTATGCATCACTCTATGTCTATGGATATCCTTGTTTGTTCCTTGTGGGACTAACCCGTGTAGGTATTGAAAGTGCAACTCACTCCAAAGGATTGCTCCGAATGATCTACATCAACATTGAGCATCTACATCTTCAACACCTACATGAAGTCATCATCAACAAAACCCAAGGTTAGTTCATCCCTCTTAGGGGGGATATCACATCTAGGGGGAGCTTTACTCTAATCAATTGAGCTAAAGCAACTCTAATGGTGTGAACACAACAATGCTTTATGTAAAAGTGGTAACCCCACTTGTGCTTAAACGATGAGTATGACCTATGATCAAATGTTCTCATTTGACTCTTAAGTCAATATACTCATATATAGATGACCTAGTCATCGCCAAATTGCTTGGTAGATGCTAGAGTGATTGTGCATGCTTTGTCACATATTTCATTTGTCATTTAATTGTGTGAGCATGTTGGATGCATATTTTACTCATTCGAGGACATCCATTTGTTGCTTTGATTGTTTGGCTCTTTCTCTTTTGCCAAATGGATGGACAAGAATGCCTAAGAACTCCCTCTAGCTATCTATGCTTTTCTCGTCTCAAACTCTATTCATGCTACATCACAAAGTTTGATCAAGTCAGATTCGAACCACTCTGTGTGAGGAGCACTCGGAGTTCCCGATTCGTCATAGACTTAAACCTCCAAAACCTCTTTGTGCATCTCGGTCAGACCGATTCATCCTTTTCGGTCCTACCGAGATCACTAAGTTGATCTAGGGTTTTCAATCTCGGTGCAACCGATTAGAACCTTTCGGTCACACCGAGTTGCAGTAACTGCTTGCAGTTTTGCATCTCGGTGCCACCGAGTCGTTCCACTCGGTCACACCGACAGGGTCAGGTTATATATACTGACGGGCCAAATTTTGGAAATTTTTCCGAACCTCCTCGCCCGCGCGTAACCTGCTCTGCCTCCTCGGGTCTCCGGATCGTCCTCTCGTCGCCAGCGACCTCCCGCCACTGGTCTCCGCCGCTGTCAATGGCAATCTGCCCCGCCGTTGCCGCCGTAGCAAGTTCGCCGCCGAACTAGGGTACGAACTTGAATCTTTGTGCTAATCCATAACTCTGATTCTTAGCACATTGCTTTGCCATGATTCTTGCCACGATTGAAATCATCCTGTCCAGCGAAAACGTCCCGTAGATTAGTTTTGATTTGAAAATTTAGGGTTAGGTCTCCGCCGAATTCATCTCGGACCGACCGAGTTGTAGAAATCGGTCTCACCGATTTGGCTTAGGCCAGAGCACATGCGTTTTTGGTCTGACCGAAAATTGCAAATCACTGTGACCGAGTTCGATTCTCTGTGAAACCCTAGCAGTCTCGGTACCACCAAACTGTGACTTGGTCTGACCGAGTTCACTAGTTTAGGTTCCAAAAGCTGCTTCGGTATCACCGAGTTTACAAATCGGTAGATCCGAAATGCTTTCTGTGAAGAACTAAAACTAAGTTTTTAAGTCATCTGTTTTGCAAAACTCCTGTACTTTGTGATGCTCATCTACTCTACCTCATCTATAACCTATTCACAGGGTCTGCTGTCAGAGTGTTTGCAGAGATGTCTGATCAAAGTGACAGTCAGAACAGGTCTGAGCAACAGGTGCAGATGAGTGAGGGTTCAGATCCCTCTAGCAGTTATGATGAAGGCAGCAGGAGCACTCCCAGCAACTTGCCAAAGGCTGCCACCAGGACAAGGAAGAAGAGGACTTCTGATTCAGAAGATGAAGACTATGTGGCTGTTGAAGATGAAGCCACTTCAAAGAAAAAGGTGCTGAAGAAAGAGTATGGCACAGCTGCTGCAACAAAGCCTGGACTAAAAACAAAGATGCCAGCAAGAAGACAGCCCATGTCTAAGCCAAGAAAAGTTGGCACAGGTGAAACTATGAAGTTCACCATTGAATCTGAAGAAGAAGCAGCTGGTGAGGATAAGAAGAAGAAGAGGGCCAGAACGACTACAGCCAGAGTTCTTGGCAAGCCCTCAATGAGGAAAGATTTCGAAGAGGAAGAGGATGCTGCACCAGCACCCAAAGCTCAAAAGCTTATGGGGGATGCAATCAGATCAGGGGCTGCTCCATCTAAGCCCAAATCTGCTCCCAAGGCTGCTGCTCCAGCTCCAAAGCCTAAACCCAAGAGAAGCACTAGGAACATCCCTGCTGAAGAGAAGAACAAGGCCCCAGTGCCTGAAGCTGCTGAAGAAGATGACTCTGTTGTATTGAGGAAGCTGAAATCGGAGATCCCTGACCACAATGATGCACACCCAGTTGCAGAGAACATGAAAATCAGGAAGGATGCAGGATTGAGACTATGGAGACAGTCTGATCCATATGCTATCAGGAGAAGAACTGCTGTGGACTATAGGTTTCACACTAAGGAACAACAGGACTTCTATGAGACAGTTCTGCTTGATAAGAAGCCCATTGTGTGTGACATGAGATGGGTTGACTGGGAGTTCATCAAGGAGAATGAGGATCACTTCCCTGGTGTGCTTTATAGCTTCAAGGCATGTGGAGTTGACACTTTTGTTGCCCAGAAGCTCACCAAGTGGAATGATGAGCTCATCATGCAATTTTACTCCACTGCCCACTTCTATCCAGATGGAAGGATAGTATGGATGTCTGAAGGTACTAGGTACCAGTCTACAGTTGAGGAATGGGCCAAGCTTATCAATGCTCCTGAGGAACATGAGGATGACTTGGATATTTATGCAGAGAAGAAGAAAGACCACAACACCATGGCCAACATGTACAAAGAGATCCCAAATGCTGCTTTGGATACACATAATTTGGGATCTGTTCACTACTTGTTGTCTGGTCTGCCAACTATCAACTGGATTCTAAGGCACACACTGCTACCCAAGTCAGGTGATCACAAGATGATCAGAGCACATGCAATAAACTTGCTGCATATATTTGATGTCCCACAGAAGTTCAAGGTCATGAGTTTGATTGTTGAGACAATCAAGAGGACTGCTGCTGACCAGAAGAGAAGCTGTGGGTATGCCCCACAAATTCAGGAGCTCATCAACTCAAAGATGGGCAAAGGCAAATACATTTTGGATAAGGAGCACCTGCCCATCTACCCTGAATTTGAAGATAACACAGTGGTGATGAATGAGAATGAACCATCTTCAGCTCAAGCACATGAGAAGAGAGAGAAGGCTAAGGCAGAGAAGGCTGCAAAGATGCCAACAGTAGAGGAGGCATCTCAGATATTCTTGAAGAGCAAGCAAGACCAGCTTGGATATCTGATCCAATCCACCCTGAGGATTGAGAAGGGCTTGGCCACCCTGACCAAGAACCAGGAGAGTTGGGAGAGGATCATTGAGCAGAAGTTCTATGACCTTGATGTCAAAGTTACAGAGATCCAAACTGCAGTTGAGCAGCTCCAGGAGGAAGCCGAGGAGAAAAAGGGCAAGTCTACCACAGATGCTTTTGCTAGAGTGCCTAGAGGACATAGATCTGCTGCAGTGCCCGTGACAGACACTAGAGCTACAACATCAGCACCAGCAGCAACAGCTCCAGTTCCACCTCCAGCAGCTACTCCACCAGCTCCAGCTACTTCATCTGAAGCCTTCGTCCTTGGAGTTCTCTCAACACCTCCTACCGAAGATCAAGCCTGAGAGTCGTTTAGCACTATGCATTTTTGAACTTTTTGGTAACTTGTTGCCAAAGGGGAGAAAAATGTATAGATCATAGGCTGAGAGAGAGAGTGTTGCTTTTTTATCTCTCTTGCTATTTTGGTTGAAACTTTTCATTGTGTGCTTGTGTGAGATACTACTTTATGTCCTTGTGAGATACTTGTTTGATCATGTGTTCGATCATATGCTACCTTAATGCTTGTTGTATGATATTATCTTTCATATCCTCTTATGATCATTCACTTTGCTTGGTGATGAGTGCATGTTTTTAATTTCTATCATTTTGAGCGCTCCACCAAGATGTATGTGACATGAAAGAGTAACCCATGATCCTAATCGATTGTGCATTTTCATTCAAAAGCAAATTTTAAATAATGCACAAATTTAGGGGGAGCTCTTGCTTATCACATACTTCTCAAAGCGACGATGTTTTTCAATCTTATTTATCATTTGTCGAAGCTTTGATCTATATGTTGTCATCAATTACCAAAAAGGGGGAGATTGAAAGTGCAACTATCCCTGGGTGGTTTTGGTAATTCCTAACAACATATAGCTCATTGAGCTAATGCTATTCCAAGATAAATATTTCAGGAAAGCTCAATGATTGGCATGGCATGGATTAGAAAGTGGACCCTTCAAAATGCTAAGGACAAAAGATTGGCTCAAGCTCAAAGCACAAGACTCTACATTTTCTATTTTAGTGATCCAAGATCACATTGAGTCTATAGGAAAAGCCAATACTATTAAGAAGGGATGAGGTGTTGCTTAATGAGGTTCTTGCTCAAAATGCTTAGTGATATGCTCCAAAACCCTCCACTACTTTCTCACATCCACATATGTCCCAAACCAAAAAGTCCAACTCGGCCCCACCGAAATTTCATATCCGGAGCCACCGAGTTCAGTTGACATAGCCACTGCCAGAAACCCTAGTCTTTTCGGTCTCACCGATAGGGATCTCGGTCTCACCGAGATGGGATTTTAATCACTCTGTTTCCCTTCGTAACGTTTCAGTCAAACCGAGATGAGCGATCGGTCCCACCGAGATTGCAATGCAAACACTCTGTTTCCTTTTCGTAACGTTTCGGTCCAACCGAGATGAGCGAATCGGTCCCACCGAGTTTGCCTGACCAACTCTCTGTTAGTTTATTACCAAAATCGGTCTCACCGAGTTTGTGTAATTGGTCTCACCGAGATTATGTTATGCCCTAACCCTAAAAGAAATCGGTCCCACCGATTTGACATGTCGGTCCCACCAAAATGCCTAACGGTCACATTATGAACCAAATCGGTCTGACCGAGTTCTTTTAATCGGTCCCACCGAGTTTGGTGATTTGTGTGTAACGGTTAGATTTTGTGTGGAGGCTATATATACCCCTCCACCCACTCTTCATTCGTGGAGAGAGCCATCAGAACATGCCTACACTTCCAACACATATTTTCTGAGAGAGAACCACCTACACTTGTGTTGAGGTCAAGATATTCCATTCCAACCACATAAATCTTGATCTCTAGCCTTCCCCAAGTTGCTTTCCGCTCAAACCTTCTTTCCACCAAATCCAAATCCTGTGAGAGAGAGTTGAGTGTTGGGGAGACTATCATTTGAAGCACAAGAGCAAGGAGTTCATCATCAACACACCATTTGTTACTTCTTGGAGAGTGGTGTCTCCTAGATTGGCTAGGTGTCACTTGGGAGCCTCCGTCAAGATTGTGGAGTTGAACCAAGGAGTTTGTAAGGGCAAGGAGATCGCCTACTTCGTGAAGATCTACCCTAGTGAGGCAAGTCCTTCGTGGGCGACGGCCATGGTGGGATAGACAAGGTTGCTTCTTCGTGGACCCTTCGTGGGTGGAGCCCTCCGTGGACTCGCGCAACCGTTACCCTTCGTGGGTTGAAGTCTCCATCAACGTGGATGTACGATAGCACCACCTATCGGAACCACGGATAAAAAATCTCCGTGTCAACATTGCGTTTGCTCCCTCAAACTCCTCCCTTTACCTTCATATGCAATTGTTTTACATTCTGCTGCTATACTCTTAGAATTGCATGTGTAGGTTGATTGCTTGACTTGCGCTAAGTTGCTAAAATCTACCAAGAACTAAAATTGGGAAAAGGCTAGATTTTTATTTGGTCAAGTAGTCTAATCACCCCCTCTAGACATACTTTCGATCCTACACTACACACATAACATTTCCACACACCAAAGAAAGCAATTACATGCATACTAAAGTAGGAGAAACAAGGATCTAATCATCTACTTATTGTTGCGATGGTGCTTGCCATTGCTGTGCTTCCGGCTGGATCCCTGGCCGTTTTGGGGAAGGAGGCACTTCCTCATGTCAACGATCCGCCTGTACATGTCGTAGCTCGTGTACGCCTCCTTGGCCGCGTACACGACGTGAGCTTTGTCGAGTTTCTCCATCCAGGCCGAGTGCCAGGTACACTTGTCCTTGTTGCGCGAATCCTTCATGTCTCTGTAGTAGGGGTCGATGATGGCCTCGGCGAGGTGAACAAGTGAGTCCTTCTCATGATCCTTGCTGCCCCAGATCTTGTATTGGCCCTGGATGTCGACAAGATTCTGGCAGGCAATGCCTAAATTCTCGAGCGCCTTTACATTGTTGGTGATGTCCACCTTAGGGAACATGTAGTGGGGCTGTTGACAAACCTGGCAAAACGCTCGCAAGGCATTGTGGCCAGGTAGTAGTGGTAGACGAGGACATGGTGGCGCATGCACATCTGGGCGACGGCGACCTTGGGACGAGACCCGGCCCGAGCACGGGTGTACTCGAGGTCGAACCCGACCACCTTGTACTTCTCCAGGGTAAGCAACAACTCCATGATGTGGATGGAGTTCTCCACCCAGACTGGGTCGTTGGTGTACACCACCGAGAGGTCCATGAATCTTCTGTGGGTGTCCACCACGGCACGCATGGTGAACTGCTGCTCGTCGTCGGCAGCCGCTCGGAGCGCCATTCGAGCCGCGGAGGATACCCTCTAAGAATTTCTCGTGGTGGGTGTGCTTCTTGCAATGGTGGGGCGCGATCGAAAGGTTGAAGAGACACAAGGGTAGGTTAAATGGCCGCTGTAATAAATGGGGGCCGGCTAGCCTGTAATCATCACGTCTTGTCATGGCGTTCATAGCGGAGGATTCCAGTGCATGCTTGACAACACCGCACCGCATGCGTGGGCTCGAGGAGGCACCAAATGTATCGTCGGTGAGCCTGTTCCCGTGCTACCCTGCTGTTTACCGCGCAAGCTTCCCGCCCGGCTAGTTTGGCCACGCGTCGGCTATAAGAGGGACAAATCCTGGGCGTTTATTGGCAAAAAGCTTTGTAAAAACAAAGTGTGTGGAATGACTTCGGTCATAAGTTTACCCTTGGGTGATGAGGTCAAAGTTACACAAAAGGGCGATGATGGACACTCGAGTGCGATAATTAATTCTGCGCTCTACAGTGCACACGGTGGAAGAAACGAACTGTGTGCAATAATGTCGAAGATCACAGTCGAGTTAGCTATACAGATCATGTGCTGTGAGATCGACAAGGTAAACTGATTCGAGAATGGTTAATAAAATCTAAGGCCATTGCATATTAGGGTCAAAATAGTGCTAGCAATATACGAGTCTCATACGATGCCATTTCAACGATTGTACCACAAAAGCTCGAAATGTTACAAGGTTCAAATTCTAGAGTTATATGGCTCAGATTCGAAGATTAGAAGGTTCAAACTGATATTAGAAATGAAATTCAGCTCATCAGCTGCAAACGCTCGCGCTGATCCGCTGAACATGGATATCAGAGAGGTTCAAACTAATATCACCGCTTCTAAGTCTGGTTTTGAAACCTCAAATTTTTTTGCAAAGGGGTCAGCCAGTGAGAAGTCATGTATGGGGTTGACACGATGACTTCCTATTACTCTATCATCTGAAGTTCCAAAATGAAATTCAACATTTTTGGAGCCTACTCCATTCTGCCGCGGGCACCAGCGCTGATCAACAAACCATTCTTTTTGCGAAATAAATGTAGGGCAAACCTCATTTCCTTCAGCATCCTTGCTCTGAAAACAAAGAACCTGGCGAATATAATCTCCGGTAAGGTCCTTCGGTAGGAGTTCAAAGTAATTTCTGAGATATACAGATCTAGGCATTCAACGTGATTGTTATATTGTATCACATTATCCACCACTGGGCCTAATCTTATCTGCAAAAGAAGAAAGCATGTTAGTGCCTACATGCAGTTTTGAACATTACTACATGCCTAGCTATTTGGTTTGCAGGATTTGTAAAATGCACTAACATGCCATCTTTGATCTGACATGATTAACATGGGCATTTGATTACATTCTAGAAAAATGTAGCCTTCTACACAAGAGGTTGGAGTGGATGAAAAGTTCCCTAAGAAAACTAGTACAGATGAATCCAAAGGAGAAATGCTTATTGATTGTAACCATATGGATCAAGCAACCAATATGGGGGGCATGTATGTACTGAAATCCTCCAAAAGAACCTTCAGAAATCGTAGTACATTGTCATTGTAAACTTGGAAAAAGCTGTCACAAATTGAACTCCCTTATGGTTAACATTTAACAAGAAAGGAACATCACCTCGATATATAGCTTCTCCAGGCACGGAAAGCATCTCACGAAACTGACAACTTGCTCCAGGTCAGGGCTGATAGATTCTAGTGCCAAGACCTTCGTTGTGCGCAGTTTCAGGGTCAAGCTTGTCGGAATCATTTTATGAATGACAGACGAACAAACATCTTCAAAATTAGAAATAATGTTAATTTGTAGAAGGAGAGGTAGAAGGCGGCTGTTGTACCTGAATGGGTATGGATCCAATAACAAGTTCGGAGTATTTGTCAGACGAGTAGCCCACCACTGTCAATTTCGGCGCAGAAATGACATTGATTCTTGTTGGACCTTCTTGATCAACTACAAGTAATCTATCAAGTGCAGGTGTATCCTCAATGACCATACCGTGGTACACATCTTATGATGTCTTCCTGCCGCACCAGCAACACACATAAATAGTCCAGAGAGTCATGGAGGTTATGTGGAAGGTACTCAACCCATTGATCACCTGAAGATGAAGGTACTCGAGTGCAGTATAGCCACGGAGCAGGCGCTCCATGTCACCCTTTGAGAGGCAGACGACGACGAGCTCGAGGTGCTTCAGTCGTGGTAGAATAAGAGCGGGCGTGTCATTAAGGGGCGGGAAATGGCAGTTCCTAAACTTGGCGATGCGCAGCATGGGCGCGAGGCAGAGTGCGGACGTTGGCAGCGACCGCATATGCCCATCATCAAAAGTGAGCTCCTCGAGCTGATCTAGGGCAGGGGATCGGAACCAGTCATCAAGCTTGGCTCGGTCCTGCTGGAGTCGCTTGCGGTTCTAGCTCGCCCCGCCTCCGCTTGTTGGCAGCCCCGTTCTCCACCTCTGGAGTCTCCTTGTCAGCGGCGCTTTCTGATAGAAATGGGAGTACAGGGAATATTTAGTTTAAACAGGGCAATAGAAAAGTGTATTGGTAACTAGAAGTTATTAGGTAGGAATATAGTAAGAAAAGGGAATAACAATTGGTTGCTTAAATACTACACAATTCATTTGACATTGCTGGGTAAGTCAACATGCAGATAATTGAAAAGAAAACTTATTTCGAACAAATTCTGGACGGATGATTTTGTCGGGGAAGTTAGCATATATCTCATGACCAGGCCCTTTTATGTGCAGTGCAATTTTAGTGCCAGCTTTCAGTACATAAAACTTTGCAATTTCTTTCCAACAGCCAGTGCCAAAATAGGAGTCACCATGTTCATCAAGTCTTACAGTAGCAACGATTGTAAATCCATGGTTTGTGTACAGTATGACATCCGTGGAGCCTTGATGTATGTAAAGGGAAAAATTGTGCACTACATAATCTGTTGCATAGCAAGGGATGTTCCGCAGAAAATGGTAGGATTGTTAAAGAAGGTAACATGCAAATATGGGCCCAAATTGAAAGAACTGTACATCAGTTGAAATCGAAGGACAAAAATCTATAATTAAACAGATAGGGTAAACATGATGTCATGGAAACATGAGAGTAACCGAAAGAACAATACATCATTAATTTGCCTAATATAGAAAGAAGAGGGGGAAAATCCCCTTTGACGTATATGGTACATGTGGCACATTTTATCCAAATGTAGCAATATTTAGAATATGTTCAGGAAAGTAGGCCATGCCAACCGATTTTAGGGTGAGATTGAACATACCGGGCGCGTCGTCAAGTTATCTGGTACGGTGAGATGGAATCTCTGGCGGCGGTCGCAAAGTCCTGAAGTGTTGGCGCACTGTACATTCTATGAATGAAAGAAAACCCTCAAATCAGCTCGAATAAGAATGAATTCACGGCGATTTCTGCCGGGTGATTAAAGGAGGCAGATGAACATGGATAAGAGATGAGATAATATCTCGTTAAATTAGTTACCTTGTCGTCCATGAGAAAGAACCCTCAGTACGGCAGATTCCCCAACCGAGCGGAGCTGGGTCGACCGTGAGCAGCGTCGAGAAAGTCGATGGCGATAGACAGCGGCAAGCGGAAGTGGTGAAATGTGGTGGGCTTTGCCGGTAGCCTGGCGGTAGGCAGCGAGCTAAGTGTTTACCGCAGCGATAGGCGGTGCCATGGCATAGACGCGGAGGAGCTTGTGCAGGTGTGAATGGGGAACGTACCGGAGGGGCCAAGGGGGTGGCGGGCAGGGTGAGGGTTTTTGTGACGTGGGGATGGTGAGGGTTTTCTTTTTCTTTTTTGAATTGGGTGGTGAGGGTTTTCTGTCCCACAAAGAATTTTGGGGGCGACGGTTTGCTAGAGCGAACCGTGTGTGATTGACGCAGCAGGCAAAATGAAAGTCATTGCACACGGTTCCAATTTTGGGAACCGTGTGTGATTGACGTACTACCTCCGTCCTGGTTTATTGGTCCCCCGTTGTAATTTTTACCAAAATTTGGCGAAATATTTAACATACTTAGACATAGATAATAAGCGTACACGTACATAAGCATAGTTCAACCATAAGTACATAGTTCAACCGTAGGATTCCCTTCGTGCCGACACGAGGGAGGGGGCTGCTAGATACTTCGCACTTTGCTAGGGTGAACCTCAGTTTGGGGGGGGGCATGCATTCATAGCTTAGGATTCCCTTCGTGCCGACACGAGGGAGGGGGAGGGGGGCTGCTAGCTACTTCGCACTTTGCTTGGTGAATGAACCTCGGTTGGGGGGGCATGCATTCATAGATTAGGATTCCCTTCGTGCCGACACGAGGGAGGAGGGGGGCTGCTAGCTACTTCGCACTTTGCTAGGTGAACCTCGGTTGGGGGGGAGGGGGCATGCATTCATAGCTTAGGATTCCCTTCATGCCGACACGAGGGGGGGCAAGCAATACAGTGCGCTTTGCGAGAGAGGTGCCACATCGAAGTTGCATTTGGTATTTGAAAATCAAACCACCCTTTTGATACATAAATTTGGTCCACATGCAAGTGTGTTCGTGTTCTGACCCTCTCCCGCATCATTTTTCGCCAAATTTATGAACATTACATAAGTCGGATGACGCAACAGACACGGTTCACTCAAACTAACCGTGTGCCATGTCGGTGCACGTATCACGCGCACATCCGCACAGTACATTGGGCTCCACGAGGCTCCCCCTCTCAAAAATATCTGCCCGCCTCGAGGTTTATAACACACGGTTGTTATCTCCGGACCGTGTGCGATGTTTCTTGTTCCCAATCCCGCCTGCATCCCTAGAAAATATCTGCCGGCCTCGAGGGTTTTTCTGTTTCATAACACATGGTTAATATCTCCGGACCGTGTGTGTGCACAATCATCAAAATTTTCAATAGCCCGGCATTTCAATCCCGCGTTTGACTCCCGCGTAGTAAAATTTTCAGTACCCGCGTCATTTCCTCAAACACCCCGCGCCCCCTCCACACACACACACACCAAAACCTCCTCGGGCGTGCGCGCACACACACACCCCTCCCTTGCTCGAAACCCTAGCAAGCTCCCCGCCGCAAGGCCTCCATTGTCAACATCTGCCGGTTTGCCCGTGCAGCTTACCCACCGATCTCCATACCCAGGCCGCCCTGAGTTTCTTAGATGACGCCTGCCAAACGCCCCCTTTCCCACAGATCCCCATCCCCATCCCCCACTCCAGAGCGTCGCAACCTAAGCCCGTCTACGCTTCCCATGGAGCTCAAGGAGCGACTGGCCCAAAAGAGGTGTATAGCGGTCTCATCGCCCGACGTCCCCGAGGAAGCTGATGACCATTACTGTCGGCAGGCACTCAAGAAGCGGGCTAGAGTATGCGGGCATGTCTCGGCCGCCGGCTATGGCATCGAGGTCATCGACAACGACGGCCTGACGTGGGCTATGTCACAGGTTAAGTGGCCCACCCCTAACCCCTCGGGTTCAACCACCGTCAATCTCATCCATGGCCCCGCCGCTGATCTCCTCTGGCTCGTTGTGAACAGTTTGCCATTCTACATCGCCATCGAGCCCCTTTCGTCATTTTTGAAGGACATGTTCTGCGACGCTGGCTTGGGATCCACAGCTTCCAAGTCAGACCTCATTGACGGCGACCACGAGGAGGGCACCCTCTCCGGCTCTTCCAAGGGGAAAGAGCCCATCAGCTCTTCCAAGGGGAAAGCGCCCGTCTGCGACATCAGGGAGGGCACCCTACAGCCGTGCTCTTCCAAGGGGAAGGAGCCCATCAGCGACAACATGGAGCGCATCCAGGGTCCGTGCTCTTCCCACGGGAACGAGCCCATCTGTGACAAGTGAGGAAACCCATGATTTGTTTTGCCGTGCCTCTTCTCAGGGGGGAACCCATGATTTGTTTTGTTGAGTCCCTTTTGTAGTGTAGTGAGAATATGTCCAGTTTTAATTGCTATATCTGGTTGTTTGCAGTATGCCTTGTTTATTTCAGTTGTTCACAATGTGATGCTCTATATGTGCAATTATTTACTGTGCAGTACATTTCATCAGTCCAGTTTTAAACATACCGATAGGAATGCATATATTTGCTTGTTGTTAAGCCTGTTATAGCTAGCATATGCCTCTTTTAAAGTTTTTTGATTGTTCGGTTGTTTGTAGTTAGCATATGTCCAGTTTCAAATGTTATCTTTGGTTGTTCGTAGTATGCCTTGTTTATTCCAGTTATTCAGAACGTGATGTTCTATATGTGCAAGTATGAACTGTGCAGTTCAATTTCATGAGTACCAGTTTCAACAATACCACTATGAATGACTACATTTGGTTCCTGCATCTTGTAGTTAACAGGCCTTTCCATTTTTATTTAACAATAACCAATGTACTTAGACCGGCACAATACCAGTTTGAATGACTATGTTTGCTTGTTGTTAAATGTTAGGCCTGTTGCAGTTAGCACACCTTTCCACTTGTTTTGCTTTACTAGCATGCTTAAACCTGCACACTGAAGCTATCTTTTGGAGATTATTTTGTCTGCCAAGTATAATTTTGGTTGATGTTTAGCCTGTTGTGCTTAACATGCTTCTTGATGTACCTACACAGGACAATTTTGGGAACGACTGCTGTTTTTCATCAAGGTTAGTTTCATCCCATGGCTTATATCTGCTCACTGTTCAGGATATCGGTAGCTGGTACCATATAGGCCGGCGGCTGATAAGGGATTAATCGGTGAATCGGACTTTTAACTGAATATATCTGCAACCCATTTTTCGTTAGGTTAACTAGGGCCATATGTAATATATCTGAGGCTACATAGCAACATGCACTGTACTTAATGTCTAAATATGCAATCCTAGGCTACATAGCAACAAGGAAGAGTGTTACATTAATGTTCTAATGATGTCTAGATATACGTAGAAGAGCAGCAGCAGCAACAACAACAACACAACCCTGCTTGGATACTCAACTTAGCTAGAGGTTAGAGTTAGTTTCTAGCTCATTACTAACCCTGAACTAACTCCATCCAAAGAGTTGTTTGGATGGCAGGGTTAGATTGACAATAAATGCACTAGGAGAACTAGCTCCAATTAGCACCTCTTGGGTTGGATAGTTTTTTTGGGTGGGTTATAGATGCAACTAGCTCAAACTAGCCCTCATGTTTAGATATACTTTAGGGCTATTTGAGCCCGAACTAGCTCAAACTAATTGTAACCCATGGATACAACAACAGTTAATCAGCCGATAATTTGTAAGAATGCACTAAACTCCTTTCGGCCCATAATATAAGATGTTAATTCATCTAATATGTGAGTATATTGGATGTTATAAGATACTCCCTCCGTTCCTAAATATTTGTCTTTTTAGAGATTTCAAATGGACTACCACATACGGATGTATATAGACATATTATAAAAGAGTGTTGTACTACATCATTGTGCAATTGTTGTTTAGCTTCTAATATTAACTTGGTGCTTTTAGGTACATATGTCATTGGTAAAGATCCGCGCTTCAACCCTTTCTGTGTATGGGGCAATGAGATATCGATGAACCAGCATCAAGTGAGGAAGCTGATAAAGATTGTTAGTAAAATGGGTCCAATGATGGCAATTAAACTATTTGTTTACACTTTATCCAAGACAATAGCAAACTGCAGGATGGTAAGTAAGAACTATGCAGCCTTCTTTTTACTGCCCATAATGAGTTGTATTAGATGATAATGTCTGAATCTTTTTCCTTTGCAGTGGTTGCCAAAGCAGTTTACTCAAGACTACCTCTCAAACTACATGACTGGTGGGCATGCAAAGGTTAAAGTATTTCTACCAGAACACGATGATTATCTAGATGTTTTTATGAAGACCGTGAAGGATGGGCGGTCGGCCATCATAAGGGGTTGGACTAGAGTCGTGCATGCCTTCTGCATGGAGGAGGGCACAATATGGGCATTTCGCTTCACCTTGTTCAGCAACTAGAATATATTTCGCCTCTTTCTTTACCATCTTTAATAGTACAAGTGCGGTTCATCATTGTTTATTTGGTTCTTATGTAATTCTTGAACATATGTACCTATGAATCGAATAATACATTGGTTGTTTGAACCTGATGGATATGAATAAAGCTGTAGCATACATTCAAATTCAAATTCAAATCCAAATCCGGTACAATTTGGAAAAGCAGCAATTAAATCATGGTGAAATTATGCTCTCCAGGTTTTTACAGCACACACGGTTGGTAAAACACAAATGTTTGCGATGTGGACCATAATCCGAGACGGTTCACAGAGAGGAAATGTGTGCAAGCATGCACACAGTTTCCGTTCACAAACCGTGTGCGATGTCAGACAATATCACAAACGGTGCGGGCAAACTATACGTTTGTGTTAGTTGCCTTATGATACACGATCCGCAACCATGAACAGTTTCTGATGAAGTATGCATCGTAAACGTTGCACCACAGGATAGAGTGTGCAATAGTTGTCGTGTATGACGATGTTACGACGGTCCAACGTTTTGTAATCCTGTCTGACACTCGTACGACGATTAGCTAATCTTCTTAACGGTGAACCGTTTGTGATGGGCCGCGCATCATACACGTTCTATAATAGTGAACCGTTTGTGATGGGCCGCGCATCGTAAACATAGCACCACAGAATACCGACTGCGATGGCAATGCGAGTAGAAACGAGTAGGAGTACTGTAGGGGCCCTATCCCCGACGATTTCTGGGTCATGTGGGAAGGACCCCCCTATCGCCCACACTCGGCGATGGTTCCAAATGCCGTCGTGGAAAGGGGTTAAAAACCGTTTTTTAGGACCAACGCGTACCAGTGGTAGTCAACGTCGTAAATAGTTCGAGTCCATTTTTATTTTTCAATAAGAATGTCCAACCCAGCCCAGCACATTGGCGACAACACTTTATCCTCCGCCTTGGTGCGCTCGCCGCGGCGCCGCCGTCCGGCCCTGTCAATATAGTGAATCGGGAGAGGAATGTAGTTGTGAGTATGACAGTACGGACCCAGCAGGTCCACTCCTGAACACAAGCAAGCGCCTCTTCTACTACTCAGATGCACCCCTCTTTTTTTACTCTAATCCACCCCGCTGATATCTGGGACCCACATCATTTTCAACGTATAGTTAATTAATAACGATAGAATTGCACAACTTTTTTTGAGGATTTGTTCGGAGGAGCAGGCTATGAACTGGGTTGTGCGGTCTCTATGGCCCGTCTAACAACATGACCAGCCCAACAGTTTTTTCTTTGGGAAAATAGGTAGCCCACTATTTCTTTTTGAAGAATACGCAAGCTATGCCTATTTGTTTTCTCCGACTTACTGGGTTGCAAATCTTTCAAGACGAGGAGGGATGCATTCCGGCCTGGCCAAAGAGTGCGGTCAGTATGTGTTAAAAGTAATATCAAAGTGTTTGAAAATTCCAAAAAATTTTATAGGAAATGGGAAATTAGTTTATTTTTTTGTTTTTGTTCTTCAGTAATATTTTATATTTCATTGGACTTTAACATGACATAGTACTAATTTATTTTTAAATTTGTTTTAGTATGGCTACTAATTTTTGGATTAAGAATATTTTGTTCCTAGCAAAAATTTGTGAATTTTTAAAATTTTGCACATTTTTAGTTCAATTTTTTAACCCTGGTACTGACCAGAAAATGGGCAGCAATTCTAAAAATGGAAAATGGGTTGCAATAAATTCCATATGAATAAGAAAATGATTAAAAATTGTAAAAATAATAGCAAATGGGCTGTACAGGCCACAGATTTCGAGGCTGACTTGTTTACGCAAGGCTTTGTCAGTCAACACACGATTCTAGCAGCAGTGACTGTTGGATGTCCATCGAACGGCCGACGTGCTTCTTTAATCTCTGATCTTCCTGCTCCAGCCGCCTAAACCAGCACCGGAAGGACTGCCTGCACCCTCCTCTTGTGGCCCGCTGTGATGCCACGTAGGCTTCACCGGCACATCCTACTCCCTCCGCTGGCCTGACCGCACGCAATCAACTTCCTCCTTATTACGTGAAAAAAATGATTCCTCCCATTGACATCTGGGGCACACCGGTTCGGAGGCTGACCTGTGGGCCTACTAAGTTGACGCGTACGCAGGGCTTTGTCAACTTAGTCAACAAACGATTCTAACAGTAGTGACCGTTGGATTTGAATCGAACGGCCCTGCTGCTTCTTCAATCGCTGCTCTTCTTGCACCAGCTGCCCAAACCAGCGCCGTCGAGACCGCCTGCTCCTGCCTCTAGTGGCCGGCTGTGCTGCCGTTGAGGCCTCACCGCCCCTACTACTCCCACCGCTGGCCAGGCCCTGCGGCGACGGCAGCCTCACACCGCAGCCGAACCAGTGAACCCTCGTACTCCTCTCCGCGTGGGCATCCAATGCCGCGTCTTCCCCGGCTCCGCATCGTCCCCTTCCCAGGCCTCGCCGTCGTCCACCGCCTTGCTGCTCTTGGCGCGGCATGGTCAATGTGGTCAATGAACGACTTCCATCAGAAGAGTACTGTACGTGGAGAGGCTAACAGCTGGGTTCACGACCGTAACAAGGAAGTGCCTCCTTATTACGCGGAAAATAATGATTCCTCCACCTGACAGCAGGGACCCACCGGACGGGCCACCATATTTTGCAAAAAAAAAAGTTTCCCCCTTGACTGCTGGGACCCACCAGCTACATCTTTGCACGCAAGGAAGTGCGTCCATATTACGGGCAAAAAAAATGATTCGCCCCCTGACTGCTGGGACCCACCAGCTACATCTTCGCACGCAAGGAAGTGCCTGACAGTCAGGACCCACCTGGTCGAAGCGTACGTAGCGTTGTCATTCTGGTCACGAATGTGTACATACATACTGGTCGATCGGTCTGTTTGCAGGCTGCATCGATGTACCGTGGCCGTGTAAGGAAGGGCACGTGTCATAGTAGAGGCACACACGTGTCGTAGTAGAGGCGCGCACGTAGCATGTCACGTAGTCCCGTTAATATCGTGTACATGTACATACAGCGGCCAGGGTGCAAGAAAGTAAATACGGCCACATACGTACATATGGGCGGCGTCTCGTAACGCCTACTCGCGCATACGTACAGCCAGGGCTCGTGTACATGGCTGGGTCGGAACAGAGAAACTACGTCATCGTGTTCATCGGAAGCCAACCGGCTTGGACGGAACATCCGGTCGAAACGAGGCCTGGCATACCACAGAACGGAGGAAACGACCTTGTGTTCGACCGGCCACGGTTGAAACAGGATCCTGTTCATCGGGAGGGGTCTGGCATACCGCAAAACGGAGGAAACGGACTTCTCTTGGACCTCCTATGGTCGAAACGGGGTCCTGTTGATCAGGAGGGGTGTGGCGTACCGCAAAACGGAGGAAACGGACTTGTGTTGGAGCGCTACGGTCGAAATGGGGGTCCTGTTCATCGGGAGGGGTGTGGCGTACCGCAAAACGGGAGTCGACGGGATATAGTTCACCTCCACCGTCGACCTCCTCCAGCCTCCACGGGCTACTGTTCATCCACCGTCGACCTCCTCCAGCCTCCAGCTGCGACTGTTCATCCACGGGCTCCTGTTCATCCAGCCTCCACCGCTCCTCCATCGGCTACTGTTCAACCAGCCCTCTCCACAGGGTCCTGTTCAACCACCCCTCCACGGGCTACTGTTCATCCAGCCCTCCACCGACTACTATTCGACCAGCCCTCCACGGGGTCCTGTTCATCCAGCCCTCCATGGGGTCCTGTTCATCCACCCCAACCGACTCGATCGGGGTCCTGTTCATCCAGCGGCAATGGCCTCTACTACCACGGGGTCCTGTTCATCCACCCCCCATCGGGGACTGTTCATCCAACCCCCCAACAACGCTCACTGTTCATCGAGAGGTGGCAGGTTCGATCGGCTTCAGTTAGCAGCAGTAGCGAAGGAATCACTCGATCGGGTTTAGTTAACAGCCATTGATTGATCGCTCGGGTTCAGTAACGTGTAGCCTATAGTGCAATTGCTCGGGTTTAGTAGGCGAACGCCTCGCTCGGGTTCAGTTAGAGCCCAACGCCTCGCACCCACGCGCATACGTGTACGAGAGAAATGCGCATCGCTCGGCCCCCGACCACCCACCGTAACCGGGAACTCCCTGATATTTTCCTCGCCCTCGCTTATACCAAGGTTTTTTTCGTCATGGAAGGCCCAAAGAATGTCATGCAGCTGCATCTCCGGCCCGCCCAGGACGAAAAGCCCATTTTCTGTCATGATTTTTTGTCATAGAAGTAGGAGCCCTCCATATCTATGATGATACCGGTTTTGTAACAATTATCGTCATAGAAGTGTCATAAGCATGACAGAAAGAAAATTTGTTCGGCCCAAAATTTCACGGATGTGTCTTTTTTTGTAGTGTCTCTATGTTTCTAATGCGATAAAATTGCAAGAAACTACTTATGCTATGTATCGACCTTTATTATGTGTGCATGAATTGTTCTTTTATGACATGGAGATGCATAGAAAGAGAGTTAGACTCCATTTTTAATGATATATGTTGCTTTGTGCTCATTACTAAATAATAAATCAATGTAAATTGATACGTCTCCAACATATCTATAATTTTTGATTGTTATATTATCTGTTTTGGATGTTTTATATGCATTAATATGCTATTTTATATGATTTTTGGGACTAACCTATTAACCTAGAGCCTAGTGCAAGTTCCTGTTTTTTCCTTGTTTTAGAGTTTCGCAGAAAAGGAATACCAAACAGAGTCCAGACGGAATGAAACTTTTGCGATGATTTTTCTTGGACCAGAAGACATCCAGAGGGCTTGGAGTGCCCGTCTGGAAAGCCACGAGGCGGCCACAAGGTCGGGAGGCGCGCCAAGGGGGGTAGGGCACGCCCCCCACCCTTGTGGGCCCCTCGTGACTCCACCGACCTGTTTCTTCTACATATATATTCTCAAATATCCCAAAACCTTCCAGGAGAGCCACAAAACCACTTTTCCACCGCCGCAACCTTCTGTACCCGTGAGATCCCATCTAGGGGCCTTTTTCGGCGTCCTGCTGGAGGGGGATTCGATCACAGAGGGCTTCTACATCAACACCATTGCCTCTCCGATGAAGCGTGAGTAGTTTACCACAGACCCACGGGTCCATAGCTAGTAGCTAGATGACTTCTTCTCTCTCTTTGATTCTCAATACAAAGTTCTCCTCGATGTTCTTGGAGATCTATACGATGTAATACTCTTTTGCGGTGTGTCTACCGAGATCCGATGAATTGTGGATTTATGACCAGCTTATCTATGAATATTATTTGAATCTGCTCTGAATTCTTTTATGCATGATTTGTATCTTTGCAAGTCTCTTCGAACTATTGATTTGGTTTGGCCAACTAGATTGGTTTTTCTTGCAATGGGAGAAGTGTTTAGCTTTGGGTTCAATCTTGCGGTGCTCGATCCTAGTGGCAGAAGGGGAACCGACACGTATTGTATTATTGCCATCGAGGATAAAAAGATGGGGTTTTCATCATATTGCTTGATTTAATTCCTCTACATCATGTCATCTTTCTTAATGCGTTACTCCGTTCTTTATTAACTTAATACTCTAGATGCATGCTGGATAGCGGTCGATGTGTGGAGTAATAGTAGTAGATGCAGGCAGGTGTCTGTCTACTTGACGCGGACGTGATGCCTATATTCATGATCATTGCCTTAGATATCATCATAACTTTGCACTTTTCTATCAATTGTTCGACAGTAATTTGTTCACCCACCGTAACATTTTCTATCTTGAGAGAAGCCTCTAGTGAAACCTATGGCTCCCGGGTCTACTTTCCATCATATAAGTTTCCGATCTACAATTTTAGTTTCCTATTTACTTTCTTGGCAATCTTTTACTTTCCGTTCCGTAAACCAAAAATACCAAAAATATTACTTTACCGTTTATCCATCTATATCAGGTCTCACTTTGCAAATAACCGTGAAGGGATTGACAACCCCTTTATCGCGTTGGGTGCAAGTTGGTGTTTGTTTGTGCAGGTATTCGGTGGCTTGTGCGTTGTCTCCTACTGGATTGATACCTTGGTTCTCAAAACTGAGGGAAATACTTACTCTACTTTGTTGCATCACCCTTTCCTCTTCAAGGGAAAAACCAATGCAAGCTCAAGAGGTAGCAGGAAGAATTTCTGGCGCCATTGCCGGGGAGATCTACACCACTCAGAGACATACCAAGTACCCATCATAAACTCTCATCCCTCGCATTACATTATTTGCCATTCGCCTCTCGTTTTCCTCTTCCCACTTCTAAAATGATTTTCGAAAATATTCGCCTGTTCTTCGCCGCTCTTCCGTTCGTCTTCTTCGTTTGCCTTTTGGTTGCTCGTTTGCTAGGTTCGTTTGCCACCACCATGTCTAAAACTAGGGAGGTTATCGCTAAAAAGGATAGTAGTAAGGATGGGGGAAACTTTGATGCTTTTGCTAATTCTGGTCCACATGAAGAAACTACTATCTTACACGCTAAGAAATTCCGCATAGGTAGCGGAAATATTATTGGAAAGGGGGTTATTCAAGATTTCTTTACTTGTGTCAATGCACTCCCCACCATGGGTGGATCTATCCTCCATAAAACTAGTAGTCTTGCGGATGCTATATCTTTGCTTCTTGTTGAACTTGAAAGACAATTTGTTCACATGCGTCCATCCATACAAAGGATTTTTCTAGAGTTTTCTAATATTGACTATTCTTCTGTTAAGCGCGCCGCCACTATATTCCTAGCTCATGAATATAGATTCATTATGAAAGAAGCTAGTGAAATTTTTGCTCATTATAAACTAGAGGTCGTCCTCCCATAGAGGGAATTCTCTTTAATCAAGAGGACATAATACGTTTACGATCCTTAGATCGTGTTGCTTATAACGAAAATTTAAGAAAGAGGGTCCCTAATGATGTTTTAATTGATAAGATTTCTGAGCTTAATGACGATTTTGCTATACGAAACAACGGATTGGGTTTCTCTCTTGGACACAAGCTTATGACTTTTTGCTAAAAGAATGCTTATAATGATGAGTTGGTCATACAATATGAAGGGCCAAAGGAGGAACCAATTCCTCCCGAGATCGAGCTTGGCGATTCTTATCCTATTAAATTTAGCCCTTTTGATTACTTTTTCTTGCCACAAAGAAAACTATCTGCTGAACGAAGGGAGTATGAGATGAGTTTTCAAGATTTGCCCTACCATTATTACGATTGTATCTAGATCTATTAGTGTTTTATGCCTAGCTAAGGGCGTTAAACAATAGCGCTTGTTGGGAGGCAACCCAACTTTTTTTTTTTTGCTTTTTAGGTTCTTTTTTGCAATAAATAATTCATCTAGCCTCTGGTTAGATGTTTTTTTGTTTTAATTAGTGTTTGTGCCAAGTAAGACCTTTGGGATACGTTACAGTAATAGTTGATTTGATCTTGCTGAAAAAACAGAAACTTCTGCGCTCAGTCTCAGAATTTTTAAAAATAACAGGAGCGTCGAAAAATTCTGAACTTTTCTACAGTAGATTGATATACAAATTTCTTAGGTCTTCCTAATTTTTCAGGATTTTTGGAGTTACAGAAGTATGCGAACTATGTAGATTACTACAGACTGTTCTCTTTTTCACAGATTCTGTTTTTCGCGTGTTGTTTGCTTATTTTGATGCATCTATGGCTAGTATCAGGGGGTATGAACCATGGAAAAGTTGGAATACAGTAAATATTACACCAATATAAATAAAGAATGAGTTCACAACAGTACCAAAAGTGGTGAATTATTTTCTTATACTAACGGAGCTTATGAGATTTTCTGTTGAGTTTTGTGTTGTGAAGTTTTCAAGTTTTGGGTGAGGATTTGATGGACTATGGAATAAGGAGTGGCAAGAGCCTAAGCTTGGGGATGCCCACGGCACCCCAAGTTAATATTCAAGGATACCAAGAGCCTATGCTTGGGGATGCCCCGGAAGGCATCCCCTCTTTCGTCTTCGTCTATCGGTAACTTTACTTGAGGCTATATTTTTATTCACCACATGATATGTGTTTTGCTTGGAGCGTCTTGTATGATTTGAGTCTTTTCTTTTTAGTTTGCCACAATCATTCTTTCTGTACACACCTTTTGAGAGAGACACGCATGAATCGTGATTTATTAGAATACTCTATGTGCTTCACTTATATCTTTTGAGCTAGGCAAATTTGCTCTAGTGCTTCACTTATATCTTTTTAGAGCATGGTGGTGGTTTTATATTATAGAAATTGATGAACTCTCGTACCTCACTTATATTATTTTGAGAGTCTTTAAAACAGCATGGTAATTTTCTTTGGCTATAAAGTTAGTCCTAATATGATAGGCATCCAAGAGGGATATAATAAAAACTTTCATATAAAGTGCATTGAATACTATGAGAAGTTTGATTCGTTATGATTGTTTTGAGATATGAAGATGGTGATATTAGAGTCATTCTAGTAAGTAGTTGTAAATTTGAGAAATACTTGTGTTAAAGTTTGTGAGTCCCGTAGCATGCACGTATGGTGAACCGTTATGTGATGAAGTCGGAGCATGATTTATTTATTGATTGTCTTCCTTATGAGTGGCGGTCGGGGACGAGCGATGGCCTTTTCCTACCAATCTATCCCCCTAGGGGCATGTGCGTAGTACTTTGTTTCGATGACTAATAGATTTTTGCAATAAGTATGTGAGTTCTTTATGACTAATGTTGAGTCCATGGATTATACGCACTCTGACCTTTCCGCCATTGCTAGCCTCTCTAGTACCGCGCAACTTTCGCAAGTACCATAAACCCACCATATACCTTCCTCAAAACAGCCACCATACCTACCTATTATGGCATTTCCATAGCCATTCCGAGATATATTGCCATGCAACTTTCCACCGTTCCATTTATTATGACACGCATCATCATTGTCATATTGCTTTGCATGATCATGTAGTTGACATCGTATTTGTGGCAAAGCCACCGTTCATCATTTTTTATACATGTCGCTCTTGATTCATTGCACATCCTGTTACACCACCGGAGGCATTCACATAGAGTCATATTTTGTTCTAAGTATTGAGTTGTAATTCTTGAGTTGTAAGTAAATAAAAGTGTGATGACCTTCATTATTAGAGCATTGTCCCATGTGAGGAAAGGATGATGGAGACTATGGTTCCCCCATAAGTCAGGATGAGACACCGGACGAAAAAAGAGGCCAAAAATGAGAGAAGGCCCAAATAAAAAAATGAGAGAAAAGAGAGAAGGGGCAATGTTACTATCCTTTTAGTTGTGCTTCAAAGTAGCACCATGATATTCATGATAGAGAGTCTTCTATGATATCACTTTCATATACTAGTGGGAATTTTCATTATAGAACTTGGCTTGTATATTCCAATGATGGGCTTCCTCAAATTGCCCTAGGTCTTCGTGAGCAAGTGAGTTGGATGCACACCCACTTAGTTTTCGTTTTGAGCTTTCATAAACTTATAGCTCTAGTGCATCTGTTGCATGGCAATCCCTACTCACTCACATTGATATCTATTGATGGGCATCCCCATAGCCCATTTGGTATGCCTAGTTGATGTGAGACTATTTCCTTCTTTTTGTCTTCTCCACAACCACTGTCTATACCACCTATAGTGCTATGTCCGTGGCTCACGCTCATGTATTGCGTGAAAGTTGAAAAAGTTTGAGAATGTTAAAAGTATGAAACAATTGCTTGGCTTGTCATCGGGGTTGTGCATGATTTAAATATTTTGTGTGATGAAGTTGGAGCATAGCCAGACTATATGATTTTGTAGGGATAAGCTTTCTCTGGCCATGTTATTTTGAGAAGACATAATTATTTTGTTAGTATGCTTGAAGTATTATTGTTTTTATGTCAATATTAAAGTTTTGTTTTGAATCATAGGGATCTGAACATTCATGCCACAGTAAAGAGAATTACATGGATAAATATGTTAGGTAGCATTCCACATCAAAAATTCTGTTTTTATCATTTACCTACTCGAGGGCGAGCAAGAATTAAGCTTGGGGATGCTTGATACTTCTCCAACGTATCTATAATTTTTTATTGTTCCATGCTATTATATTATCTGTTTTGGATGTTTCAAATGCATTAATATGCTATTTTATATGATTTTTTGTGACTAACCTATTAACATAGAGCCCAATGCCAGTTCATGTTTTTTTCCTTGTTTTAGAGTTTCACAGAAAAGGAATACCAAACGGAAAGAAACTTTCGCGATGATTTTTCTTGGACCAGAAGACTTCCAAAGGGTTTGGAGTGCACGTCAGGAAAGCCACAACGCAACCACAAGGTCGGGAGGCGCGCCCCCCACCCTTGTGGCCCCCCCGTGACTCCACCGACCTATTTCTTCCACCTATATATTCTCAAATATCCCAAAACCTTCCAGGAGAGCCACGAAACCACTTTCCCACCGCCATAAGCTTCTGTACCCGTGAGATCCCATCTAGGGGCCTTTTCCGGCGTCCTATCGGAGGGGGAATAGATCACGGAGGGCTTCTACATCAACACCATTGCCTCTCAAATGAAGCGTGAGTAGTTTACCACAGACCTACGGGTCCATAGCTAGTAGCTAGATGGCTTCTTCTCTCTCTTTGATTCTCAATACAAAGTTCTCCTTGATGTACTTGGAGATCTATTCTATGTAATACTCTTTTGCAGTGTGTTTGCCGAGATCCGATGAATTGTGGATTTATGATCAGCTTATCTGTGAATATTATTTGAATCTCCTCTGAATTCTTTTATGCATGATTTGATATCTTTGCAAGTCTCTTCGAACTATCGATTTGGTTTGGCCAACTAGATTGGTTTCTCTTGCAATGGGAGAAATGTTTAGCTTTGGCTTCAATCTTGCGGTGCTCGATCCTAGTGACAGAAGGGGAACCGACACGTATTGTATTGTTGCCATCGAGGATAAAAAGATGGGGTTTTCGTCATATTGCTTGAGTTAATTCCTCTACATCATGTCATCTTTCTTAATGCGTTACTCTGTTCTTTATGAACTTAATACTCTAGATGCATACTGGATAGCGGTCGATGTGTGGAGTAACAGTAGTAGATGCAGGCAGGAGTCGGTCTACTTGACACGGACATGATGCCTATATTCATGATCATTGCCTTAGATATCGTCACTACTTTGCGCTTTTCTATCAATTGCTCGGTAGTAATTTGTTCACCCACCGCAATATTTTCTATGTTGAGAGCAGCCTCTAGTGAAACCTATCGCCCCCAGGTCTACTTTCCATCATACAAGTTTCCGATCTATAATTTTAGTTTCCTATTTACTTTCTTTGCAATCTTTTACTTCCCGTTCCATAAACTAAAAATACCAAAAATATTACTTTACCGTTTATCTATCTATATCAGATCTTGCTTTGAAAATAACCGTGAAGGGATTGACAACCCCTTTATCGCGTTGGGTGCAAGTTGGTGTTTGTTTGTGCAGGTATTCGGAGGCTTGTGCATTATCTCCTACTGGATTGATACCTTGGTTCTCAAAACTGAGGGGAATACTTACTCTACTTTGCTGCATCACCCTTTCCTCTTCAAGGGAAAAAACCAATGAAAGCTCAAGAGGTACCATTAATTAAAATTGGCTTTGATATACCTTGGGATCCTGGTGGATCATTTGCTCGAGCACTTTATGCCTAGCTTAATGGATTTAAAGAAAGCGCTGCCTGGGAGACAACCTGGGAGTTTTAGAGAGTCATTTTTCTTCTGTTGTATGCTTTTAAAATATTTAAAAACAAAAAAGTATAGAGGGTAACCTAAAACTTTTTCAAAAATAGAAGTGAAAGTGAGACAAATGAGCAACGTGGAAGTGGGGGCTAGCCTTGAACTTGCCCATGAAAACATTGTGAATCTTGAATTATAGAAAATTTTCAACAAAAATAATTATACCCTTGTACAAATCCATTTGTATTATAAAAATCATGTGCCAAGATTTACCTATAGGGTGTTTAAATTGCTTGTTTTGTGTGTGTTGTGCAGAAACAAAAAATTTTGTTGTAGTGTTTGAATTTTGATATTTACTAGAAAATGGAAAAATTCCGATTTTTTCACAGTACCGCTATACAAATTTTTATTTCATCCTAATTGTTCAGAATTTTTGGAGTCACATAAGTATATTTACCATATGCATCTTTACAGATTGTCCTGTTTTCACAAATTGCTGTTATAGTTTCTTTATCTGCTTATGTTTGCAATTGTGCCAAGCCCCATTGATGTGGGAGCATTTGAATTGTCTTAGAATACAATAGGTAATGTTTTATTATAATTATAAAATATTGTTACAGTAAGTCATGATGGGATTTGATGTTATATGTACTAACCCCTCTATAAAAGTTTGATTTTATTTTGTGTGGATGAAGTGTTTGAAGACCGAGGAGACATCGATATGAGAAGAATAAGGAGAGCAAGAGTTCAAGCTTGGGGATGCCCAAGGCACCCCAAGTAAATATTCTAGGAGACTAAAGCACCTAAGCTTTTGGATTCCCCTGAGGTCATCCCATCTTTCTTCCTCGACAATTATCAGCATATCTCGGTTTCTGTTTTGTTCACATGATATGCATAAATTCTTGGAGCGTCTTTTGTGTTTGTTTTTCCCTTTTCTTTTATGCACCATGCTGGTATGGTATAGTCCTTGGTTGATTTTTAGAATGCACTTCCCTTATATCTTTTGATTACGGCTTTATAGAATGCTTCATGTGCTTCACTTACGCCCCGACGCAGCTTCAGAATTACCAAGGCCGACCGGAGCCTAGATAAAAAAATGATGGCCAAGAGGGTGCTTCTTCGACATCTTAGGCTCATCGAGAGTGATGATGCTTCCATCTCCAATGAAATGCTTGACAAGTACGCCCACATATTTGAGCGACTACATGGCTCTCCCTTGTGCCGGGTACGTTGCTGGTCATGTCGCAACCTCTTGGTGTGGCCATTGTTGGCTCCACGGAGGACCGCGGGGCAGATCCTATGGTTGTTTCTCCCCTTGTGTTCGGTACAATGCATCGTCGATGTTTGTTTCATCCATTGAGTTGCCTACTATTGTGGGCGAGTCCATCGCAGGGCTTGAGGCTCTGGTGCTGTAGCTCATGCCCGAGCTTTGGGATATATTGTTCAAACCTTTCTTCACCTTTGTGCTTGGAGCGATTGGACGTGGACTCATCGATGACTTTATGTGAGGAACATGTTTCGTCTTGATCATGTGAGAAACCGGAGCCGCCGAAGTCCATTGTGTCGACGATTCGTGTGGTGGAGGATGTTGTGTTGGTGGTTTCTTGAGTGGATGATGTTGATGCGGCTGGTTGGTTCGTGCATGTTCCCAGGAGCCCCTTGGTTGACGACAACTACATAAATAAGTATAATGAATTCTATGACTTTCATGACAAAATGGGTGTCTGATCAGCTTGGATCCAGTGACACAAGTGGCTGCCTCTTGAAGGAGAAACCCAATAGGGAGAAAGCAAAGAGAAACAAAAGCAAGAAGGGTGGCCCCATCCGAAAGACACCCGTGATTTCATGATGGAGGGTGCTCTATTTTTACCGTGGTCGGTGTTCTTATCAGGAGCTCCATTGTGTTGTACAAGTGTCGAGGGTTGTGGTTGTGGTGCGTCGAGAGGGCCACATGTGCGGTCAAGGTGTTTCCTGTGGTGTGAGTAGTACGACTTTGGGTTGTTTGTATCGATTTTGCCTGGTTTTCTGAAAATTATCTGGGCATCTCTCTTCTTCTTAATTAATAGATGAGGCAAATCTTTTACGTGTTGGAATATTAGGAAAGTTCATGATTAATTCCAGTATATAAGCCATGAATAGAACAGAAAATAGCATACAACAATCTAGCAAACTAGATGGACAAAAAAGCATGCACATCAGCATCACACAAGAATTAGCAGCTACGAAGAGAGACATGAATAGATCACGATGGATGTACTATTTGTTAGCTCTGGTAGGAGTGATGTTTTTGATGATGATGTTGGCGACGATCTGTTATTGACGGTGATGAAGGACAGTAGCACCGCCCGAAGTGGACGGTAGATGACCCGTGATGATGAACTTGAGCAGTCGTCCAGAGTACTTCCGAAAAACCTAATTCGTCCTCCTTTGGTCCAGGATCACAAGGGCGAATGGTTTCGGAGACCCGCTCTCCCGCATGCCGACACACGCCAGTGTTCGAGATTGGGTAGACTACTATGGACGGGCAAGTTGCGAGATGAGGCAAAACTAGGTGTACTCGGTGTGTCTTTGGTCGAGGGCGGTAAGAAGTATATATAGGAGAACCAGAGGTGGTATTGTGTCGCGATCATGACCTCAAACTGACTTTGGTTTCCAAGTCAAACTTACCGGACAAGGAAACAATGGACTTGTCCATCAAGACACCAAAATATAAAACGACAAAAGGAAGTTCCAGCCCTGCAAGGAAACATACTGGATTTCGGCGGACCATTCACGTGCATGCCGCACATACGCGCCTCCTCAGCCCAAGCATGAGCCAGGCCAGAGATAGTTTCAAATAGCGGAGATAGCATCCGCTATTGCGTTCGCAATAGCATCCGCTACTGCTCAAATTAAATCTCATTACTTTTATTTAATGATATGGAAATATACACAATAATTTAGTGTTTTTACGAATCCGCTACGTGGACATATCGCCCGCAATATCGCCCGCTATCTGCATTCCGCTATGTAGACCCCAATCCGCGACCAGCCCACTATCCGCTATTTAAAACCATGTGGCCAGGCTAGGCCAGACGAGCGATCGCGTGTGTGTGGTCTTCTCTTTTCCTTCTCAACAGACCACTTAGAGTGGTGGAGAGAACCCACTATATAAAGAGGTCTAACACTTCCTCAACTAGCGGTATGGGACTAAACTTTAGCACCATACCGCCATGTGCCATTTTTCTCATGGGCTCATTTGAGATTTTAGGATTTTTTAATGGGCCAAGCCCATTTATTTCTAACAATCCCCCACCATAACTCAAATACCCATTTAGATATTTGCCTTTTTCTCACCACTTGCTTAATATAATAGTGTTTCAGCAGAGACAGTTAAGTTGAAATTCTGCCTAGAACTTTAAGCTACATCCATCCACAACTTGACAATGGACTATACCTTGAATTACTAGTTTTGTGTGAACAGGTTTCACTAGAAGTCTTAACCAGTACCTGACTGATAGTAGGCTACCCTGTGGTTTGGAGCATATACGTCGTACTCCCTAGTCTCTTTGCGAGCTTACTAGAGATCACTCAAGTCTCGTAGATTGCGATGTTTACAATCGAAGGCCATATAGGTGCGTTCTTTCATGACTGCTTTGTAGGACAACATCTTTGCTATGATAGCCAATAGAACCACATTAAGGCATATTGCCAACCCGCCTTACATCTCTCAGAGTTTTGCATCTTCACCTACAGACGGTCACTTTATCACTCTCCTCAGTTAACCAATAGATTGTTCTTCCCAGGTCCTAATTCACGGGATCTCCGATCACAAAGGTTGGGTTACTACTATGGTCTAACATCTATGGGTCTCATACCCATCTCCCTCGAGGCAATTTCTATCACATTTCGTGATAGTCCCTTTGTAAAGGCATCTACCAGGTTTTTGTCTGTTTGAACATACATCACATCACAGTGGCTTTGCGGTTAAGGACATTGCACCCATGGCACATGCCTTAATCGACACTCGGACGATCAATCAGAGAACAGTGCAGCAGGCCACTGTGGACGAAAGATGGGCTTTGGACATCCCGGACAGCAACTCCTTCCAAGTTCTTTTGCAAGTAATGCATCTATGGCTGGCCATCTCCACAATGCAGCGAGACCTCGACGTGGAGGACGTGTTTTCTTGGCCTTGCGCTGCCTCACAAGCGTATTCGGTGCAGTCCACCTATGCCACTCTTTGCCACGGCTTGGTCTCTTTCCCCCAGGCCAAAGCCATTTGGAGGAGTTGGGCACCACTCAAGTGCAAAATTTTCTCTTGGCTGGCCACGCAAAAGAGAATCTGGACTTCGGATCGTCGTGCCAGGCATGGCCTTCAAGACGAACCTTCCGCGTGCTACACATGTCTCCAGGAAGTGGACAGTGTTGATCATATCCTTGCACAATGCGTCTATGCCCGTGAGACCTGGCATCGCCACTTTCATGTTCTGAACCTGCCCACCGCGGTTACGACACCTCATGATTGCTTCCTGGAATGGTGGATGATGCAGGGACAAGCCTTCCAAAAGGAGGATAGGCGTGGGTTTGAAACTTTGGTTATCTATGCCATGTGGTCCATGTGGAAGCAGCGGAACACCCGTGCCTTCAATCGGAGAGAGCCACAGTTAGACGCGCAGGCCCTAACGAGTAGCATTCTTGATGAGATTAAGGAATGGAAACTTGCTAGAGGCGGAGTAGGTGGTTTACAAAGATTTGTGAGAGTGTAGCTTGCTCTCTTGTAGTGGTGTGGGTGGGCTAATGGTGGTGTTCGCACTACTATCAGCCTCTTGTAATCAAATTTTCTCCCTTCTATAAAAATATGGTACGCAATTTGCATACTCTCGAAAAAAACATACATCACAGTTATTACTCCGGAGGTTCTGAACTTCCTGACAGACTTCAAACGTCTCTCACGTGTCTTGATGACCTCGCATTATCCTTAGAATTGTTCACTTTAGCAATAACCATTTGGTTGTCACAATTCATAAGAATAGCCTGTACATGTTTGTCAACCACGGGCAAGTCCATCAAGAGCTCATGCAACCATTTTGCCTCAATAGTGGTTGTGTCTAAAGAAGTTAGTTCTGCTTCCATAGTTGACCTCGTCAATATGGTTTGTTTGCAAGACCTCCATGACACTGCGCCACCTCCATGAGAAAATACATATCCACTTGTGGCATTGAGTACATCAACATCGGAGATCCAGTTCGAGTCACTATATCCTTCTAGCATAGTAGGATGCCCTGAATAGTGAATTCCGTAACTCATAGTACCTCTCAGATAGAGCAAGACCCTTCCTAGTGCATGGCAATGATCATCACCTGAGTTGGACATGCACATTCTCAGTTTGCTCACAGCAAAAGAGATATTTGGCCTTGTTGTGCTAGCGAAGTGCGTGAGTGAACCAACAATTTGAGAGTATCTTAATTGATCTCTCATTCCTTTCTTGTTCTTTGTGAGTGTCACGCTGGGATCTGATATATTTACAACTTATCTATAATTTTTTATTGTCTGGTGCTATTATATTATCAATCTTATATACTTTATATGCAATTTTATATCATTTTTGGGGACTAACCTGTTAACTTAGTGCCTAGTGTCATTTCTGCTTTTTTAGTTTTTACGGAAAATCTATACCAACCAAAATCCAAACGCTACAAAACTTTTTGATGGTCTTTTTCTAGACATAAGGGACCCTAGAAGCTTCAGGGGAGGACTAGAAGACCTGTGAGGAGACGGGAAGGCAACAGGGTGCGCCTTGGGGGTAGGCGCGCCCTAATGCCTTATAGGCCCCTTGTGGCTCCATCTGATCTAATTCCAGCGCTATAAATTCCCAAATATTCCAAAACCCCAGAGAGCCACCCGAAATAGTTTTTTCGCCGCCGTAAGCTTATATTCTTCTGCGATCCCATCTGGAGGCCTTTTCTGGTACTCTGCCAGGGGGGGAATCGACCATGGAGTGCTTCTACATCAACCTTGCTGCACCTCCGATGATGTGTGAGTAGTTCACCACAAACCTACGGATCCTGGGTGATTAGCTAGATGACTTTCTCTCTCTCTCTCTCTCTCTCTCTCTGATCTTCAATACAATGTTCTCTTTGGAGATCGATCCAATGTAATCTTCTTTTCCGATGTGTTTGTTGGGATCCGATGAATTGTGGTTTTATGATCAAATTATTCATTGAAAGTAATTGAGTCTTTTCTGAACTTTATTATGCATTATTATTATAGCTTTGTATTTCTCTCCGATCTATCCGTTTGATTTGGCCAACTATATTGATTTATCTTCAATGGGAGAGGTGCTTTGTAGCGGGTTCAATCTTGTGGTGTCCTCACCTCGTGACAGAAGGGGTAGCAAGGCATGTATTGTATTGTTGCTACTAAGGGTAAAATGACGGGGTTTAATCATATTGCTTGGTTTTATTCTATCTACATTATGTCATCTTGCTTAAAGTGCAGGAGTCGGTCGATTGGTTGAGTAATAGTAGTAGATGAAAAATTGTTTTGGTCTACTTATCATGAACATAATGCCTATATGCATGATCATTACCATGAATAATGTCATAACTATGCGCTTTTCTATCAATTGCCCAATAGTAATTTGTGTACCCACCGTATGCTATTTTTGTGAGAGAGATGCCTCTAGTGAAAACCATGGCCCCCGGGTCTATTTTAATCATATTACAAAAACCAAAAATACATTGCTGCAATTTTATGCCTTTTATTTTACTTTGCAATTTATCTATCTATCATTACCAGATTTAATCCTGGCAAGTAATGAGTTCAAGGGAATTGACAACCCTCTTACCCACGTTGGGTGCAAGTATTTGCTCTGGTGTGTGCATGTACTGTTCACTAGGCATTTGCGTGGTACTCCTATTGGTTCGATAACCTTGGTTCTCACTTAGGGAAATACTATCCACTACTATATTGCTTCACCCTTCCTCTTCGGGGAAAATCCCAACGCAACTCAAAAGTAGCAGGGTCATATGGTGTTGGAGAAGACTTGCTATCCATAAAGCCGAACCGGCTCAAGACCTTCTCAACATAGTGAGATTGCGTTAAAGTTATCCCACTCTCATCCTTAATTGGTTTGATGTTCAGAATCACATCGGCTTCTCCCAGATCTTTGGTATCAAAACTCTTTGATAGAAAAGACTTTGACATTATTGATCGGATCAATGTTTGTACCAAAGATCAGTATGTCATCCACATACAGACACTATTGCCCCCACCATGGCTATATTAAACACACCTATCGGCCTCGTTATTGACAAATCCAGTAGAAGTCAGAGTTCTTTCAAACTTCTCATGCCATTGCTTAGGTGCCTGTTTTAGACCATACAAAGATTTTAACAACTTGCACACCTTTCTCTCTTCATCCTTTAACACAAACTCGTCAGGCTGATCCATATAGATTTCCTCTTCCAACTCACCATTTAGGAAAGCCGTCTTTACATCCATTTTATGAATGATAAGACCGTATATAAGAGGTAGCCAGGGAAAGTAGCACCCGAATGGTGGTCATTCTAGCAATAGGTCAATAGGTGAAAGTAATCTTCGCCTTGTTTCTGAGTGTAGCCCTTGGCCACAAGTCACGCCTTGGTGATGCGGAGCATCCCACGGTCATCCCCATGGACATACCTTCATCTCCCCAAGTGCCAAGCGGAACAATGACACGAGCACGTGGAAGAGCTATGGAGACCGAGGTGACATCTCTCCTCGCTCAACTCCCTTTCGAAATACATGAGACATGGCTACTACCTCAAGAAGAGACACTTTGCATACTCAGGTACCAAGGAACCAACCATGGAGGAGGAAAGGAGCAAGGACAAACGATGGAGGGAGAAGAATGCGGATACAAAGAAAAAATGGAGCAAGACAGAGCTTGCCCGAATGATCCGAACCCTCATCCGGATGATCCGGACCAAGCCCGGACAAGCCAGGCCTCCTCCTGGACAATCCGGGTAATGTTCTCGAAGACAACAACACGCCCCTTGACGAAGCCAGATCATCCGAGACTCCACCTAGATCATCCAGACCTAGCCGGATGTCCGGACCAGGTCCCGGACATCTGGGCCAGCCACGGCTACAACAACCCAGCTGGATCATCCGGACCGCCATCCGGATCGTGCACGACTCGGGCTGAGGCCCATGTATCCCTTATTTCCCCTAGACTATATAAACTCATCTCCTACCTTCGTTTTAGGATTAGCAAAGTGATAGCTCACATCTCGAGATTGAGTTTTGCTCATCCACTACCTCTCCCATGGAGATCAAGGCCTCCATGTGAGAAGATCTCCTAGTGGATTCAAGGCCCCTTCTAAGGGAAGATCCTCCAAGGATTCAAGACCTCTCTCCTTCAAGGATTGGGAAGAACCAGTTCCTCTTTTGCCTTCTCGCGTTGGATTTGGACCTTTGTATCCCTTATGTGTATGTGGATTTAACAAGATGAAGACCAACGTTGCCATATCTTCCACACCAATGCGGGCATCAATGGATGTTCTGTCAAGGTCATCATCGACGGCGGAAGTGAAGAGCTATGTTCCAAGCTACAATTGGTCAAGATGAAGCACCCTCGCCCCTACAAAGGTCCAAAGGCTAAGTGACTCCGACACCATTCAAGTGGAGCACACTAATGACCCACAAGTATAGGGGATAAATCGTAGTCCTTTCGAAAAGTAAGAGTGTCGAACCCAACGAGGAGTAGAAGGAAATGACAAGCGGTTTTCAGCAAGGTAATTTTTGCAAGCACTGAAATTGTCGGTAACAAGTAGTTTGATAGCAAGATAATTTGTAACAGACAACTAATGGTAATGGTAAATAAAGTGCAGCTAGGTAGCCTAATCCTTTTTGTAGCAAAGGACAGCCTAGAACGGTCTCTTATAATAAGCAAAGCGTTCTTGAGTGCACAAGAGAATTTCATCTAGGCACTTTCATCATGATGGTTTGATTCGCGTTCGCTACTTTGATAATTTGATATGTGGGTGGACCGGTGCTTGGGTGCTGTTCTTACTTGAACAAGCCTCCCACTTATGATTAACACCCTCGCAAGCATCCGCATCTACGAAACAAGAATTAAGATAACAATCTAACCATAGCATTAAACATATGGATCCAAATCAGTCCCTTACGGAATGGCACATAAACTAGGGTTTAAGCTTTTGTCACTCTAGCAACCCATCATCTAGTAACTACTCCAAAATTCATTCCCTTGGCCCAAAGATGGTGAAGTTTCATGTAGTCGACATTAACATAACACCACTAAGGGAATCACAACATAAAAATCATGAAAATATCGAACACATATCAAATTCACATGATTACTTGCAACATTACTTCTCCCGTGGCCTCAAGAACAAAGGCAACTACTCATAAATAATGTTCATGCTCAAGATCAGAGGGATATTAAATAGCATAATGGATCTGAACATATAATCTTCCACCAAATAAACCATCTAGCATCAACTACAAGATGTAATCAACACCACTAGTCACCCATGGGTACCAATCTGAGGTTCCGGTGCAAAGATTGAACACAAGAGATGAACTAGGGTTTTGAGATGAGATGGTGTTATTGAAGATGCTGATGAAGATTGGCCTCCCAAATATGAGAGGGTTGTTGGTGATGACGATGGCTTCGATTTCCCCCTCCGGGAGGGAAGTTCCCCCGGCGGAATCGCTCCGCTGGAGGGCAAAAGTGCTCCTGCCCAAGTTCTGCCTCGAGACGGCGGCGCTCCATCCCGAAAGTCCTCTATTTATTTTTTCTAGGTCAAAAGACCTTGTATACCAGAAGATGGGCACCGGAGGTGGGCCAGGGTGCTCACCACCCACCAGGGCGCGCCTGGAGGGTCTGGCACACCCTAGTGTCTTGTGGCCACCTGACTGCCCCCCTCTGGTAGTTCTTCTCTCCAATATTTATTATATATTCCAAAATAATTCTCCGTAAAATTTCAGCTCATTTGGAGATGTGCAGAATAGGTATCTCCGACAGAGCTTTTTCAGGTCCAGAATTCCAGCTACCGGTATTCTCCCTCTTTGTGTAAACCTTGCATATTATGAGAGAAAAGGAATTAGAATTACTCCACAAAGTGTTATAAAGCATAAAAACAATATAAATAACAGTAGGGAAACATGATGCAAAATGGACGTATCAACTCCCCCAAGCTTAGACCTTGCTTGTCCTCAAGCGAATGCCAATATAAAAAATCATGTCCACATGTTTAAAGAGAGAAGTGTCGATAAAAACATAATACGGACATAGTAGCATCATACCCATTATTATAACAACAACAAAAATTTATCATAAAACTTTATCATATAGCTTCTCATGAACAAGTAATAATTCATCACGACATCAAAGTAAAAACCATAAACTTTATTGAAAACCAACAAACTATATTCTCTGTCAACTTCGCAACTACAATTCATCATATTTTCAAGAAGGGTCTCATATCGGAGACTTTTGGCAAGTCCACATACTCAACCATCATTTAGTCTTCTATGATTGCTAACACTCACAACATATATATGAGCAAAAAATTTCAGTTGGACACATAGAAATATAGGGGCTTATAGTTTTGCCCCAACTTATTCACCTCAAGGGTGATGTCAACAATAATAACTCATGCTCACTCATATCTAACAGGGTATATGTGCCTAGATCTTTCCCCACCACATGATGCTTGCCAAAGAGAAAAATAAAAAGGAATAGAGGAAAATACTTTGACTCTTGCATAAAAAGTAAATACATAAAAGTAAAGATAGGCTCTTCGCAGAGGGAAGCAGAGGTTGTCATGCACTTTTTGGTTTTGTATGCACAATCTCTTAATGCAAAAGAACGTCACATTATATTGCCCCTTATGATAGCAACCTTTATTATGCAGTCCGTCGCTTTTATTACTTTGCCATCACAAGTTTGTACAACGCTTACTTTCCCTTACACTAAAGGATCAAACACGTTTAGAAGCAATTTTATTGCCTTTTTGTACCGATGACAACTTACTTGAAGGATCTTACTCAATCCATAGGTAGGTACGATGGAATCTCAAAACATGAGTTTGGGTTTAAGGTTTTTGGATGCACAAGTAGTATCTCTACTTAGTGTGGATTTTTGGCTAGCAAAGATATTGAGAAAGCACCACATGTTGAAGTATCTATGACAATATAACTTCTATGTGAATATGAACAAACATAAATTATTACGTTGTCTTCCTTGTCCAATGTCAACAGGTTGGCATAAGATATTTAGTGGGGGCTCACAATCATAAAAGATGCCCAAGATAGTGTATTTGCATGTGAATCTTCTCTTCCCTTATTAATTATTTCATGAATTGCATCGTTGACCAATGCTATGTTTGTCAACTTTAAAAAATTACCACTTATACTTTTCCTTATGTGATGTCATTACTTACCATAAGATTAGCATATGTTATTTTTCATTATTTTCTTTTATTTTGATTGAAGTAGAAAAGTAAAGAAGCAAAAACTCAAACTAAACTTTATTATATAACTCTCACTCGATTACATAGATAGTAGATCATGAAACTAGCACTGGAAAATAGATCATACTAAACTTTTATTCAACTAAATTACGAAATAACTAAGGATCGAACTATAAGATAGGTAAAGGTAATAAAAGTGATGGTGATACGATACCGGGTCATCTCCCCCAAGCTTGGCACAAGCTAAGGGGAGTGACCATACCCGTGTACTCAAGTCTCCTTCTTTGGTGATGAAGATGAAGGTGGCGGTGATGAGGTAGAGGCGAATTTGTCCTCCGGCTTCCATGGTAGTGGCTCACCATAATAAGAGGAAGCACGAGTCCCTTGAGTCCTACAACTGGCAGCTAAACTCATACCTTTAAATCTTGCTCCATACTCGAAAACTTGATTTTGAAGATCATAGATTTGGCTTTGCAGAAAATTGATTTTCTCATTGAAGGTGAGGACGATGTCCTTCATAGACCAGCCATCCACCTTGTGATCACGAGTGAATTTTGTGATCATGAGGTGATTGGCACTGAGTCCACGCTCCACCATCCCCTGGCACTTGAAGATCTCCTGCTCCACTTCCTTGAGCCTGGCCTCCATGCTTCCTGTCTTCTTGGGGCCTTGAACATCCCAAATGTGAAGCACCCCTCACGCATTTCAGTGGTTTGAGGGTGCCTCAACACCTCCGATAGGTAGGGGTTGATGACCTTCTCGAAGAACTTGTCTTTGGAGGAGCTTGGGGTAGCCATAGCGATCTAGATCTGTTAGAAAAACATCACAAAACAATAATAGAGGATTTCTCCGTGATACGGTGGTCAAATCGTCCGGGGGTATATATAAAGATTTTTTATCTTGAGAAACAAGCATATAGAAGGAAAACGGAGTCGGGGAAGGTGCCCGAGGGGCCCACTACCCATCAGGGCGCGCTAGGTGGGGCAGGTGCGCCCTGGTGTCTTGTGGGCACCTGGGTTGCCTTCCCGATTATTTCTTATTTTCCTATTTTTTTTCTAATATTCCAAAACTGACAGAAAATATTTTTTGCGGATTTTTTGGAGTCCGTTTACTTACCGTGTCACGTACCTCTTCCTTTTTAGGGTTCTGGAGTGTTCTAGAAGGTTTCTTTGATGTGTTACTCCGGTGTCATGGTTTGGATGATGTTAGTTTCAACATTAATGGGCATACCTGAGATATAGTGCTTCATTCTTTGTCCATTGACCACCTTCGGGTTGGTACCCTCGACATTATTAATCTTGATACCTTCCTCTAATGTGTTTCATTCTTTGTCCATTAAGGATTTCTTCGATGATGTATGGTCCTTCCCATTTGGAGAGAAGTTTTCCTGCAAAAAATCTAAAACGAGAGTTGTACAATAGAACATGTTCACCAACCTTGAATTCCCGCTTTTGGATTCTTTTGTCATGCCATCTTTTAACTTTTTCTTTGAATAGTTTGGCATTTTCATAAGCTTGGGTTCTCCATTCATCTAGTGAGCTAATATCAAATAACCTCTTTTCACCAGCAAGTTTGAAATCATAATTGATTTCTTTAATTGCCCAATATGCTTTATGTTATAACTCAAGAGGCAAGTGACAAGCTTTTCCATAAACCATTTTATATGGAGACATACCCATAGGATTTTTATAAGCTGTTCTATAGGCCGAAAGTGCATCATCAAGTTTCTTAGACCAATTCTTACGGGACCTATTGACAGTTTTTTTGTAATATTAATTTTATTTATCTATTGCTAAGGTCAACTTGACCACTAGATTGAGGATCATAGGGTGATGCAATTCTATGGTTAACAACATATTAGCAAGCATTTTTCAGAAAGCACCATGAATAAAGTGTGAACCACCGTCTGTCATTAAATATCTAGGGACTCCAAACCTTGCGAAAACAACTTCTTTAAGCATTTTAATGAAGGTGTTATGATCAGCACTGCTAGTTGGAATAGCTTCTACCCACTTAGTGACATAATCAACAGCAACCAAAATATGTGTATACCCATTAGAGGAAGGAAAAGGTCCCATATAATCAAAGCCCCAAACATCAAAAGGTTCAGCAACAAGCAAATAATACATAGGCATTTCCTGACGCTTACCTATATTACCTATTCTTTGACATTCATCACAAGACAAGACAAACTTATGGGCATCCTTGAAAAATAGTAGGCCAATAAAAACCAGATTGTAATACCTTATGGGTAGTTCTATCTCCTGCTTGATGTCCTCCGTAGGCTTCGGAGTGACATTTTCGTAGGATTTGTTCCTGTTCATGCTCAGGTACACAACGTCTAAAAATACCATCTACTCCCTCTTTGTAAAGATGTGGGTCATCCCAAAAGTAATGTCTTAAGTCATAGAAGAATTTTTTCTTTTGTTGGTATGGGAAACTAGCTGGTATAAATTTAGCAACGATATAATTAGCCAGCATACCAAGGAGTATTATAAGTAGCATTTGTTACAGCTAGTTGTTCATTAGGAAAACTATCATCAATAGGTAGTGGGTCATCAACAATATTTTCTAACCTAGACTAGTTATCAGCTACGAGGTTGATGTCTACTACACAACTTGTTCTTGTAGACTCGTGTTGGGCCTCCAAGCGCAGAGTTTTGTAGGACAGTAGCAAATTTCTCTCAAGTGGATGACATCAGGTTTATCAATCCGTGGGAGGTGTAGAATGAAGATGGTCTCTCTCAAACAACCCTAAACCAAATAATAAAAAGTCTCTTGTGTCCCCAACACACCAGATACAATGGTAAATTGTATAGGTGCACTAGTTCGATGAAGAGATGGTGATATAAGTGTAGCAATGATAGTAGATATTGATTTTTGTAATAGTAACAATAAAAAACAGCAAGGTAACGAGTAGCAAAAGTGAGCACAAATGGTATTGCAATGTAGCGACCAGACCTCAAATGGGCTGTGCTGCTGTGCACCAGTGTCATCCCTGGATCAGTAATGCTGACACGCACAGTACAAATGGAGGATTTATAACAGAGTAGCAAATCACACACTTATTACATCGAATATCTCCGAAGAGATAAGTATGAAAACATGGCTTAAGGCCATCTAATAACGATAACAGCGGAAGACTTGGAAGATAAGTGAGTCCATCAACTCCAGCGGCATCACTGAGTATAAGACCACGACCTAAGGCACCTTACTCGTCGTCTGAAAAGTCTGCAACATGAAACGTTGCAGCCCGAAAACGGGTCAGCACATAGAATATATTGGCAAAGTAACACATAGAGAGCAATGAACAATAATAATGCTAGACTATATGCATATATGGCTGGTGGAAAGCTCTATGGTTACAGTTTTGCGAAAAGCCAATTTTATCCTACTTCAAAGGAATAAATTTTATTTAACTATCATGGTGGTTGAAACATTGAGAAGGTACCTCCAACTCAATCCCAATTAAGTATCATCATTAACCCAACAAAATTAATTAATAGTATCACAGTGATGAGATTCAAATGATAATCCAGATACTAGATACTCAAGTTGTCCATAACCGGGGACACGGCTAATCATGATCAGTTTGTACAATCTGCAGAGGTTTGTGCACTTTTCCCCACAAGACTCGATCGCCTCCGTTTTTATTTCTCGCACTGCATGATGTTTGAGAAACGGATGATCGAGACACAGTCTTTCAGAAACAATCACTCTTTACTCTGGATGGACCGGTACACCTACTTTCCCCTACATCTGCTAGTCCACCTCTTCAAGAGATCCTGTAACCTACTCAGCTATGCTAGAGCCCATAATAGCATGTGGCTGCACACGGAAGTTTCTAGCATGAATAATCATATGATCCCTTTGAGCCTGGGTGGCGGAACTTATACATACAGACAACACTGGGTTCTCCAGGTGCCTCAATCCACCCAGATGTGAGTTTTAGTTGCCACCTTAAGTTGAACCATTAATAAACATCTCACATCTGTCATGGATATCACTCAAACCCAATCCACGTCTACGAGCATAGCATGGCAATATATTAGCAACGTAGAAGTAACTCCCAAGGGTTTGATAAATGAAACAGGTAATAGGTACTACCTCAACTACTTCCCAATACCCACAGTTTAATTTGATCCTAATCATGTAATGTGTTTGGGGAAAAAGATCTAATGCAATAAAATTGGGTATGAACGGAATATGATCAAAGTGTTACTTGCCTTGCTGATGATCCGCAAAACCTAGCGAGTCGAAGTAACAAGCGGCACACTCCGGGTACTCTATCGCAAACAAACAAGCATACAATCAGTACTCATCTAATGCACAGGTAAAACTCGAATGAAAGATCCAACCAGAAAGTTCAACTTAAGAACTCCGGTTTGCAAAAAGAATCAACTCGAAAGAAGCAACGAAAGTCAAACAGTGACAGAAAGAAACTTCGTTTGCTAATCTGGATCTAGGTCAAATTTTACTGTAGCAAAAACTTGTTTGAGTAGGTTTAAACGGAAAGAGAATTTCGAGACGAAACTCTAGGCGCTTGAATCACTTGATTCCGATAAACGAGCGAGAAGTTAAACAGATTCGAAAATTCGATCAGAAATAGAATCTGAGAAAATAACGAGAAAATCTGACGAAAAAGAAAAACGGACGAACGGTTAAATAACGGACGTTCGTTAACAGAGAAAAACCGACAAACGCGTTCGTAAAAACGAACGGTTCGGTGAACGCTCGCGAAATAAGAAAACCGAAAAAAAACCGATCTAAGGTTTTTTTTAAAACAAAAGGGTTTTTTTTCTTCAGAAAACCGGTCAACAACGAAGACGGCCGGCGGCAGTACCTCGTCGGGGCTCCGGTGGCGGGGCTCGGTGGCGGGGCTCGGGGGGGGGGCTCCGGCGGCGAGGGGCGGCGGCGCCGGCGTGCAAGGCAAACGGCGGCGGCGGCGGGCGATGCGGGCGGGCGGCGGCGAGGCTCCTCCGGCGGCGGTGGTGAGGAAAGAGAGGGGGGGCCTATTTATGGAAGGGGGGGGGTCCGAGGTGCTTGGGGAAGGGGGCACCCGAGGCGGCGGCGGCTTCGTGTCCGGGACGGACTCCGGCGGCGGCGGCGGCTACGTGCGGGAGGAGGAGAGGCCGCGGGCGGGCCGTCGGCTGGGCCTTTGGCCCAGTCGGCGCGGGCACGTTTTTTTTAAATAAGTTCCGCGGAAAATAGTTGCGTAGAAAAATAAATAAAAGTCCGAAAAATATGAAATAAATTTTCCCCGTCTAGTTAGAAAATCTAGAATAGGGTGAACATTTTTAAAATAAAAAATAAGTATTTTGAGAACATGCAATATTTTTAATGCAATAAAAATTGCAAATAAAATCCAAATAAATTCCAAATAATGTTTTTAACATTTTTCCTCCAGTATTTCAATTGTTATGGAGAAGTCATATTTTCTCCTCTCGTTTATTTAAAATTGAAATATTTTTCCGGAGAGAAAAATAATCAAAACCCCAATCCTCGTTTGAAAAATCGAATTTAAAAATTCGAGAAAATCCCCAACTCTCTCCGAGGGTCCTTGAGTTGCTTAGGATTTATCGAGGATTTGTCAAAATGCAACAAAACATGATATGCAAATGATGATCTATGTATAACATTCCAAATTGAAAATTTGGGATGTTACAAACCTACCCCCCCTTAAGATGAATCTCGCCCTCGAGATTCGGGTTGGCTAGCAAACAGGTGGGAGTGGTTTTTCCGTAGATCTTCCTCTCGCTCCCAGGTGGCTTCATCCTCCGTGTGGTGACTCCACTGGACTTTGCAAAACTTGATAACCTTGCTGCGGGTAACTCGGCTGGCATACTTGAGAATCTTAACTGGTTTCTCCTCATAAGTCAAATCACTTTCCAACTGAATCGCTTCCAGTGGCACAGTATCCCTTAGTGGTATCTCAGCCATTTCCGCGTGGCACTTCTTCAACTGCGAAACATGAAATACATCATGTACTCCAGACAATCCTTCGGGCAATTCCAGCTTATAGGAAACTTCTCCCATACGTTCCAACACTCTGTATGGTCCGATAAAATGAGGCGCTAACTTTCCCTTAACTCCAAAGCGCTTTACTCCTCGAAGTGGTGATACTCGAAGATACACTCTGTCTCCGACTTCGTGAACCGTCTCCTTTCGTTTAGAATCAGCATAACTCTTCTGCCTGGACTGGGCTACCTTGAGCCTATCGTGAATCAACCTTACTTTCTGTTCAGACTCCTTAATCAGATCTGGTCCAAACAACTGATGGTCTCCAACTTTGTCCCACAACAACGGTGTTCTACACCTCCTTCCGTACAAAGCTTCGAAAGGGGCCATCTTCAAACTGGTTTGATAACTGTTGTTATATGAAAACTCCGCATATGGCAAATTGTCGTCCCAACTAGATCCATAATCTAGTGCACATGCTCTCAACATGTCCTCCAAAATCTGGTTGACTCTCTCGGTCTGTCCATCTGTCTGCGGGTGAAATGTTGTACTAAATTCCAGCCTGGTTCCCAACGTTTCATGTAGCTGCTTCCAAAACTTCGAGGTAAATTGGGTTCCTCTGTTTGATACAATGGTCCTCGGAACTCCATGCAAACATACTATCCTGGTCATGTATATCTTTGCCAACTTAGCACTGGTGTAAGTGGTCTTCACTGGAATGAAATGAGCCACTTTCGTCAAACGGTCGACTACAACCCATATCGAGTCATAGCCTGAACGAGTCCTGGGTAATCCCGTGATAAAATCCATGCCTATTTTATCCCACTTCCATTCGGGTATCGGCAATGGTTGTAGCAATCCTGCTGGCTGCATCTGTAGCAACGTCATCTGGTGCATAACGTGCTAACTTACTGAAATCCTCCACATACTGGCCTACGGTGCGTCCTCCTTGGCGTAGGTTGCGAAACTCACGCTTCTTCATAGCCATAGCTCCTGCTGAAACATGAGCTGTACGGAAAGCTTGCTGAAACTGGTCCCATGTGACAGTGTCAACGGGGTGCGTGGCTGTATAATTCTCCGAGCATGATGCTGCGGGTCCATCAAGCTGATGTGCGGCAAAACGCACTCTTTCCGCATCTGTGCATCCTGCAGTGGTCAACTCCCTTCCAACTTTGCGGAGCCAATCATCTGCTACAATCAGCTCGGTGCTACTGGAAAACACCGGCGGGTTTAGCCTTAAGAAACGGGCTAAGTGATCAACAGGTGGTGGTGGTGGTGGGTTGTTGTTGTTGTTGCCTTGGTTCTGCACTAACACTTGCATCAGGGCATTCTGTTGCTGAATCAACTGGGTGATCTCTGGCGGGAAAACAAATCCGGTGTCGCGTCTCGGAGGCATCTGATAGGTTTAGAAAAGATGAGAATTAAGAGTAGAATGAGGTCTAGAGAGAAAACACTACCCATATGCTCATGAGACAAATTCAATCAATATCACTCAATCAATCCAAACAAGGCAAAACAATCGATCTAACTAGCGTTACAAAGTGCTTGAACTATACTACTAAATGGGGGAAAACTACTACTGATATGGTGGTCTACTAAAAATTCTGATCCGTTGAAGACTCCATGATGTCTGCCCCAGCTTCATCAATCCATTCGTCTTCACTTGGTTCCGAGTCGGTGTCGTCGATGATGATGTAATTATCCGGACAAGTGCATTCGTCGACTTCTGCTTTTGGCACTGGGTTTCCCACGAATGATCCAATCTTATTCTCCAGGTCGTCAATCTTCCCGACTAGTGCGTCGATTTCCTCCAAGTAATCTTCGCGTGTAGTCTTGAGTTCTTCTTGGAGTTCCTTGATCTTCGTGAATGCCTTCTTCAGTTCTTCCTTGTCCGTGCACATCTGATTCTCCTGGCGACGAATATGTTGGTTCTGCTCCTGGATGAAAGCTGCAATTGATCCATCCTTCTTGGTCTTGATCATCTCCCATTGAGCGTCTCGACGTCCACAAATCTGATAAATTGTATCCTTAAGCTCCTGGTGATAGACTTCTCCAATGCGTCCCATGGCGATGTGTGCGGCCATGCTCTTCCCTAAGCTCCAAGTGGGTGCTTCGAAAACCAATCTCATGGCACTAAACATCCATCCTGGAATGATAACTTGAATCTTCCAGCTCTCCTCTTCAGGTAAGGTGGCGTCGTAGGTTCCGGTGACGCTTGGTATTCCTATGTTCAAGTACTTGGTGACTTCCTTCAAGTGTCGACCAAACGGCGTGTCTTCATCTGGTTGCATGAACCTGCTCCTTGCATTCGCCATTCCTAAAAGAGTAGAAAGTGGAGAGGGGTCAGAAATGAGAAGAGAGAAGTTTTCTAGGGCTTAAGCTTAGTGGTCGTGTCCTATAGTCAGCGTGTGCTCTAATACCAACTTTGTAGCGACCAGACCTCAAATGGTCTGTGCTGCTGTGCACCAGTGTCATCCCTGGATCAGTAATGCTGACACGCACAGTACAAATGGAGGATTTATAACAGAGTAGCAAATCACACACTTATTACATCGAATATCTCCGAAGAGATAAGTATGAAAACATGGCTTAAGGCCATCTAATAACGATAACAGCGGAAGACTTGGAAGATAAGTGAGTCCATCAACTCCAGCGGCATCACTGAGTATAAGACCACGACCTAAGGCACCTTACTCGTCGTCTGAAAAGTATGCAACATGAAACGTTGCAGCCCGAAAACGGGTCATCACATAGAATATGCTGGCAAAGTAACACATAGAGAGCAATGAACAATAATAATGCTAGACTATATGCATATATGGCTGGTGGAAAGCTCTATGGTTACAGTTTTGCGAAAAGCCAATTTTATCCTACTTAAAAGGAATAAATTTTATTTAACTATCATGGTGGTTGAAACATTGAGAAGGTACCTCCAACTCAATCCCAATTAAGTATCATCATTAACCCAACAAAATTAATTAATAGTATCACAGTGATGAGATTCAAATGATAATCCAGATACTAGATACTCAAGTTGTCCATAACCGGGGACACGGCTAATCATGATCAGTTTGTACACTCTGCAGAGGTTTGTGCACTTTTCCCCACAAGACTCGATCGCCTCTGTTTTTATTTCTCGCACTGCATGATGTTTGAGAAACGGATGATCGAGACACAGTCTTTCAGAAACAATCACTCTTTACTCTGGATGGACCGGTACACCTACTTTCCCCTACATCTGCTAGTCCACCTCTTCGAGAGATCCTGTAACCTACTCAGCTATGCTAGAGCCCATAATAGCCCATAATAGCTTTCCCCTACATCTGCTAGTCCACCTCTTCAAGAGATCCTGTAACCTACTCAGCTAATCATGATCCTGTAACCTCTGGATGGACCGGAACTTATACATACAGACAACACTGGGTTCTCCAGGTGCCTCAATCCACCCAGATGTGAGTTTTAGTTGCCACCTTAAGTTGAACCATTAATAAACATCTCACATCTGTCATGGATATCACTCAAACCCAATCCACGTCTACGAGCATAGCATGGCAATATATTAGCAACGTAGAAGTAACTCCCAAGGGTTTGATAAATGAAACAGGTAATAGGTACTACCTCAACTACTTCCCAATACCCACAGTTTAATTTGATCCTAATCATGCAATGTGTTTGGGGAAAAAGATCTAATGCAATAAACTGGGTATGAACGGAATATGATCAAAGTGTTACTTGCCTTGCTGATGATCCGCAAAACCTAGCGAGTCGAAGTAACAAGCGGCACACTCCGGGTACTCTATCGCAAACAAACTAGCATACAATCAGTACTCATCTAATGCACAGGTAAAACTCAAATGAAAGATCCAACCAGAAAGTTCAACTTAAGAACTCCGGTTTGCAAAAAGAATCAACTCGAAAGAAGCAACGAAAGTCAAACGGCGATAGAAAGAAACTTCGTTTGCTAATCTGGATCTAGGTCAAATTTTACTGTAGCAAAAACTTGTTTGAGTAGGTTTAAACGGAAAGAGAATTTCGAGACGAAACTCTAGGCGCTTGAATCGCCTGATTCCGATAAACGAGCGAGAAGTTAAACAGATTCGAAAATTCGATCAGAAATCGAATCTGAGAAAATAACGAGAAAATCCGACGAAAAAGAAAAACGGACGAACGGTTAAATAACAGACGTTCGTTAATAGAGAAAAACCGACGAACGCGTTCGTAAAAACGAACGGTTCGGTGAACGCTCGCGAAATAAGAAAACCGAAAAGAAAAAAAAACCGATCTAGGGTTTTTTAAACAAAAGGGTTTTTTTTCAGAAAACCGGTCAACAACGAAGACGGCCGGCGGCAGTACCTCGTCGGGGCTCCGGCGAGGGGCTCCGGTGGCGGGGCTCGGTGGCGGGGCTCGGGGGGGGGGGGGGGGCGGCGGCGGCGAGGGGCGGCGGCTCCGGCGCTCCCGGCGGCGGCGGCGGGCAAGGCAAACGGCGGCGGCGGCGGTGAGGCTCCTCCGGCGGCGGTGGTGAGGAAAGAGAGGGGGGGGCTATTTATGGAAGGGGGGTCCGAGGTGCTTGGGGAAGGGGGCACCCGAGGCGGCGGCGGCTACGTGCGGGAGGAGGAGAGGCCGCGGGCGGGCCGTCGGCTGGGCCTTTGGCCCAGTCGGCGCGGGTGCGTTTTTTCTTTAAAAAAAAAATAAGTTCCGCGGAAAATAATTGCGTAGAAAAATAAATAAAAGTCAGAAAAATATGAAATAAATTTTCCCCATCTAGTTAGAAAATCTAGAATAGTGTGAACATTTTTAAAATCAAAAATAAATATTTTGAAAACATGCAATATTTTTAATGCAATAAAAATTGCAAATAAAATCCAAATAAATTCCAAATAATGTTTTTAATATTTTTCCTCCAGTATTTCAATTGTTATGGAGAAGTCATGTTTTCTCCTCTCATTTATTTAAAATTGAAATATTTTTCCGGAGAGAAAAATAATCAAAACCCCAATCCTCGTTTGAAAAATCAAATTTAAAAATTCGAGAAAATCCCCAACTCTCTCCGAGGGTCCTTGAGTTGCTTAGGATTTATCGAGGATTTGTCAAAATGCAACAAAACATGATATGCAAATGATGATCTATGTATAACATTCCAAATTGAAAATTTGGGATGTTACATGCAATGCTTTAAAATGAGGCCTAGGGTCCGTACTTTCACTTGTGCAATCTCTCAACAATGCTAATATAATTGGATCATATAACCATCCCTCAACATGCGATGAAGAATCACTCCAAAGTTCCTATCTAGAGGAGAACATAAAAAGAAATTTTTTGTAGGGTACGAAACCACCTCAAAGCTATTCTTTCCGATCAATCTATCCTAGAGTTTGTACTAAAATAACACCAAGCTATTCTTTCTGATCGATCTAACCAAGAATTCGTACTAAAATAACACCATATGATACACATCAACCAACTCTAATGTCACCTAGATACTCCAATGTCACCACGAGTATTCATGAGTTGATTATACGATATGCATCAAACAATTTCAGATTCATAATACTCAATCCAATACAAAGAACCTCGAAGAGTGCACCAAGATTTCTACCGGAGAAACAAAGACGAGAACATGCATCAACCCCTATGCATAGGTTACCCCAATGCCACCTCGGGAATCCGCGAGTTGAGTGCCAAAACACATATCAAGTGAATCAATATGATACCCCATTGTCACCACGGGTATTCATAGCAAGAGATACATCAAGTGCTCTCAAATCCATAAAAGTATTCAATCCGATAAAATGAAATCTCAAAGGGAGAACTCAATTCATCACTACAAGATAGAGAAGGAGAAACACCATATGATCCAACTATATTAACAAAGCTCGCGATACATCAAGATCGTGCCAACTCAAGAACACAAGAGAGAGATAGATTAAACACATAGCTACTGGTACAAACCCTCAGCCCCGAGTTTGGAGTACTCCCTCCTCATCATGGTGGCCGCTGGGATGATGAAGATGGCCACCGGTGATGATTTCCCCCTCCGACAGGGTGCCGGAACAGGGTCCATATTGGTTTTTCATGGCTACAGGGGCTTGCGCCGGCGAAACTTCTGATCTAGGGTTATTTTTGGGGGTTTCTATATTTATAGGATTTTTGGGCATCAGTTTCACGTGAAGATGGGCCTCGAGGTGACCAAAACCCACTAGGGCAATCCAGGCCCCTTTGGCGCACCCTAGTGGGTTGTGCCCACCTCGTGGCTCTTCTGTCCCTCCCACGAAGCTTTAAGTGCCTCTTTTGTTCCAAAAAAAATCGTCAAAAAGTTTCATTGCATATGGACAACCTCTATTTCTGCACATAAAACAACACCACCGTAGTTCTGCTGAAAACAACGTCAGTCCGGGTTAGTTCCATCCAAATCATACCAAAACGATATAAAATTGTTGTAAACATGGCATGATTACTTCCTGAACTATAGATACGTTGGAGACATATCAGCATCCCCAAGCTTAATTCCTACTCGTCCTCGAGTAGGTAAGTGATAAAAGAAATTATTTATGAAGTGTGAATGCTAGTAAAGTGCATAAGTTTGATCAATGATAATTGTAGTCACTTTTCCTAGCATCATAACATCAACTCTTTCTCATAACACTCATCATGACAAAGTAGCAGTCAATTCACATATTACGGTTCAAACAGTGAATTCTCTTGAAACTTAACAACCTATGTTCTTAGTCACCAAACAATTGCAATTCAACTTATTCAACAATGTCTAAGTAAGAGCTCCACCTACTCAATCATCATATAGTCTTCCATGATTGCTGATACATCTCCAACGTATCTACTTTTCCTAACGCTTTTTCCTCTTGTTTCGGACTCTAATTGCATGATTTGAATGAAACTAACTCCGAACTGACCCTGTTTTCAGCAGAACTACATGGTGTTGTTTTTGTGCAAAAATAAAAGTTCTCGGAATGGAACGAAACTTTGCGAGGAATTTTTATACAATAAATAAGAATTCCTGGAGCCAACATCCACCGGGGAGGGGCACCTGGGTGGGCACAACCCACCAGGGCGCGCCCCCCTCTCCTGGCGCGCCCAGGTGGGTTGTCCCCACCTGGTGGCCCCATAGACCCTGAAACTGACGCTATAAAATCATATTTTTCCAGAAAAATCAGGGAGAAAGAATTATTGTGATCCACGAGATGGAGCCGCCGTCACCTCCTGCTCTTCATCGGGAGGCCACATCTGGAGTCCTTTTGGGGCTCCGGAGAGGGGTATCTTCGTTCTTCGTCATCACCGACCCTTCTCCATCGCCAATTCCATGATGCTCCCCACCGGGAGTGAGTAATTCCTTTGTAGGCTCGCTGGTCGGTGAGGAGTTGGATGAGATTCATCATGTAGTTGAGTTAGTTTTGTTAGGGCTTGATCCCTAGTATCCACTATGTTCTAAGATTGATGTTGCTATGACTTTTCTATGCTTAATGCTTGTCACTTTGGGCCCGGGTGCCATGAACTCAGATCTAAATCGTTTATGTTATCATAATTATATCCATGTTCTAGATCTAATCTTGCAAGTTATAGTCACCTACTACGTGTTATGATCCGGCAACCCCGGAGTGACAGTAACCGGGACCAATCCCGGTGATGACCGTAGTTTGAGGAGTTCATGTATTCACTATGTGTTAATGCTTTGTTCCGGTTCTCTATTATAAGGAGGCCTTAATATCCCTTAGTTTCCTATAGGACCCCGCTGCCACGGGAGGGTAGGACAAAATATGTCATGCAAGTTCTTTCCATAAGCACGTATGACTATTTACGGAATACATGCCTACATTATATTGATGAACTGGAGCTAGTGTCGTATCGCCCTAGGTTATAATTGTCTCATGATGAATATCATCCAACAAGTAACCGATCCAATGCCTACGAATTTATCCTATATTGTTCTTGCTTAGTTACTACTGCTATCATCACTGTTACACTTGTTACCAAATTACTGCTATCACTGTTACCGTTACCGTTGCTGCTGCTACTATTATCAAAACTATCATATTACTTTGCTACTGATCACTTTGCTGCAGATAATTAATCTCTAGGTGTGGTTTAATTGACAACTCAGCTGCTAATACTTTCAAATATTCTTTGGCTCCCCTTGTGTCAAATCTATAAATTTGGGTTGAATACTCTACCCTTGGAAAACTGTTGCGATCCCCTATACATGTGGGTTATCAAGACCTTTTTCTGGCGTCGTTGCCGGGAAGCATAGCTATATTTGTTGAGTCACTTGGGATTATTATCAATTTATCACCATGAAGAATCTGAAGGATGCTAAGACTAAGATATTTCCCTCAAAGACGAGGGGAGGTAAGGAACTGCCATCCAGTTCTGCTTTAGATTCACCTTCTGTTATAAGTAAACTTGCAACACCACCACATGCTATTAATTTTGATATGTCGCAAGGTATTGATGATGCTAATTCTGCTATGGATAATGCTTATGATGATGCTAGTATCTTGCTTGACAATGATGATGTGCCACTGGGTGATTTTCTTGATAAACAAATTGCTAGAGTAATACAACATGATGTTGTTGAATCTGATGACGAGCTTGAAACTGAATCTCCTGAAACACCTGCTAGAACTAGTCTTCCTAGATATGAATTGCCTAAGGTACCGGAAGGTTATGTTATGAGTGAGGAGACAACTAGAGATATTCTTGCTTGAAGAGATAGAGATGATTTAGAGAAATTATTATGCAAATATAAAGAAAAATCTCTGAATGCTAGAATGAAATATGATCCTAAGTTTGCTGCTTCACCTATCTTTATTGATGATAAGGATTATGAATTCTCTGTCGACCCATTTTTATGGTTATGAAACTGAAACTGTTGTGGCACATCTTACTAAGTTGAGTGATATAGGCACCCTTTTTACTCATGTTGAGAAAACTCGCTACTACTTTATTCTCAAATTATTTCCTTTCTCATTAAAGGGTGATGCTAAAGCTTGGTACAATACTCTTGCTCCTGGTTGTGTGCGTAGTCCCCAGGATATGATTTACTACTTCTCTGAAAAAGATTTCCCTGCTCATAAGAAACAAGGTGCTTTACAGGAAATATTTAACTTTGTGCAAACTAAAGAAGAGAGTCTCCCACAAGCTCGGGGGAGGTTTTGCCAGTTACTTAATGCTTTGCCTGATCATCCTCTTAAGAAAAATGAAATACTTGATATCTTCTATAATGGATTAACCGATGCTTCTAGGGACTTCCTAGATAGTTGTGCTGGTTGTGTTTTCAGGGAACGAACTATTGGGCAGGCTGAAGAATTATTGAATAATATATTGAAAAATTATGATGATTGGACTTTTCCTGAACCACCGCCTAAACCCACTCCGAAGAAGAGGGGTATATTATATCTCAGTCCTGAAGATATGCACGAGGCAAAGAAATCTATGAAGGAAAAAGGTATTAAAGCTGAGGATGTTAAAAATTTACCTCCTAATGAAGAAATACATGGGCTTAATACAACACCACTGCCTAAGGTGGTAGAGGTAAATTCTCTAATGAAATTCAATGATAATGACAATTCTCACAATATGCATCCTAGCCAATGCCTTTATGAGTTTGAAAACTATATTAGAAAGCAAGATCACTTCAATGCAAATGTTATGAAACAATTGAAATACAATTCTGTATGATTTCTCACTTGAATGACTTGTTATTTAGAATCTCAAATGACGTTAGAGGTGTTGGAAAACATGCTTGTATGGTTCAAGCCCAGTTAGAACAAGTTGCTAAATCGCAAAGAGAATCGCTTGATGAAATGAATAATAATTTACATGACTTTGCTGTTAGAGTTGCAACTAGAGGAGGAAAATGACTCAAGAACCACTTTATCCTGAGGGAGACCCAAAAATAATTGAAAAGATTCACAAAGATTTAACACTGATGCACCTAGTCCTTCTAGAAAGAAAAAGAAGAAGAAAAATGATAGGAGTTTGCATACTTCTAGTGAACCTGAAATAGAAAAACCTCCTGATAATGATAATGAAACTTCTATCTCAGATGCTGAAACTCAATCTAGTAATGAACCCTCACCTAGTGACAATGAAAAAGATAATGATGAGGTTCATGAAGACTCTCAACCAAATAATAAAGAACCAGACAATGATGTTGAGATAGAACCACCTGTTTATCTTGATAACCCACAACCTAAGAATAAAAGATATGATAAAAGAGACTTCATTGCTAGAAAACACAGTAAAGAAAGAGAACTGCGGGTTCAAAAACCTATGCCTTTTCCACCCAAGTCAGCTAAAAAGAAAGATGATGAAGAATTTGAACGGTTTGCTGAAATGCTGAGGCCAGTCTTTTTGCATACTCGCTTGACTGATATCTTGAAAATGCCTCTTTATGCAAAGTATATGAAAGACATCATCACCAATAAGAGAAAAATACCGGAAGCTGAAATCTCCACTATGCTTGCTAATTACACTTTTAAAGATGGAGTACCTAAAAAACTTGGAGATCCAGGAATACCAACTATACCTTGCTCTATTAAAAAGAATTATGTGAAAACTCCTTTGTGTGATTTAGGAGCTGGTGTTAGTGTTATGCCTTTCTCTTTATATAAAAGACTTGATTTGAATAAGCTCACACCTACTGAAATATCTTTGCAAATGGCTAACAAATCAACTGCCATACCTATCGGTATCTGTGAGGATGTGCCCGTTGTTGTTGCCAATGTTACTATTTTGACTGACTTTGTTATACTTGAGATGCCTGAGCACGACAACATGTCGATTATCCTTGGTAGACCTTTCTTGAATACTGCAGGGGCTGTTATTGATTGCAATAAAAGCAAGATCACTTTTCATATCAATGGTAATGAGCATAGGGATAATTAGATTTATGCCCCTAGTTGTGTCCCACTCGTCTGTTTTACCCCTAATTTCTAAAAGTCACCGGTTCTGTCCAAGTCACTTTGCTCCTCTTATGCTTTTGCCCTTTGACCGTTTGACTGCCAATTTGAAAACTTCATAACTAATTCATAATAAATCATAAAAATGCAAATAAGATACCAAAATGTTCAAAAAAAATCACCTATATGTCAGTGTCATTTGCATTCATGAAAAAAGTGTTGGAAAGTGCACATCTCAGTTTTAGCTCTTTTGATACCACCACGAATAGTAAAATCTAAAAAATTAAAAAAAATTCAATAGAAATATGGTGGCAAAGAACGACAAATGTTCTAAGTGCCTGCCAGCTTTCATCAGGGAACGACATTCGTGGAAGTCGTGGCAAACAAATAATCTATTTTGGTGTGCTGATTGTTTTTTCTGCCGGGGCACCCATGAAAGTCATTCCCTCACGAAACTTGGCGAGCACTTAAAACATTTCTCATTCTTTGCCACCAATTTTTTTGAAATTTTTGAATTTTTTTAGATTTTACTATTCATGGTGGTAGCATAAGAGCTAAAACTCGGATGGGCACTTTCAAACACTTTTTTCATGACTGCAAGTGACACTGACATATATGTGATGTTTTTCCGAACATTTTGGTATCTTATTTGCATTTTTCTGATTTAGTATGAATTAGTTATGAAGGTTTCAAACTGACGGCCAAATGGTCAAAGGGCAAAAGCATAAGAGGAGCGAAGTGACTTGGACAGAAGCGGTGACTTTTGGAAATTAGGGGTAAAACAGCCGAGTGGGACACAACTAGGGGCATAAATCTAATTATGCCATGAGCATACGGTGCACTTTCCGAAGAAACAATTCCAAGGGAATGGTATTAATGTTATTGAAAAATCTCCGACAACCACTATTGGAAGTTTTCAAATACCTCTATCTACTGTCAAAAAGAAATATGAAATGCTTATTGTTGGGGACATTCATATCCCCATTGAGGTAACTTAGTGATTTGCGGAAGTTTTTCGGTTTCATGCTAATCGAAAGTGGTTGTTAATAAGACCTGATCAACCTTATTAATGGATCATTTTTGAACAGTATGAAGTTGATGAATTTAGTAAGCACTACCTTCTGTCCCTACTTTTTGTTTTCTATTAGTTAAATAAAATAAAATGCCATGTTTTGTCTGTTTTTCCGAATTTCCCCTCCAATAAAAAATTGAGCAAATATAAAAGTTCTCAGAATGCCCTGAAAATTTAATACGATTTTTTTCTGAATATTTCTGAATTTCTGGAGCAAATAATATAAGAAGGAAGGCGCGCCCTGGTGGGTTGTTTTCCCCACGTGGGCCCCCTCACTTATCTCTTCACACCACATCATCACTCACCTCCAGAAAAAATGTCCATTGCTCTCTCTCCCATGTTCTTCTTCTCAAACCCACGGATTTCGATCTCTTTGCTCGAAGCTCCGTTTCCGAAACTATTTCGGGAGATTGTTGCTTGGTATGTGACTCCACCGTTTGTTCAATTAGTTTTTGCTTTAGTGGTTTATATTTTGAATAATTAGCTACTCTTGGTGCTGCTGTAGATGAGCTTGCATGTTGAATTCTTAGAGTTCTAAGTAGTTTGAATGCTTGCTATGGCCTCTATGTGTCCCTATGAGTAGCTGCTGCCAATTTTGTGAAGTTTTGTTGAGAAAAAAATGTGGACTAAAAATTTCAGAATTTTTGTACATAGGAAAACCATGAATATCTTTAGGAAGTTTGCTTCAATTAAGAACTCCAAGGGTGTTATTGGGGAGTCTTCCGACAGTAATCTCCATCCTTGGAGGTTGGCGGAGGTACGGCCGTGCGAATGGCCGCACACCCAGTTCATGGAAGAGGCTAGAATCCTTCAGGAGTTCACACAGTATGCTGCTAATGCCGGCCTCACCGACTTCATCACAGATGAGTGTGAACAACATCAAATACTCACAAACATCTTTGTTCAAAGTTTTACTTTCCTTCCTAGGAATAATCCTCCTGAAGTGAGTTTTGATTTATATGCTGAAAATCATCAGATACCACATGCTAAATTTGTGACATATGCATGATCCCTTCCGATGGGAGCTTAGTCGAGCCTAAGCCTGCGGAGTTTGAGACCTTTTATCGCACCTTGACAGTGGGAGATGAGAGCGGGGTGTCAGCTATCACCGCCGCTGGCTTGCATTTTCCTGCTGTTCATTACCTTGCTCTTTTCATTGCAAAATGCTTGCTTGCTAGAGAGAAGGTGGGTGCACTCAGTTCACAGACCTTGCTGTTTTACATCATGCACTGGAAGGAGACAACAGTTACACTGGAAGGCGACAACACTTACAGCTTGGGAGCTATTGCGGCTCGTCGCCTCCACATTAATAAGTCCAAGGGTAAAATACATGGTGGGATTTTTGCTACTCGTTTGGCAGCTCACTTTAATGTTGAGATACGCCATCATGATTACCCTCTTACCAAAGTTTATCTGGATCGTGCAGCCATGGATCACCACCATTTCACTGATAACAATTCCCCTAACATCCCGATTCCATATAACCAGGTTTTTTGCATTGAAACTCGTGATATTATTCTGTTGCCTGCTCCTACCTTGTTTGATTCTGTTGCCAGGGGCGGATATAGGATCATGCATGCGGACATCATCGCCTACCGGAACGCTCAGGCTGCTACAGAGGCAGAGGAGGAGCCTCAGAAGTGGGATGAGTGGATGCCCGCTCCTCAGTACCCCTACTACCATCCAGGCTACTGCTCGACTACCAAGTTAGGCCAAAAGCCTAAGCTTGGGGAGTATGTGTTTCTCACCGACATTACACTCATGTCCACTTATTCCATTAGTCGGTGTTCACACTTTTTCATTGTATCATCCATGCTAAAATTTATTTTCTTGCGTTCTTCTTGTGTGTTTGAAAAACTTTAGAAATAACAAAAAAAATTATTTGTAGTTAGTTTACTTTCTATGCATTCTTAGTAATAATATTAAAAAGAAAACCCAAAAATATTTCCTTGTTCTTCTTTTGCTTGTTGGGAGCTTTCCCGTGTAAATAGTTTTTCTCGTTTTTGCTTTTCCCTTTTATTTGCTTGTTCAAGAAAACCAAAAACTCCAAAAACATTTCAGAGTGTTTCTCTGAATTTCTTTTCTTTTTATTCGAGTTGTACCGAGGAGAAGACCACGATGAAAATGTTGAGTGGCTCTCATATGAATAATTGTTGATCTAATAAAGAGCCCATTTTACCTTATCTTCTCCTATTGAATAAAATGTTTGCAGATTCCAGCTTAGTCCACGTCACTCTTGCACTATTATTAGTTTCACATCGTTCAGTCGTGCAAGTGACAGGCAATGAACTGGCCGTGGCAGAGAGAAACAGGTACGAGCTCAACTTGTTCTGTTTGTGTAAATATGTTTAACCTAGTATCCATGATTCATCCCATTATGATTAAACATGTTTCCAATGACAATTAGAGATTATAGTTTCTCATGCCATGCATAAGTAGCTGGGAGTGGATAATGATTTATCTTGGATATAAACATTGCATTAAAATGATTGTGATGTAGTATGATGATATGGTATCCTCCTCTGAATGTTTGAGTGGCTTGACTTGGCACATGTTCATGCATGTAGTTGAATCAAAACCAACATAGCCTCTATGATATTTATGTTCATGGTGTTCATATCCTACTCATGCTAGTGTCCACTGTTACTTATGCATAATGCATGTTCATGACCGTTGTTGCTCTCTAGCTGGCCGCTTCTCAACCTAATTGCTAGCCTTCGCCTGTACTAAGTGGGAATTCTGCTTGTACATCAAAAACCTTGAACCCAGAAGTTATTCCGGATGAGTCCACCATACCTACCTATATGCGGTATTACCCTGCTGTCGGTGTACAAAAGTAGGGGTCCTTTTTGTACCCCTTTACTTGTGCGCGGGCAGTCGCAGCCACATGCCTACGGCCGTGCTTGGTGGGATAGAAGAGGAAGCAAAGGCACAAGACTACCAGAGCAACGCCAAGACAGAGGCACGAGGAGCAAAGGGACAAGGTGGGCTCTCCCCGGTAGGAGCCTCGCCGGGGCAGCTTACGTAGCCCCGGCAAGGGCCTTTTCGGGGCAACTTGCCAAACACCAGCATGGCCGCCACCCTGGAGCCTAAGAGTTCCGACACCATCGACAAACACCGGAACCAAGGCTCGGGAGGCGCCTGCATGGTGGCATGCAGATCTTTGTGAAGACCAAGAACGTACAAGACTAGATGAGAACTAGAAGACGGAAACCCCTGGCAAGACCCTTGCCGGGGACACCTGCGAGACCCCGGCAAGGCCCTTTCCGGGGCCCCTGCAAGACCCTTGCCGGGGACATCTGCAGGGCTGTCGGCGTTCTGGGAACGGGGGTCCCCATACTTGCCTGCCTACGGCCCATGGCGTGGCTATGCTAGCAGCCTGTACGGCCCATCTTCATCGACAAGGCATTCAAGACCCACGCGAGGGGCGAAGCCTCGCGAGGCGGATGACGCAAGACCTCCTCAGGAGCGGCCTCACCAGGCTACCTCGCAAGGAGCGGAGATATCAAGGCGGGGCAAACCTCACGAGTCCCTTGTGACGTGAGCCGTGACGATTGACACCAGGCGGGCGCCAGCGCGCGCAGCGTCCTTGTTTCCTCTTTGGTGCTAAGGAAGCAGGCGCAGGCGCGGAGTACCAAGGCATCATGCAAAGGTTTCCATATCAGTGCAACGAGACCAAGACCAGCAGGACGGCAAGACGGAGGTCACCATGGAGCCCAAGACGGCGTCATCATCAGAACCTTTTGCAGGCGAAGACCACTTTTGTCAGGTAGCTTGTATTAGCTGTCCCCTTTCAAATTTGCCCGCCGTTGTTGGCTCCCTTCCCGCTCAATATTTGGGAAGAGGACAAGGGCCTATATAAGTAGGGCTGGCCACCATAGTAGAGGCACCGAGTTCTCATCCACAAGTCCACAGAGCACAATAATACCTCGACCTCCGGAGGCTGTTCTTCTCCTTGTACTGTTCGTCATCAGCCCAAGAGACAATCCACCACACACTGGAGTAGGGTATTACACCACAACGGTGGCCGAAACCAGTATAAATCTCGTGTCTTTCTGTGTTGCGAGTTCATCGAGTTCGTCCGCGAGACCTTAGCGAGCTGGGGCGTGGATCGGTAGGAGGGAAAGAACTTCGCGTGCACCCCAGAGTTCGAAACTTAAGGGTTTTGCCGGAACCCCACATCCGACATTTGGCGCGCCAGGTAGGGGTGCGCTGTAGTTTCCCTTCCGTTGATCCGTCGCTCCGTCGTCTCCATGGCGGACGCTCGCCGTGCTCGAGCTGAGCGCCTGGCTGCCTCCCCGCCCGCGTTGCTCAGACGGCTCCCGTCAGCGGGCCACCTCGTCGTTCTCTGTCTCCTACCGCCAACGCCGCCACTGGCCCAGCGGGGAACGAGCAGCAAGCGTCCTCGCTGCACCCATATCGGTGCGGCAGGACGGCCGCACCGCCACTCCACCACTGACCCCGGCCGGTTCCTCGTCCCACGCACGTCGCGCTCCCATGGACGCGCAGGCCGCGCTCCTCATGGCGAACGAGCTCCTGCGCTATCGCCCGGTCGATGACCTCTACGAGGACTGGCTCGACCGTGTTGCCGAGATCGTCCGCGCCGCAGGGGGCTCCCCGGCGCCATCCCTCTCTCTGCCACGCACTCCGCCGGCCACGGGCGACGTGGCTCATGGAGCGCCTCCACCACCTCTGCCCCAAGACGGTGCCTTGGCACCAAGGCGCACGGCCCCACGGCGTGATCCACCACGCCCGGTGCCCGCGCGCGAAGAGAGAAGCTGCCAAGAAATTCCTCGGCCGCGAGAAGCTGCACCTGCGCTCCCCGTGCCACCTCGCCAAGACCGCGCGCTGCCATCGGTGGCGGCGCGCGGACCTCATCAAGATCAAGCTCCACCTCCAAGACGGGCCCCAGCAACCACGGCCGGCTACCGCGCCTTCACCCCCGAGCTGCGTAGTGTTGCCTAGCCGGGCTAGTTCAAGCCGGATCTGCCTCCTCGCTACGACGGCACCGCCGACGCCGCGGAGTTCCTGCAGCTCTATGAGCTGAGCATCGAGGCGGCCAACGGCGACGAGAAAGTCATGGCGAACTGGTTTCCTATGGCTCTCAAGGATGGTTCCCGTTCGTGGCTCCTTAACCTGCCTCAGGGCTCGATCTCCTCCTGGGATGAGATGCGCGACCGCTTCGTTGCCAACTTCCAGGGCACTCGCGACCGCCCGCCGGCCGCGGGTGACCTGTGCCGCATCAAGCAACAACCAGGAGAGACCCTCCAGAAGTACATCCAGTGCTTCAACAACACTCGCCTCAAGATCCCCAAGGTCACGGACGAGGCCATCATCTCCGCGTTCTCTGATGGCGTCCGTGGCATCAAGATGAAGGAGGAGCTCGCTATCCACGAGGAGCTGTGCACATCTCAGGAGCTGTTCAACCTGGCAACCAAGTGCGCGAGAGCTGAGGAGGGGCGCCTCTCCCTCCTCGAGCTACCAGCTGCGGGCGCAGAGGAGAAGAAGGCCAAGGCCAAGGACGTGAAGCGCAAGGAAGCAGCCGTGCTCGCCGCGGAGCCGGATACCAAGCGGGGCAGAGATCAGCCCGAGTCATCCAAGAACAACCGGCCGTTCTGCGCCTTCCACAACCTGAACACCCACAACACCAGTGACTGTCAAGAGCTCAGAGACATTCGCGAAGGACGCTTCGGTCGACGCCCCGAGCGCAGCCACCGGGGCTACGGCTGAGGAGGAGGACGTGGAGGCGGACGCTGGGACGACCGTGGCCCGCGCCAGGAATGGCACGACAGGCCTCGTGAGGACCGTTGGCAAGATCATCCTCGCGAGGGCGCCTGGAGGGACCAGCCTCGTGAGGATCATCCTCGAGGCAACGCCGGTCTTCCCCCGCTGCCGCCGCCACCAAGAAGGAACGACGATCACCATCAAGACGTGGGGGCTGGGGGCTTCCAGGAGCCGCGTGCTATCGCCTGCATCTTGGGCGGCACTCAGGCCCGAGCTTCTCAGCGCATCTTCAAACAGTTCGCTCGTGAGGTGAATGCAGTCCTCCCCAAGCTCGAGGCCACGCGCCTGCTCAGGTGGTCCCAGTGCGCCATCACCTTCAGCTCGGTAGATCAGCTCAAGTGCGCAGCCACCGCTGGCGCCCTCCCGATGCTTTGTTCACCAGTCAACAGCAATATGCAAGTTACCAAGACCCTCATCGACGGCGGCACAGGGCTCAACGTCCTGTCCGTCGACACGTTCGACAACCTCCAAGTCCCGTATGAGCAGCTTCAGCCTACCAAGCCTATCTCAGGAGTGACCGACGGTTCCACCACACTGATAGGGCAGGTCCGCCTGCCTGTCACCTTCGGGGAACGCAAGAACTACCGCACCGAGCTCATCGACTTTGACGTCGCGCACATCCGCCTCCCATCCAACGCCATCCTCGGGTATCCGGCCCTGGCCAAGTTCATGGCGGTCACCCACCACGGCTACAACGTCCTCAAGATGCCGGGAAGCGGCGGAATCATCACGGTCCCATGTGAAGAGAGAGATGCGGTGTGCTCCCTCGAGCGCACCTTCCAAGCTGCAGCAATCGACGACCCTGACAGCAAAGGCGAGGGCCGTCCTAAGGCCCTCCCCAAGAAGAAGAAGCAGTTGCGCCGTGCCGGACCTCAGGAGGGTGGCGACGCAGCTGGTGCCTCGTCAGGATCAGCGCCCGCTCCAGGGGCGCCTCCCTCCATCGCATAGGAAGGAGCGCTCGGCGCCCTCCTCGGGCAGGGCTCGGGGGCTCTCTTCTGGAGGGCCTCAGACCTTGCCAACCTCACGAGGGAGGCGCTTGGGCACCACTTGGAGGCGTGCTTCGCGGCACGTTTCCCTCAGGAGAACACATGGCAAGGAGTGCCCACCACTCAGGAGTTCATCACCAAGACCACTCAGGAACTGCAAGACGCAAGGGCCATGCGCGGTGATCGCCGCTCACCAGGCGCAGCTCCCCATCCAGGCGAGGATGCCGGGCTGCGCGTCTGCATCGACGTCCCAGGGCTCAACATGGCCGCATCTCAGGAGCTTTTCTGGCCTTCGCGTGTGGGCCGTTGCGAGGGTCCACAACACAGCTACGTTCGCATGCCCTTCGGCTTGCCAAGCGTGGCGTTAGCCTATCAGCACAACATGCGGCGTGCCCTGGCGGCTCAGGAGGCCAGGCATCACGCTGTCCTGGCAGAAGTGGAGATGGTCCTCAGGGAACCACTTGAGCCTCCAGAGCCTCCCGAGGCTCAGGGTCCCGGTGGCTCGTGAGGAGTCATTCCTTCGCCGTGTACCTTCAGCTGCACCAACTCTCCTTCGTCGACAGAACCAGGTGACATTTTCCAAGTTCATTTAGCTGGGAGCGCCCTTCAGGCTGTATCATTCCAGGCCGCGTGGGTCCGTCCCTGTGGCATGTACCCCTTTTGCTTATGTCTTTAGTTTACTCTGTTGGGGGCGCCCCTCGGGCTGCATCATCCTGAAGCCGCTCGGGCCTGATCTAGTGGCATGCATCTTTCTGCATTTAGCCAAGATGGTTTGCCTTCCATGCTTAATCTGCCTATGACTACCACCCGCTCGATCGTCGCCTACCACGGGGCCTCCTCACAATGGCACGGCGTTGGTGCATGGGTCCGTCCCTGCCACGTCGACAAACCTGAGCGGTCGAGCTCTAGCTCGCGGCACGCCCCGCGCACGTCACCTCATCAGGCCCTCAGTGCCTTCACCTCCTCGCGGAACAACCAGTGGTAGGCTGGCAACCATAATGGCGAAATCGTGTTTCTCCTTGTGCTGGCTTGTAGGAATATCACGAGGATAGAACTAGGCGGCACCGCGAGCTCCCACTTCTTCCAAGCAATCCTCTTGCACGTTAAAAGGGGGGCTCCTGAGCATCGCGACGCAGGAGCTCCTACTGGCTCTCCAGCCCTCACCCCTGGCCTTGACCACGGCATTGCGACCTAGCATACCAGCGGCGGCTGAGCTTGCTCGAGGGCCGGGACCTGAGGACGTAGAGCACGAAGGAAAGCATTTGAAGGGGGAGGAACCATACGGGCCTAACCTAGCTACGCTATGGATGGTTGCGCACACGCCTAGCGCACCATGAGGAATCGACTTGGAATCGGCCAGATAAGTCTCGCGTGCAGATTGGCTAGTTGTTGGAGCCTAGATGTTGGTGCTCGCCGCATCCCTGTTGAGGCCACGTCGCCTCCCTTTCCTTCCATACCATGGCCGCTTGAGCGCTAAAGGGGACCTCCTGAGCATCACGCCTCAAGGGCTCTTACTGGACCTCGGGCCGCTCACCTCCTGGCCTTGACCACGGCACGCGACCTGTCATACCAGCGACGGCTGTAGCCTGCCTGGGGACCGGGACTTGTCAGCGTAGAGCAACAAGCTATCACGAGGTTGGAAAGGGGAGACCGAGCCTGAACAGGACATGCGTTCGCAAATTTTCATAATGGGGAATACATACGCAAGAGACATTACAGACCCTTTACACACCCCCGCGGGGTACTTCCTGATTCTTCGCAGGGAACAAAAGCAAGAACTAAGAGGAATCCTATCTACACCCTCCCGTGGCGGACGCCATCATCAATAGTGGGCCATGGGAGGCCGGCGCCGACCCCATCTAGATCAGCGGCGGCGGCGGCTCGACGTCGCGGCTCTGCTCTGAGCCCAGCGAGAGCTCGGGGGCACGTAGCTGTCGTCGCTTGTCTCCGGAGTCTCGTAGAGCTCAGGAGAGTAGCTAGACTCCCAGGGGCTGCTGCTGCTGGAGTAGCCACGAGCGGAGCGCGCGTCAGCCTGGCGCTCCACTCTAGGGCAACACTCCAGGTGGCGGCCCTCCGCATCGAAGACCTTGAAGAAGAGCGTGGAGGCGCCATCGTACTCGAAGTGGATCGCGAGGGCGCCCTCCATGCGGCAAACCCTCGCAACCTCGCCCCAGCCGCGGGTCATGAAGATCTTGCCGGTGGGGACCGCTTTGAGCTCTGCTCCGGTCGCCGGAGCGTTGCAGTCGGCATGCTGCAGCCAGAGCTCGAGAGGCCCCCTCGGCGGCATCACATCGGAGAAGAACCGCGGGAAGCGGATCCAAGAGCTTGGGGGCATCGGCGCCCATAGCAGAAGCTCACACGAGGAATCCGTGGCGTGGATTCCAGGAGCAACGGCACACATCGCCATCGCGCGGCGACCGCGGGCGCGGCGCGGGCGTCGCCGCTCGTCGCTCCGCCCTCCTGAGCCCTCGGCTCGGGCGTACAAGGGAAGTGGGTACCCTGGAGGAGGCCGGTCGCACCAAGGCCTCGTCACCACCTACATCGCCGCCTCGTCGCGATGATGGACCGACCTCTTCATCGGCGGGAGCGGCTCCGGATCATCCCGGGGGGCCTTTCCTTTCTCTTCTGCGGGGAACCTTTGGATGGGCGCCATTGTTGCAAGCAGAGGAGCAAGGAGGACGAAGCAAGCGAGCAAGGAAGAGATTGGCAACGGGGGCTCCGCCCCCTTCCCCATTTATAGCGAGAGAAGGCCAACCGGCGCCTCCCACGATCACAGGTAATGATAGTTTTCCTTGCTTGTCGTGGGGACTTGTCAATCGAGCAGTTGCCGAGGCAGCATGGGGAAGCGAAGACGCCCACGTCCAATCAACCGCCACGCGTCAACCGAGGCCGCAGGCTTTTGGGGCCCGCGGTGCTCCGTACTTGACCCTTGGCTTCGCCACGAAGCCAAGCCCGAGCGCACCTTGGGCCCGGGGGCTATTGTCGGTGTTCTAGGAACGGGGGTCCCCAGACTTGCCTACCTGCGGCCCATGGCGTGGCTATGCTACCAGGCCTGTACGGCCCGTCTTCATCGACAAGGCATTCAAGACCCACGCGAGGGGCCAAGCCTCGCGAGGCGGACGATGCAAGACCTCCTTAGGAGCGGCCTCACCAGGCTACCTCGCAAGGAGGGGAGATATCAAGGAGGGGCAAACCTCACGAGGCCCCTGTGACGTGAGCCGTGACGATTGACACCAGGCGGGCGCCAGCGCGCGCAGCATCCTTGTTTCCTCTTTGGTGCTAAGGAAGCAGGCGCAGGCGCGGAGTACCGAGGCATCAGGCAAAGGTTTCCATATCGGTGCAACGAGACCAAGACCAGCAGGACGGCAAGACGGAGGTCACCATGGAGCCCAAGACGGCGTCATCATCAGAACCTTTTGCAGGCGAAGACCACTTTTGTTAGGATAGCTTGTACTAGCTGTCCCCTTTCAAATTTGCCCGCCGTTATTGGCTCCCTTCACGCTCAATATTTGGGAAGAGGACCATGGCCTATATAAGTAGGGCTAGGCACCACAGTAGAGGCATCGAGTTCTCATCCACAAGTCCACAGAGCACAAGAAGACCTCGACCTCCGGAGGCTGTTCTTCCCCTTGTACTGTTCGTCATCAGCCCAAGAGGCAATCCACCACACACTGGAGTAGGGTATTACACCACAACGGTGGCCCGAACCAGTATAAATCTCGTGTCTTTTTGTGTTGCGAGTTCGTCGAGTTCGTCCGCGAGATCTTAGCGAGCTGGGGCATGGATCGGTAGGAGGGAAAGAACTTCGCGCGCACCCCAGAGTTCGAACCTTAAGGGTTTTGCCGGAACCCCACATCCGACAGGGGCCACAGCCAGGCCCCCACCTGCCAAGGCTCCACCATCGTTCTAATACCGCAGTCAACCTGCCAACAAGGCAGGCACCTGCGTGGCGACGTGCAGCTTCCAGGCCAACTCAGCAAGAACCTGCCTGGTGGCATGCAGATCTTCGTGAAGACTCTGCAACTCCACCAACTCAGCAGCCAGCCAGCCAGCGTGGTGCTGCACCCCAGCTGGCGCCCGCGCCACGGCCTTCCCAGGCCGCGCGCGATGAGCGACACCGCGACGTCGGAGCTCCCGGGCACCGCCGTGGGAAGACCCCTGTGCGCCACTCTCAGGACGCGCCAGGCCGGCGTGCGCACCGGGACGCCGGCGGAAGCGGCGTGCGACTGCGAGACTATGACAGAGCTCCTTCTAACTTGGTTAGAAGTCGGAGCGCATCACGGTCCACGCAGATTTCGCCACCGCCCACGCCAGCAGAAGCGTTGGCATGCGTGCAGCTGCTCCTCGACTTCCCCCTGCTGTGGAGAAGCTCGACGAGTGGAGGGCCACCATCCGAAGCCTTGTTAGCTTCGCCAACAAAGACGAGCCGCTCCTAGCAGGACCCTCATGCCGGAGGTGGGAGGACCGGAGATGCTGCGACCACGGAGCACTCTCCTCCCCCACGACCGCACAGTAGCCACCGGCTCGTCGGGCCGACGCTGGTGACAACGTTTCCACAGCGTCATCCGACCCGCGAACCCGCTGTGATCAACGTCGAGTTCCTCGAGAGCGAGCTCAGGAAGACGCTCGAACTACCTTCGAGCGACGGCGGGAGGCGTGCCATCAGTCGGATGGGCGTGCGGGGCCTGCTATGGACCACCCAGCACCGGGGGGCTCTGGTGACCTGCCTTACGAGGTGGGTTGTCCGGCTTTTACTCGAGAGCTGCGGCAGTTCCAGTGGCCCTCCCACCGCACGTTCAAGCCTGATGTTGGGGAAAAGTACAACGGCAAGACTCACCCGTCGGAGGTCCTCAGCATCTACACCATCGCGATGCAAGCCGCCGGGGCTCGCGATGACAAGGTGCTCACCAGCTACTTTCCGTTGGCGCTTAAGCCCAACATCATGTCGTGGTTGATGCACCTGCCAGTGGATTCCATCTCTTCCTGGTCGGATCTGTGCCACGAGTTTGTTGGCGCCTTTATCGGAGGCCACCAAGCTCCTGGCCAGGCAAGTGACTTGCATGCTATCCCTAGAAGATGGCGAGTCACTGTTTAAGTACATACAAAGATTCAGTCGTGTGCAGTACACCATCCCAGATGTTCATCCCGCCGCTGTCATCAGTGCGTTCCATCAGAACGTACGCAACCGTAAGATGCGTGAAGAGCTAGCGATGAACAAGGTCAAGGATGTAGCCGAACTTTATGTTCCGGCTGATAGATGTGCTCGGGCTGAGGAAGGAAGGAATTACCCCAACGAGGAAGCCGGCGCGGAAACCGACTCCACGGACGAAGACGCCGCTGCCCTGACGAAGAAGGGCCGGCGCCGCAACAGGAAGCGCAAGGGCAAGACTGTGCTTGCCGTTGAGGGATCCGACGACCCCGACACCGCCAAGAAGGCCAAGGCTGACGACCCCGGCAAGGAGGTTGCCGGGTGCGCTGCCTGCCGGGCCTTGGCGGCCGCCGACAAGCCAGGAGGCTCCGACAAGCAGTACTGCAAGATCCACCGCACCAAGGGCCATGACCTCCAGAACTGCCGACGGGTTGAGCTGCTTCCAGAGAAGCAGAAAGTAGAATATGAAAGGCGGGACAAGGAGAAGGGTCAGGATGGTGCTGAGGGGCTCGACAAGAAGCGTGGTGGCCAAGAAGGTCCCCGCGGCAAGGATAATCAGCAAGAGAGGTCCGCTCGGGGCCGCGACAAGAAGGTGGAAGATGATGATAATGACGAGGACAACAAGTCCGGCGAGCACGAATTCCAGAAAGCTATAGAGGCCATGTGCTTCGACGGTGGCGCCTCGCTGCACACCTCTCACCGCCAACTGAAGCAGTGGGCGCGTGAGGTCACTGCGGCAGAGCCATCGTTCGATGCCCAGAAGCCACTGAAGTGGTCCCGCACGCCCATCATTTTTGACACAGAGGATCACCCTGATCGCACAACTGCGATCAGGTGTTTGTCGTTGTTGGTTTCACCAACAATACATAACCTCAAGGTGGCAACAGTGTTGGTTGACGTTGGGGCCGGTTTGAACTTAATCTCGCCCGCTGTGATCAAGAGGCTGCAGATTCCTGATGGAGATCTCAAGGAGACGGGCACGTTTCAAGGGGTCAACCCGGGAAGGAGCCAGCCAAAAGGCAAAATCACGCTGCCTGTTACGTTTGGGGGCGAGCTGAACTATAGGACGGAGAAGATCGTTTTCGATGTCGCCGAGATCCCCTTGCCATACAATGGGATCCTTGGCCGCCCAGCGCTGGCCTTCATGGCAGCGTCACACTACGCCTACAACACATTGAAGATGCCGGGGCCGCTAACCATCATCATCGTCCCCTCTGACAAGAAAGACGTGCTCATCTTCATCGACCAACTCTACCGAGAGGCACTTGCAGCAACTGCCGCCAAGGCACTTGCTCCCGCCGCTGAGGCCCTGGGAAGGAAGAAGGCTAACAAGACCTCTTCCGGCAAGACCCCTTGCACCCACTCCGGCAAGCGCGCCTCTTTGGAGTGTTGCGCTCCCATTGAGGACGTGCCGGAGAGCTCCACCGGCAAGAGCAAGAAGTGCAAGGCTGCACCACCAGAAACCAAGAAGGTGTCCGTCAAGGAGGACGGCACGGGCGGTGCTTTCACTATAAGCTCCAACCTCGACAGCAAATAGGATAGCGCGCTCATCGCCCTCCTGCGGGTGAATGTCGATGTGTTTGCATGGCAAGCATCCGACATCCCCGGCGTTCCCAGGGAGGTGATTGAGCACCATCTTGCTGTCTGTCCTCATGCACGGCCCGTCAAGCAGAAGGTCAGGAAGCAAGCTTTGGAGCGATAAGATTTCATTATCGAGGAGATCAGGAAGTTAGAGGCGGCATGCCTGGTTAGAGGAGTGCTCCACCCTACGTGGGTGGCCAATCCAGTAGTGGTACGTAAGTCAAATGGGAAATGGAGGCTGTGTATTGACTACACAGATATCAATAAAGCTTGTCCAAAGGATCCTTTCCCTCTGCCATGCATCGACCAGATTGTGGACTCCACTGCTGGGTGTGACCTACTGTCATTCCTCGATGCTTATTCAGGATACCACCAGATCTTCATGATGAAGGAAGACGAGGAAAAAACCGCGTTCATCACCCCATGTGGTACGTACTGTTTTGTACGAATGCCTTTCGGGTTGAAGAGCGCTGGTTCAACGTTTGCCCGAGCGGTCCAGATTGGTTTTGAGCCCCAGCTGCATAGAAATATGGAAGCTTATATGGACGACATAGTGGTCAAAACCAAGGACAGGGCCATGCTCATGCAAGATTTAGAAGAAACATTTGCAAATCTGCACAAGATCAACCTCAAGCTCAACCCAGAGAAGTGCGTGTTTGGTGTCCCCTCTGGCAAACTTCTTGGGTTCTTTGTGTCTCAACACGGAATCGAAGCAAACCCCGACAAGATGAAGGCAATCGAGCAGACTGGGGCACCAAAATGGGTCAAAGACGTCCGTAGGCTCGCCGGCTGCGTTGCTGCCCTGAGTAGGTTCATCTCCAAATCTGCTGAGCGCGCCCTCGCCCTTTTCAAAGTTTTGAAAAAGGCGGGTCTAGTAAAGTGGACTCTAGAGGCAGAGGCAGCGCTGCAAGATTTGAAGAGGTACCTCTCCTCCACGCCAATACTAGTCGCGCCTAAACCACAAGAGCCGTTGTTGCTGTACTTAGCAGCAACGAATCAAGTGGTCAGTGCTGCGCTGGTGGCGCAGAGGGAACTTGAGGAAGAAGCAGCAGTAGCAGCAGAGCCGTCGGATGGCGGGCCGGGGCCCTCCCCGGCAGAGCCTGACGCCGGCAAGGCGGAACCCCCGGCAAGGCACGATCCCAGAAAAGCAGAGTATGAGCAGATGGGCGAAGTGGGACATAAGAAGAAGGTGGTGCAGCACCCCGTTTATTTTGTTAGCTCCCTCTTGCAGGGGGCTCGATCAAGATATTCTGGTATGCAGAAGCTACTTTTCGGCCTCCTCATGGCCTCGAGAAAGCCGCGTCACTATTTCCATGCGCATGAGATCACCGTCGTCACCCGCCTCCCTTTGCAAGGGATTTTGCACAACCCAGATGCGAGAGGGAGGATTGTGGAGTGGGCATTGGAGCTGTCGAGCTTTGGCCTCAAGTTTGAAAGTGCTTCAACGATCAAGAGCCGTGCCTTGGCAGAATTCATAGCGGAATTGACCGCAACGCCCGACGAAGAGGTTCAAGAAACCACCCTTCCCGGCAAGGAGACCTGCCGCGATTGGGTTATGTACTTTGATGGTGCTTTCTCACTTCAAGGTGCTGGTGCCGGCGTGCTACTCGTCGCACCCACCGGAGAGCACCTCAAGTACGTAGTGCAGATGCACTTTCCCTGGAAAAAAATCAACGAACAACACGGCGGAGTACGAGGGATTGCTTGCCGGTCTCAGGATCGTGGCAGACCTCGGAATCAAGAAGCTCATCATCAGAGGTGATTCGCAGCTCGTCGTTAAGAAAGTCGACAAGGATTACCAGAGCCCGTTGATGGAGGCCTACGTGGATGAAGTGAGGAAGTTGGAAGAGCGTTTTTACGGATTGCAAGAAGAACATGTTCCCCGAGCGGAGAATGTCATTGCTGACAACCTGTCGAATCGCGCTGCCCTGAAGTTGCCTGTGGAACCATGTACCTTTGTGCTTCAATTAACTCAACCGTCCGTCAAGCCATCAGCAGGATAGAACAAGCGAAGGAGGGTAGGCCCTGGCAAGTACTTTCCCGCCGAGCTCCCAGGAGCCGCCGGCAAGGACATTGCCGGGTGCCCCAAGCTTGCTGGAGAGCAGCAAACCCCGGCGAAGCCTCGAGCTCTGACCGTAGAGGCAGCTGCCCTTGCGGCTGAAGATGTGCCTTTAGCCCTTGCCGTCGAGCCTCAGGCTCCGGCATGGGCACACCATACCGTCCGTTTCCTCCAAACAGGGGAGCCTCCTGAGGAACAAGAAGAAGCAGAGAAAGTAGCCCGTCGGTCCAGCATGTACCAGTTTGTGGATGATGCCCTATACAGAAGGAGACCGAACAGCGTGAAGTTGAAGTGCATTTCTCGGGAAGATGGACTGAGGCTGTTGGTAGAGATACATGGAGGCATGTGTGGCTCCCACATAGGGTCGAGAGCCCTTGTCGGCAAAGCATTCCGGCAAGGCTTCTTCTGGCCCACCGCCCTCTAGGATGCAACTACCCTAGTAACCAAGTGTGAAGCGTGCCAGTTCCATTCAAAGAAGCTGCATCAACCAGCCCAAGCTCTTCAGACAATCCCTCTTTCTTGGCCATTTTCGGTCTAGGGGCTCGACATACTGGGCCCCTTTCCCCGTGCTGTCGGGGGCTTTGAGTACTTGTACGTCGCGATCGACAAGTTCACAAAGTGGCCGGAAGTGGAACTAGTGAGAAAGGTGACAGCACAGTCAACCGTCAAGTTCTTCAAGGGACTAGTCTGTCGTTTTGGTGTGCCGAAAAGAGTCATCGCCGACAACGGCACGCAGTTCACGAGCCGCACCTTCATGCAGTACATTCAAGACCTCAGTAGCAAGGTCTGTTTCGCTTCTGTTGCTCATCCCAGAAGGAACGGCCAGGCTGAGAGGGCGAATGCAGAAGTGCTGCGAGGCCTCAAGACTAGAACTTTTGACAAGTTGCACAAGTGCGGAAGGCACTAGATTGATGAATTGCCAACGGTTCTTTGGTTGATCAGAACAACGCTAAATCGAGCCACTGGCCAGACACCCTTTGCCCCGGTATATGGGGCAGAAGCAGTTCTCCCCACGGAACTCATATACGGGTCACCTCGAGTGCTCGCTTATGATGAGCTTGATCAACAGCAGTTGCACCAAGATGATGTGACACTCCTTGAGGAAGATCGTCTTCGGGCTGCTGTGCGAGCCGCTCGCTACCAGCAAGCCTTGCGCCGCTACCATAGCCGCAAGGTTCATGCCCGAAGCCTTGAGGAAGGCGACCTTGTTCTTCGGCGAGTCCAATCCGCCAAGAATTCCAACAAGTTGACGCCAAAGTGGGAAGGCCCTTATCGGGTAATACGAGTCACCAGGCCCGGCGTAGTCCACCTGGAGACCGAAGATGCTATTCAAGTGAGCAACTCTTGGAACATCAAACATCTTCGCAAGTTTTACCCATAAGGCGCGGTTGTTGGGCCCCCCGGTAGACCACTTTTTGTACAAGCCTTGTCGGCAAGGCAGGTAACCCTTTGTACAAAGCCAGGCGCAGACCCTGAGCAACAGATAAATAAGTGAAGCGCTGGCGCCCTAGAAATTAGCATGCATGCTAGGTTGAGTCTCCCTCTCTGGTAGGGTTGATAGTGCTTGGCGGCAACTAACCCCTAGCATAGAGGTCGAGTGCATGTCTTTCTGTCTCTTATAGTCCTTTTTGGTTTGCAGGTTGCACAAGCGCTTCTGCTGAACCGTTTGATGGAAAGAAGACGGATCGACACCCCCGACCCCGGCAAGCCAAGGTTGCCGGGGGCTGCAGATTCAGATAAGTTTATTCTCCCGCGCTATGCGCTTCCATATGAAACTTGACCGTACGAAACTTTGTTCATTCCTATGCCACCGTGCTCCCTCCTTCCTATGCCCGAAATCCCTTTTAGGCTGGAATTTGGTTGTAGTTGCGGTGGAAGGGAAACAAACAAAGGGCCCGATCCTACTTTGCCCCTACTCCCGCCAAGGGTGGGTATAATCGTGGTATAAAGCGGGAGGACGGCAAGGTTTCTTGCCGGGCGACGTTGTTTGCTTAAAATAACAAGGACTCGCTCCTTAGTGTGGGCCTCGCTCATGCACAAAAGAACCCGGCAAACACCCTTTTTCATTAATACATTGATTAAACAAGTACAATTCAGCTGGAACGTAAACATGAGCAAGGGGTTACAAGTCTAAATTCGACAAGTGCCCGCAGGCTTAAGATTTAAAAGAAAAGATAAGGTGCCCATAATCCCTTTCTTGTCCCTCTCCTCAGGAAGCGGATCAGGATAGCAGGATGGCAAAAGGAGTGCCTAGGCGAGGTACGAGCAGCAGAAGACACCAAGAGAACGTCCCGGCGGCCGCCCGGAATAGGGCTGGTGATGACAGTGCCCGGGGAGGAGCCGAAAGATGAGGCAGCGGGCCGGCAATACGAGACAAAGGCGTCGATGCCATCGTACTCCAACTTGACGGCCCGCCACCCGCCTTTTTCGCCTTCTCCGGCCTTCTAGCGCCAGCCGCCAGAAGCAACGACCCCGAGAAGTTCAAGGAGCTGGCTCGAGGAGCCGCCACTAGGAACTACCCCCGGGCAAATCACTTTGCCGTGGAGAAGGCCAGGGGCAGATGGTGCTGCGGCCGGCATCGCCTAGGGACGGGGCGTCCACGTCTAGTCGGACCCGTCCCCGTTGTCCTCCCCACTGGTCCCCTCCTCGTCGACGTCGCTCAAGGAGGAGCTCTCATCGTCGGTCGAGCTCTCCGCGCAGCACCCTAACCTGATTCCCGAGCACCCGAAGACCTTGACGGAGAGCAGGTCGCTCTCCACTAGTTTGAAGTGGATAACATGCCCCTTCATCAAGCAGTGGGCGCTTGCGAAGGTTTTCCAACCTCGACGAAGAAGCATTACATGAGGGACGGGGAACCTTGTGTTCGCCCACATGTCGCCATTGCAACACCCCTTCATGTGAAGCCTCAGCCTCAGCGGCTGGTCAATCTCCAGCACCCTTGCGAACGCCTGGGGAAGGCGAAGGCGGCTACGCGGCGGCTCACGCAACTGTAAGATGAACTCCAGTGCCGTGCCTCCGACATGGCCGCTCGATGAGGCACTAGGAGATGATGGCGGAAACAGTGGCATCGCGGGTGTCCCCCTTCCGCGCCCACCTCTGCGTCGACCACCTCGCCGACCGCGACCCCGTCCGGCGGCTCCACCTTGAGCGTCTGGCTCTTCCTTAACCGCCGCAGCTCTCTGGCGGGAGGAAGATCTAGTTGCCTCCGCAGAAGGACAGCCGCAGCCGCACCCTCTCGGCATGGTGGTGGATGAAGAATGGAGAAGAAGAGAAGACACGAGAGGATGCCTCTCCTCCTCCTCCTGAACCCCTTTTTATAGCCAAGCAAAGAAGGCTGAAGACTGGCTCTACACCTCTGAAGAGCCCTTTCAAGTCCGACTCAATAAACTCGTTGGTAACGAGCGAGGTCATTGACCGCCCTCCCCGCGCCAATCAAAGGCGCATGGGTATCGACCATGGCACGCCTTCCCATACCCTGCACGTTCGCCACCTACCCTACACCATGCATGCAGCGTACGTGGCAAAAAAGGCGGGCATGGTGGGAAACGTGGAACGATAGTTCCAAGATTGGAAAGGGCACAGAGGGTAAATGAGCAGCGCCCCTGCGGTTTCCTCCTTTTTATGGGGAAGACGTGGGTCCATGGCCACCAAGTGAAAATACGGTTTGAAGGTTAGCTGCGATCGGCTCGTCCGGAGCCGGCCCGTCCGCGCCAGCGCGAGCAGGCGGCCGGGTGGCCACGAATGGGGCCGGAGACGTGGCCCGGGAGCATCCATGACATTCTGGCGATCGGAGCCAGGCGAGCGGCGTCGTCCGAGTCCGAGACGATGAGCCACACACCGCTGGGTCCGGGGCGGGGCCGTGCTACCCACGGGCGGCGCGGCAGCCTCTACAGCACCCCAGCTGGCACCCACGCCGCACCCTTCCCAGGCCGCGCGAGATGAGCATCACCGTGATGCCGGAGCCCCCGGGCACCGCCGCGGAAAGAGCCCTGTGCGCCACTCGCAGGATGCACTAGGCCGGCGTGCGCGCTCGGACGCCGGTGGTGGCGGCGTGCGACCGCGAGACTGTGACAGAGCCCCTTCTAACCCGGTTAGAAGTCAGAGTGCGGCACGGTCCACGCAGCTCTCGCCGCCGCCCACGCCAGCAGAAGCGCTGGCGCGCGTGCAACTGCTCCTCGACTTCCCCCCTGCTGCGGAGAAGCTCGACGAGTGGAGGGCCACCATCCGAAGCTTTGTCAGCTTCGCCAACAAAGACGAGCCGCTCCCAACGGGATCCTTGGCCGCCCGGCGCTGGCCAAGTTCATGGCGGCATCACACTACACCTACAACACATTGAAGATGCCGGGGCCGCTGACCATCATCACCGTCCCCTCTGACAAGAAAGACATGCTCATCTGCGCCGACCAACTCTACTGACAGGCAGTTGCAGCAACTGCCGCCAGGGCACTTGCTCCTACCGCTGAAGCCCTAGGAAGGAAGAAGGCTGGCAAGACCTCTTGCACCCACTCCGGCAAGTGCACCTCTTCGGAGTGATGTGATCCCGTTGAGGACGTGCCAGAGAGCTCCACCGACAAGAGCAAGAAGTCCAAGGCTGCACCACCAGAAACCAAGAAGGTGTCCGTCAAGGAGGACGGCACGGGCGGGCTTTCACTATAAGCTCCACCCTCGACAGCAAATAGGAAAGCATGATCGTCGCCTTCCTTCTGGCGAATGTCGATGTATTCGCATGGCAAGCATCTGACATCCCCGACGTTCCCTGGGAGGCGATTGAGCACCATCTTGCTGTCTGTCCTCACGCGCGGCCCATCAAGCAGAAGGTCAGGAAGCAAGCTTTGGAGCGACAAGAGTTCATCATTGAAGAGATCAGGAAGTTGGAGGCGACAGGCCTGGTAAGAGGAGTACTCCACGCCATGTTGTTGGACAATCCAGTGGTGGTGCGTAAGGCGAATGGGAAGTGGAGGCTGTGTATTGACTACACAGACATTAATAAGGCCTGTCCAAAGGATCCTTTCCCTATGCCACGCATCGACCAGATTGTAGACTCCACTGCCGGGTGTGACCTGCTGTCATTCCTCGATGCCTATTCAGGATACCACCAGATCTTCATGATGAAGGAAGACAAAAAGAAGACCGCGTTCATCACCCCATCTGGTACGTACTGTTTGGTACGAATGCCTTTTGGGTTGAAGAGCGTTGGTTCAACATTTGCCCGAGCAGTCCAGATTGGTTTTGAGCCGCAGATACTATGGAAGCTTATATGGATGACATAGTGGTCAAAACCAAGGACAGGGCCATGCTCGTGCAAGATTTAGAAGAAACATTCGCGAATCTGCGCAAGATCAACCTCAAGCTCAACCCAGAGAAGTGCGTGTTCGGTGTCCCCTCCAGCAAACTTCTTGGCTTCTTTGTGTCTCAACGCGGAATCGAAGCAAATCCCGACAAGATCAAGGCGATCGATCAGATTGAGGCACCGAAATGGGTCAAAGACGTCTGTAGGCTCGCCGGCTGCGTTGCTACCCTGAGTAGGTTCATCTCCAAATCTGCTGAGCGCACCCTCCCCTTTTCCAAAGTTTTGAAAAAGGAGGGTCCAGTAAAGTGGACTCCGGAGGCAGATGCAGCATTGCAAGATTTGAAGAGGTACCTCTCCTCCACGCCGATACTAGTCGTGCCTAAGCCACAAGAGCCGTTGCTGCTATACTCAGTAGCAATGAATCAAGTGGTCAGTGCTGCGCTGGTGGCGCAGAGGGAACTTGAGGAAGAAGCAGCAGTAGCAGCAGAGCCGTCGGATGGCGGGCCGGGGCCCTCCCCGGCAGAGCCTGACGCCGGCAAACCAGAACCCCCAGCAAGGCCCGGTCCCGGCGAGGCAGAGTCTGAATGGATGGGCGAAGTGGGATAGAAGAAGAAGATGGTGCAGCACCTAGTGTATTTTGTCAGTTCCCTCTTTCAGGTGGCTAGGTCAAGATATTCTGGAATGCAGAAGCTGCTTTTCGGCCTCCTCATGGCCTCGAGAAAGTTGCGTCACTATTTCCAAGTGCATGAGATCACCGTCATCACCCGCCTCCCTTTGCAACGGATTTTGCACAACCCAGATGCGACAGGAATGATTGTGGAGTGGGCATTGGAGCTGTCGATCTTTGGCCTCAGGTTTGAAAGTACTTCAACGATCAAGAGCCGAGCCTTGGTAGAGTTCATAACAGAATGGACCGCAACGCCCGACGAGGAGATTCAAGAGACCACCCTTCCCGGCAAGGAGATGAGCAGTGAGTGGATTATGTACTTTGATGGAGCTTTCTGACTCCAAGGTGCTGGTGCCAGTGTACTACTCGTCGCACCCACCGAAGAGCACCTCAAGTATGTAATCCAGATGCACTTTCCCCGGGAAAAATCAACGAACAATATGGCGGAGTACGAGGGGTTGCTTGCCGATCTCAGGATCGCGGCAGACCTCGGAATCAAGAAGCTCATCATCAGAGGTGATTCGCAGCTCGTTGTCTAGCAAGTTAACAAGGATTACCAGAGCCCGTTGATGGAGGCCTACGTGAATGAAGTGAGGAAGTTGGAAGAATGTTTCAACGGCCTATAGGCAGAACATGTTCCCTGAGCGGGGAACAGCATTGCCAACGACCTGTTGTCGTGGTATTCTCACGGGGGGCTTGCGAGTCGACAGATGCCACAAGGGCTTAGTGTGAGGGTAAGACTGTTGCTGATAGGCTCGGGAGCGGGTATACGAGTAGCACGCGCTAGTTTACCCAGGTTCAGGGCTCTCCGGAGAGATAACACCCCTACTCCTGCATGTCTGAGTATATGTGGTATATCTGGTACAGAGTTGCTCCTGGAGCTGTATCTAAGCTCAGTGCCATATGCATCTGGCTTTGTATATGTATCATATGTGGCATGCTCTAGTGGCCGGCCATGCTCATGGCTCGTGGCCATGAGCATGTGTGTGCTCATGCGTGAGTGCATGTGAGGGTGGATGGATGGATGGATGGCTAGCTAGCTCGCTAGCTAGCTTGCTTGTGGGTGTGTGCGTGAGAGTCCATCATCCTGGATGGATGGATGAGGCCTCCTTTTATAGTGTGAGGTAGCTTAGGATGTAAGCTAGGTAGTGGCATGGGCTAGGCATGGTGGGGTGTCACACTTGTCCCCTGGGTCACGTCATAAATAGTGCCCAGGGACAAGTGTCACTGTACATGATGGCGTCGTGGTACAGCTGTCTCGTCCGCGGTATGGCCGTCTCGTCGGGGTCTTGTCAGTGTCGGGTCGGGCTGCAGTCGGCGGAAGGCTGGTTGGCGCAGTCGGACGGGGAGCCGGCAGGAGCAGGAGGGCAGTCGGACTGAGGGGCTTTGCTAGCCCCATGTCTTGAATTATTGTCTCGCCGTCTTCGGGGTATCCGTGGCCAATTACTCCGACAGTAGCCCCCAAGCCTCCGGGCAACTTGGCAAAGTTGGGCGGAGGTTTTTTGGCGGGTGTTCATGGAAATGATCATGCAAAAAGACAAAGTTAGGTCACGCAGGTATATCAAATGATTGCTTTTAGCATTGCATGTTTTATGCGGAGGGTGCCGACTCGGTTTCGTCCGAGCCCTGTCGTGGAATTGTCACGGCAGATGTCCTCGTGCGAGGACTTAGTCGTGGAGCCATTGCAGCTAGGAAGCTTAAAGGGGTTAAACGGGACAAAGGACACGAGGATTATACTGGTTTGGCCCCTTTCGTTGAAGGTGAAAGCCTACTCCAGTTGAGGTGGAATTACTTAGGGTTTTGATGACCAGGAGCTAAACCGCTCTGCCTGGCTATCGATCTGATCTTACTTGTCCTGAACCGCCGCCGGGTCCTCCCTTTATATAGAAAGGTTAACGCCCAGCGGTTCTCAGAGTCCCGGCCGGCTCATAAACTGTGTCCGGCTCAGACTCTTAACTATTCTTGCCTTACACTATAAGTCATGCCACAATGGCGGTTTACTACTACGGGCCTTAGGCCGCCTCTGGGCCTTAGACCTATTACTAAACCGCCATCCTTAACCTGTCCTTGGGCTTCTGAATGAAGAGCTGTCGCAACGTAACCCGGCCCATCTACGGCGGGTTACACCAGTAGCTATATCCTCAACATTAGGCCCCAGATTGATTTGAACCGGTTCATGTCAATCTTCAATACCTTAAGAGAAAATCTTCCGGCTTCTGTTTGCGCGAAGGTTATAACCCGCCATGACGTCATCTTCTGGATTCGTGGTAACCCGCCGTGACGTCATCCGCCATTAATGCACGTTCCGTCCAACGTATCTCATCGGATCCTTATCTTAATAACTATCCCGAAAATCGAGGCGCCTCTGCAGCTGGATAATCATGTCTTCAGCCTCCTCGTTTCTCGCGCCCACTTAACAGCCGTCCCTTATAAATAGGCCCGACCCTCAGGTCGTCGTCACTCTTCCCTTTCTGTCATCTTCCTCCTCTCGACACCCCAGAGCCCGAGCTCTGCCGCCGCCGTCGCGCATCCCGTCTGCACCAACCAAGGCCGCTGCATCGACCTGTCTTGACCAGAGAACCGCGACGCATCTCCGGTGCTCATCAGCACCAGTAAGTCCTCGCCGTCCCGTATACTAGATCCACATTAGGGTTCGCAAGTTCTTCTGTGTTCTTCGTGGTTCCTCGCGATTCCTTCGCAGTTCTTCCACAACGGCCCCCTTTGATCCAAGAGTAATGCATAACTTCGGCGGTAGTCGTTTCACGCCCATTTTCAATACTAGCAGATCCCTTTTGCTTGCAAAAAGACCTCATTTAGAGCTTATGAACTTCTCCGTATTAGTTTTTAGGTCTAGAAATTTTTCTTTTCTGGACGATCGTTTGATCCAAAATAATCCCTGTAATCTGTGAAACTTGTTTGTGCAACACTTAGGCAAAAACTGCATCTGTTAACCATGGCGGGTCATATCGCCGGCTTAAAAGAGGCCATGCTTTGTGAAATTTCTGGATCATTCATAATAGAGTTAAATAACTTAATTGCTCATGATATCCACGGCGGCTTAAATAACCTGACACAATTAACCATATATCATTAGGCCCTTTCATAAGCCGCCATCTTGAATACTGAACTGAAATTTTCCTCCGGCTTAAATTTGAACCGGAAACTTTATTTTGTCATAGGCTTCCATCTTTCACAATGCCGCCTAAGGCTCCCAAAGCACCCATCACATGCAACTGGGTTAGATCCAACGTCACCGACAACACCTTAGCTAATTTCGTGAAAACGGGTTACCTGCCAAAGAAAGAGGTCATGTCCTATCGTGCTCCTGACCCGTCAGAAGAGAGGCCTCAACCCAAGGATGGGGAAGTTGTCATATTTACTGATCACATGAACCGGGGCTTTGCTCCTCCCGGCTCAAAATTCTTCAGAGATGTCCTGCACTTCTTTGATCTGCGACCTCAAGACATCGGACCCAATTCCGTGTCAAACATCTGCAACTTCCAAGTGTTCTGTGAGGTGTACCTCGGAGAAGAACCCAGCTTGCTGCTCTTTAGGGAGTTATTTTACCTGAACCGCCAGAATGAATGTGCCAACGGGCCTAGCTTGGAACTTGGTGGAATTTCAATCCAACGACGGAGAGATTGTCTCTTTCCTTATGCTGAGCCGCCAAGCCACCCGAAAGATTGGAACCAGACATGGTTCTACTGCCAGGACACTTCTCCGGCTGATGAGAACCCTCTGCCCAGCTTTCCCGCCCTGCGTCTGGAGTGAAATCACCCCTTGCCAGACAAATTATCTCAAGTTGAACGTCGACCACTTACACCCACCATCAACAAAATCAAAGCTCTTCTGGGGAACGGCTTAAATGGTATTGATCTGGTCCGGGTCTAGGTTGCCTGGCGGGTGATTCCTTTAAGCTGCCGCCCCGGCTTGATGTGTGATTACACAGGCCAGAAAGATGATCCTCTACGACACAGTCCAGACGACTTACCTGAGGACGTCAGTGATGATACAACCAAGTCGCTTCTGAACGAGAGCCTGGCAGATTGCAGGAGAGTGGGCTTAAGCCCTTTCTGCAAGACTAACCCGGCTCCAGCGGTAAGCAATTGACCTGAATGCTTCACCTTCCATTTTAACGATTTTGTCTTAACTCACTAACCTTTGTTGTATTTTACAGGCTAATGATAAATTATGGAAGGTCAAGTATGACCACGAAGCTGCCAAAAAAGCCAGGAAAGTTAAAAAAGCCGCCAGGAAAGCCGCTCCCCGTAAGAAGGGGAGTAAACCTAGCGCCTCAGACCTGCTTCGTCTGGAAGACACCTCCGAGTCAGAGGTAGCTCTTGACTCTTTAGGCTCCTTTTTTAACCATCTTATTGACACGGATTATCAGCAGGAGGACACTGGAACAAGTCATGAAGTGAATGAAGAGGTAACTATAATTTCATCCGACTCCGAGCCTTTGCCGAGACGGAAGGTTCGAAGAGTAACCCGGAAAGTAAGATTTTCACATCCTTTAGCTTATCAAGATCCTCAATTTCTTTTGAAGCGACAGATTTATGAGAGCCGGAGGCAGACCCGGACCAGCAAAGATGCAGACCTCTCCTCCGGCTTACCCGAAGCATCAAGGAAGCGCCGGACTGAGGTTATCTCCGACTTATATCCTTTTCATCCTTTGGCGGGCGTCACTCGTCAACCACTCAATTCTTCTGATTCAAACTACCAGGGAACTTCACCTTCCTCCGGCGACTCAATGCAGTCTAGCTTGCCGGCCTTCAAGACCGCACCCGGGTAATGATGATCAGCTTATTTTGTGCTTATCTTACTCATGTTTTTGCACTAACCCTTTGACTTTCAGTGTACAAGTAAAGCCCAGCAAGAGGGCGAAGAAAAATAAGCCGGCCGAAGAGCCGGTCCTGACTGAACCTGATGCTTCTGCTCATGAGCCGCCGTCTGCACCAGCTCCTGAAACCACCACTGCTCCATCTGATGAGCAAGTTATGGAAGGTTCTGATAACCCGGAGATCCCCAGCCCGGCTCATCCAGATGATCCGGACGTTGTAATCACCCGGACCGAGTTTGTTGAACCGGGAAGACCCACCGTGTTGGCTAGGTGCTCTGCCAAGGAAGAACTTCTGGAACGCCGCAGGGCCAGGCTGGACATCACTGATTATGCTAATCTGAGCATTGGAGATATTGTCTCTGGCTATATTAATCAAGTGCACAACAGCCGGGACCTGGAAATTGATATGGTGAAGCAAATACAGCAAAATCTGAGGTATGACTCTCTTGCTTATTCCATAGTCATCCTTACCATGCCATGTAGACTTAATACCGGCTTAATAATCACTGCAAGAAAAACGGCTTACCTGGTAACACTCAAGGGCCGGTTTAAACAGCATAGTTGAACCGGTCCTTACCTTATTTAATCAAGTAGTTGAGCAACCTTATGCATTAGCCCCCAAGTGCCAAGTACCTTTGCCTGCAAAGTGCTTGGGACTTACTTTCATGAACCAGTACTGTAAATAGAGCTTTTCAGCATACATTAGCCCCCAAGTGCCAAGTGTCTTTGCTTGCAAAGTGCTTGGGACTTGATGTTGTATTATAATCACCCTAACTGTAACCCGGAATTTGTACAGGCTGCCTGTAAGAAATTTGAATCGGAAATCTCTGATCTGAAGAACCGCCTGAAGACTCAGGAAAGTGAAACTCAAAAGGCCAACTCCAAATTTGAATTCAGTGTATCTGCACAAGAGAAACTGAAGAAAAATTTGAAGCAGAAAGAAAAGCCTGGGCGGATGAAAAAACTGCTTTGCTCAGCTGGGCCAAACAAGCGGAGGCCACTCTTACTGAAAGAACCGCCGAGCTATCCGGCTTAAAACGCCATGTATCTCAGATGGTCTCCGCAATCTTTGCTAAGTTACTCTGTAAGTTTCTAACTAGTTTACATCGTTCATTTCCCATAAGTATCTCAATTGCCATCAGCTCACCTGACCTTGTAATGCAGGTCCCAGGAGTTCCAATCTCAACCAGAACGTGCTGACCAAGCTGAAGGCGGTTTACACCTTTGTAGAACAACTTTACACCAGGTCACAATGTTCCTTAGCCGTTGTGGCTCTGTCAAACAAAGTTCCCACTCATCTGGCGGATGTACTCAGGCCCGTGCTTCCTCAACGCTTCCAAGAGTTAAGACGAGCTTCTGCAAGAGCCGGAGCCATAGCCGCCCTAAGCCGGGCCAAAGCGTTTCTACCAGAGCTAGACCCCGCCGACATCGCCCTTGGGTATCCTAGCTTGAAGGAAGATGGCACTCCCTTTGACCAGAAAGACTTCGCCGCCTGTGTGAAGAGCGTACGCCCGGTGGCCACCTTGATTGGTAATGACACAGACCTTACCAAATATCAACCGGGCTATGACGTGGAGAATCAGAGGATCCCAACACCACGCTATGAAGCAGTCAGCCTGATTCCTCTGACTCGTAAGCATACCTTCGCCCCTGAAGTTGACCCGGCTGGGTTAATTGATGATGAAGCTCAATTTGAAGCCTTGAGTGGCATTGACTGGAAATCATCAACCTTCCAGGACATGGAAACAGCCGGAGGAGCGGAGAGGGATGAGCCGGAAGCTTCAGCCCAACAAGCACCTTTGATCTCTTAGGCGGCTCATGGTTATGTCTCAAAAACAATGCCTCACCTTTTGGACTCGGGGAGTCCTATAATAGAATAGGACGAACACTTAATTTTGCCGTGCCATCGCGCACGTGTGTAGTGCTCAACTCTTATTTAAGCTGCCCTTTTATATTCTTCCGGGTTATGCTTGATCCTCTGTTTTCCTTATGTTTAAAGAGCTGTCTTTAATTGTCCTGCATAGAAAACAAACCACAAGTCTCTAGGCGGCTTACCGCATGGAGAGTCATATATTTTACATATAACCCGGAATATGTATCAAAGTCATAATAAACCGGCTCTGAATTATATCTTCGAGATAATCATAAAAGCATACATGCGAGCATTCAAGTATACTTACGGTTTATGTCACCCGAATAATGAGGTTGAGAACTCAACTCCGGTTCACCAGCACATATAATGCTTATTATGTGCCATCAACATTATTAATCAAGGTTAAGCCGGTGGAATAAGAACCACCCTTGAATACTTTTGATATGATCAAAAGAACTTGTTTGCAACAAAAAGATTTCAAAAATTTGGAGGCTTCTGATTCGAATACGACCAGAGAACCGTCCCAAAGGGGTTAAGCTAAGATTCGAATACGATCATATAGCCCCCAATGGCTTTGGCGTTGCCGATCAAGAGGGTACCGACAGCTATGTTCTCTTTGGTTCGAATACGACCTATGTTTGAACAGGAAGCCCCCAAATGACCTTGAGAGTTGTTTAACGACGCTGATTCGAATACGATCCACGTCGGTTCCCAAAGGGGGTTGAGCTATGATTCAAATATGATCAAGAAACTCCCCAATGAGCTCGGCAATATGCCAATCAAGTGGGTATCGACAGCTATGTTCTCTTTGGTTCGAATACGACCTATGTTTGAACAGGAAGCCCCCAAGTGATCATATTTTTAACGGCTAGATTCGAATACGATCATAAGCCGGATCAACCTCCAAGTGACCATGTAATATTACATGTAAATACAATGGAATAACAATGATATATTACCTTTGGAGGAAAAAAGGACAGAGGTCCTGCTTTATTATTTATCACAATATATACATGGCTATAGAAATATGTACATTATGAGAGCCGGTGGCTCAAGTGTAATAAGGCCGAAGCTGAGCTATGTTCCACGGCCGGCGGGTCTCCTCCTCCGACTTACGTGAATCTTTGTGCTCCCGAACATCGATAAGGTAGTATGACCCGTTGTGCAAGTTCTTGCTGACCACAAAGGGCCCTTCCCAAGGCGGGGATAACTTGTGTGCGTCTGTTTGATCCTGGATGAGCCGGAGCACCAAATCACCTTCCTGAAAGACCCTGGACTTAACCCGGCGGCTGTGATAGCGGCGCAGGTCTTGTTGGTAAATCGCCGAGCGAGCTGCTGCTATGTCACGCTGTTCGTCCAACAAGTCAAGAGCATCTTGACGCGCTTGCTCATTATCCGCCTCGACGTAAGCCGCCACTCGAGGCGAATCATGACGGATGTCGCTAGGGAGGACCGCCTCAGCTCCATAAACCATGAAGAAAGGCGTGTAACCCGTAGACCTGTTAGGAGTAGTATTGATGCTCCATAATACGGAGGGTAACTCCTCCACCCAACAACCCGGCGTCCGTTGCAAAGGGACCAAAAGCCGGGGCTTGATGCCCTTCAAGATTTCCTGATTGGCTCTCTCAGCTTGACCATTGGATTGAGGGTGAGCCACTGATGAAACATCAAGCCGAATATGCTCTCGTTGACAAAATTCCTTCATGGCGCCTTTAGACAGATTGGTACCATCGTCAGTTATAATGCTGTGTGGAAAACCAAAGCGAAATATCACCTTTTTCATGAACTGGAACCGCCGTGGCTGCGTCACACTTACTAACTGGCTCTGCCTCAACCCACTTTGTGAACTTGTCAACCGCCACCAAGAGGTGGGTCTTCTTATCTTTGGACCTTTTGAAAGGCCCAACCATATCAAGCCCCCAGACTGCAAACGGCCAAGTGATTGGAATCATCCTCAACTCTTGAGCCGGCACGTGAGCCCGTCTTGAGAACTTCTGACAACCGTCACATTTACTGACCAAGTCCTCTGCATCAGCATGAGCCGTCAGCCAATAAAAACCATGACGAAAAGCCTTGGCCACAAGGGATTTTGAGCCGGCATGATGGCCACAATCCCCCTCGTGAATCTCACGTAAAATTTCTTGACCTTCCTCAGAGGAAACACAACGCTGAAAAGCTCCAGTGACACTGCGATGATGCAGCTCGCCATTGATAATTATCATTGACTTAGACCGCCGGGTTATTTGTCTGGCCAAAGTTTCATCCTCAGGCAATTCTCCCCGGGTCATGTAAGCCAAGTATGGCACTGTCCAATCTGGGATAACGTGGAGAGCCGCCACCAACTGTGCTTCTGGGTCAGGAACAGCCAAGTCTTCCTCTGTAGGCAACTTGACAGAAGGGTTATGCAGAATATCCAAGAAAGTATTAGGCGGCACCGGCTTTCGCTGAGAGCCCAGCCGGCTTAATGCATCAGCCGCCTCGTTCTTTCTGCGATCGATGTGCTCTACTTGGTAACCCTGAAAATGTCCAGCAATGGCATCAACTTCGCGGCGATAAGCCGCCATGAGGGGGTCCTTGGAATCCCACTTGCCTGATACTTGTTGGGCCACTAAATCTGAGTCGCCAAAGCACCTTACCCGGCTTAAGCTCATCTCCTTAGCCATCCGAAGACCATGGAGCAAGGCCTCGTACTCAGCTGCATTGTTAGTACAGGGAAACATCAACCGTAGTACATAACAAAACTTGTCACCTCGAGGGGAAGCTAACACAACTCCAGCCCCCGAGCCCTCCAATTGCCTGGACCCGTCAAAGTGAATAGTCCAGTATGTATTATCCGGTTTCTCTTCAGGCACCTGCAGCTCTGTCCAATCGTTGATGAAATCCACCAATGCTTGAGATTTGATAGCAGTGCGTGGCACGTACTTTAGACCATGAGGCCCAAGTTCTATAGCCCACTTAGCAACTCTTCCTGTGGCTTCTCTGTTTTGGATGATATCTCCTAGGGGAGCAGAACTGACCACAGTGATAGGGTGGCCCTGGAAATAATGCTTAAGCTTCCGGCTTGCCATGAACACCCCATAAACAAGCTTCTGCCAATGTGGATACCGTTGTTTGGACTCAATGAGTACTTCGCTGACGTAGTAAACCGGCCGCTGAACCGGATGTTCCTTACCCGCTTCCTTACGCTCCACCACCACAGCCACACTGACGGCTCGTGTGTTAGCGGCTACATACAACAATAAAGGCTCCTTGTCGACAGGAGCAGCAAGGACTGGCGGCTCAGCTAGCTGTCTTTTCAAATCCTCAAAAGCAGCATTAGCAGCATCATTCCAGACAAAGTCATCTGTTTTCTTCATCATCTGATACAGTGGCATGGCCTTTTCACCCAACCGGCTTATAAACCGACTCAAAGCAGCGATGCGACCCGCCAGACGCTGGACGTCATTTATGCACGCCGGCTTAGCCAGAGAGGTGATTGCCTTGATCTTCTCCGGGTTAGCTTCAATGCCTCTGTGAGAAACCAGAAAACCCAAGAGCTTGCCTGCAGGAACACCAAAAACACACTTGGCCGGGTTAAGCATCATCTTGTAGACCCGGAGATTATCAAAGGTCTCTCTCAGATCATCTATCAAGGTCTCCTTCTCTCTGGATTTGACCACGATATCATCCACATAGGCATGAACGTTGCGCCCAATCTGATTATGAAGACAATTCTGCACGCAACGCTGGTAAGTCGCCTGTGCACTCTTGAGCCCAAAAGGCATAGACACATAACAGAAGGCTCCAAAAGGAGTAATGAACGCCGTCTTCTCTTGGTCCTTAACAGCCATTTTGATCTGATGGTAACCAGAGTACGCATCCAAAAAACTCAAACGCTCACAACCCGCCGTAGCATCAATAATTTGATCAATACGAGGGAGAGCGAAAGGATCAGCCGGACAAGCCTTGTTTAAATCCGTATAATCCACGCACATACGCCAGGTGCCGTTCTTCTTGAGCACGAGCACCGGGTTAGCTAACCACTCTGGATGAAAGACTTCAACGATAAACCCGGCCGCCAAGAGCCGGGCTACCTCCTCACCAATGGCTTTCCGCCTCTCCTCATTAAACCGCCGGAGGAATTGCCTGACTGGCTTAAATTTCGGATCAATATTAAGAGTGTGCTCAGCGAGTTCTCTTGGTACACCCGGCATGTCAGAAGGTTTCCATGCAAAGATGTCCCTGTTCTCACGGATGAACTCGATGAGCGCGCCTTCCTATTTCGGATCCAGATTGGCACTGATGCTGAACTGCTTAGATGAGTCACCTGGAACAAAGTCAACAAGTTTAGTCTCATCAGCTGACTTAAATTTCATTACCGGCTCATGCTCCGTGGTTGGCTTTTTCAAAGACGTCATATCTGCCGGGTCAACATTATCCTTGTAAAACTTCAATTCCTCTGTCGCACAAACAGATTCAGCGTAAGCAGCGTCACCTTCCTCACACTCCAAGGCTATCTTTCGGCTGCCATGAACCGTAATGGTCCCATTGTGACCCGGCATCTTGAGCTGCAAATACACGTAACACGGCCGTGCCATGAACTTGGCGTAAGCCGGCCGCCCAAATAAAGCATGGTACGGGCTTCTTATTTTAACCACCTCAAAAGTCAGTTTTTCCGCCCTGTAGTTGTACTCATCTCCAAAGGCTACTTCCAGCTCGATCTTACCGACTGGATACGCCGACTTACCGGGCACCACCCCATGGAAAACAGTGTTGGACTGGCTGAGGTTTTTATCAGTTAACCCCATACGACGGAAGGTCTCATAATAGAGGATGTTGATGCTACTGCCTCCGTCCATGAGCACCTTAGTGAATTTATACCCCCCGACCTGAGGAGCCACCACCAAGGCCAGGTGACCCGGATTATCAACCCGGGGAGGATGATCTTCCCTACTCCATACAATAGGCTGCTCAGACCATCTTAAATAGCGTGGAACCGCCGGCTCAACAGCATTCACAGCCCTTTTATGAAGCTTCTGATCTCGCTTGCACAGACTGGTAGTAAACACATGATACTGTCTACCATTGAGCTGCTTTGGATTGGTCTGGTATCCCCCTGCTGCTGCTGCTGATTACCCTGGCCAGATTGCTGATTAAAACCTCCTTGATTACCTTGAAAGTTCTGAGAATTGGAATTTGAGCCACCGCCCGGGCCATGAAAGCCGCCGCCGCCTGAGCCGCCGCCCTGCCCATTGTTGCCATTAAAAGCGTTGGAATTCTTGAAGGCTTTCATGATTGCGCAGTCTTTCCATAGATGAGTGGCCGGCTTCTCCCTAGAGCCATGCCTTGGACAGGGCTCATTCAACAACTGCTCAAGCGTCGGTCCTGACCCGCCAGCTCGGGGAGGTGGTCTCCCCTTATGTCGGTGGTTGTTACCCTGCGCATTGGCGTTGGCCACAAACTCCATACTGCCATCAGCCTTACGTTTGTTACCTCCCTGGTTCGCCGGGTTATGCTGAGGGCCCTTGCCATTGCCATTCTTCTTTCCCTTCCCTGTCCTTTCATCATCAGACGCGGGATCCTTGGTACTATCAGAGTCGGCGTACTTGACCAGAGCCGCCATCAGCGTACCCATATCATTGCAATCGCGCTTGAGCCGCCCGAGCTTCATCTTCAGGGGCGCAAAACGACAATTTTGCTCCAACATTAAGACTGCAGAGCCGGCATCCATCTTATCAGACGAATGTATTATCTCTTTGACCCGGCGAACCCAATGGGTTGTAGACTCGCCCTCTTGCTGCTTGCAGTTAGTCAAATCCACAATTGACATAGATTGCCTACATGTATCTTTGAAGTTTTGGATGAACCGGGCTTTTAGCTCTGCCCATGACCCGATAGAATTAGGCGGCAGTCCTTTCAACCAAGTGCGGGCGGTCCCATCCAACATCATGGTGAAGTATTTGGCCATTGCCGCTTCGCTGACCTCTAGCAACTCCATAGCCATCTCGTAGCTCTCGATCCATGCTCCGGGTTGTAAATCAGCCGTATAATTAGGTACCTTCCTAGGTCCTTTGAAATCCTTGGGCAGACGTTCATTACGGAGAGCCGGCACCAGACAAGGGACACCTCCGGTCCTCGTAGGTATACCCGCCTCGATAGAAGCCGTCGGATAAACCGGGAGGGGCTGGTAAGCCGTCAACTGAGGCGCCTGCTCCGCCTCTTGCCGTGCTCTGTCTTGGTCTACCGCGTTAAAGGCTCCATTATGTGCCGGGCCGTGGCCAGCTGGCAAGTCACGGCGCCGGACGTTGCTTGAGCCGGTCGCTGAAACCATGTGTCTGCTATAACTTGGGCTCCGGCCTGGACGAGGGGTTGAATGAATCCTGTCCCGGCTATATGAATATGCCTCCTGTTGCGCCAGAGCCGTCTGAAGAAGTTCTCTGACCCGGCGGGTTTCGACCGCCGTTGGAGAGTCGCCCTCGATTGGGAGAGCCGCCAGTCGTGCCGCCGCGGCGACCATGTTTTCCAACGGGTTGGCATAATGACCCGGTGGTATTGGCACGTACTGAGGCGGGATAGTGTTCACACGGGGAGGCCCCATCACTTGCGGCTGAATCGGCGTTCCAGCCCCGGGTGCCGTGATCTCTGGCGGGTTACTGGGCCCTGCACCAGGCGTATTGAAGAGGTTTCGAGGATCGTAAACCGGAGGGAGTCGAGATTGAGCCTTCTGATGCCTCCTTCTCATGATCTCATTGGATGCGTTCTGATCCATCGTGAGCCGGAAAGACTGCGCCTGAATCAGCTGAGTCTGGGCGTCGAGAGCCGCTCGCTCTGCAGCCATCCTGATCCCTTCCGCTGCCAGATCTTCCTTGGCTCTTGCTATATCCAGCTTTAACTGTGCCACCTCTGCATCATGTTGAGCTTGATCCACTGGGACGACCGTAGCGGTTAACAGGGCCGTCATCTTATCTGTGAGATCCATTAGCACCTGAGCCGGCGAGTGCGCAGGGCCCCCTGCCCCAGCGGCGGGGTTTTGAATAGGTTGTGCGCCGGCCATGAAGATTCCAACCCGGCTGGGCGGCTCAAAGGGGTCCGGAATACTGTCGCCATCGGAACAACCCCTGAGCCTGCCATCTTGAAGTTGATATAACAAGTTGGTCTCATCTGTGGACGATTCGCCGTCAGAGCGAGCGGCCGTCTCATCGCCAGATCCGGATCCTTCAGAGAGTCCTCCATGGACGCATCCCACGAAAGCACGCTTCAAGGCAGGCAGAGTTCGGGCGGGTCTTGCACGCTGATCCGCCTCGATGAGGTCAGCGCAGAGGTCTGGCTCAGGGCCCGGCTCGCCAATCTTGCCAATGAAAACGTGGATTCCGCCGAAGGGGACCCGGTACCCGTACTCGATTGAGCCGGCGTCGGGGCCCCAGCTTGCATCGTCGATGTAGAGCTTGCCGCGACGACTCTTGCTCATCCGGCCCAAAGCGTATCCCTTGAGCCCTTCAAAGCTGCCCTTCAAGAACTCAAATCCACCATGCGCTGGCCGCACGGTGGGCGCCAACTGTCGTGGAATAGTCACGGCAGATGTCCTCGTGCAAGGACTTAGTCGTGGAGCCATCGTAGCTAGGAAGCTTAAAGGGGTTAAACGGGAGAAAGGACACGAGGATTATACTGGTTCGGCCCCTTGCGTTGAAGGTGAAAGCCTACACCAGTTGAGGTGGAATTACTTAGGGTTTCGATGACCAGGAGCTAAACCGCTCTGCCTGGCTATCGATCTGATCTTACTTGTCCTGAACCGCCGCAGGGTCGTCCCTTTATATAGAAAGGTTAACGCCCAGCGGCTCTCAGAGTCCCGGCCGGCTCATAAACTGTGTCCGGCTCGGACTCTTAACTATTCTTGCCTTACACTACAAGTCATGCCACAACGGCGGTTTACTACTATGGGCCTTAAGCCACCTCTGGGCCTTAGACCTATTACTAAACCGCCATCCTTAACCTGTCCTTGGGCTTCTGAACGAAGAGCTGTCGCAACGTAACCCGGCCCATCTACGGCGGGTTACACCAGTAGCTATATTCTCAACAAGCCCCCTTCAATCTTTTTCGTGTTCCCTCCGCTCTTTGGCTTGTGCTCTCGCTTGCCGGACAGCCGCTCTACGGTCTGTGGCTGAGAGTGGGCCGCGGAGTGGAGTGTACAATACTCAGACTCTGGGAGCGAATTTAACCAAGCAGATACTCACAAAGAAAACGGCCGGGTCGCCCGAACCGTTTTTCGTCCCGGACGTTTTTCGCGTGGGTGGCCTCTAGCGTTCACTCTTGCTAGCCGGACAGCCGCTCTGCGGTCTGTGACTAAGAGTGGGCCTTTGGTACCGCGCACGCTACTAAGCCGTCTGCGGGAACAAACGTCTCATGCCAAGCGGCCAGCCCCCGGGCCAACTCTGGCTGGCACCGGGGCGAACAGTGCAACTGTAATAAAATGCGGGGATAGCCCCCGAGCATCGCTCGGGATTATCTGTGCTCTCGCAGTGAAAAAATATGCGGGTGAGGAGCTCACATTGATTTTCGTGTAGCCGAGGCGGAGGTCGTCGAAGACAGCCGGCGCGGCTCGGCGCTGGCGGAGCGCATCGGCGCACCCACTGGGTGTAGCCCTCGAGCCTCTAGGTGCTCGAGGAGGGTCCAGCCGGTCGGGCCTGACCGGCCAGGCGGCAAGCAGAACGCAGCCGAGCCGGCCTGGCACAGCCGGCCAGGCGGCGAGGCGTCTGGCAGCGCCCTTTTCTTTCTTTTCTCTTCTACCGGCTGCTAGGAGCCGGACATAACTCTTCTCTTGTGTGCAATCTTCCGTGGGGGCGCGCCAGCGCAGCCACTGGGTGTAGCCCCCGAGATTCGGGCCGACTGCTGAGCAGTCGGGCCGGATCTCCCGGCAACTACTTTGTCTTCTTCTTTGCGGGGTCGCGTCAGCGCACCCGCTGGGTGTAGCCCCCGAGATTCGGGACAACTGCTGAGCAGTCGGGCCAGATCTCCTGGTGACTACTTTGTCTTCTTTTTCGCGGGGGCGCGTCAGCGCACCCGCCGGGTGTAGCCCCCGAGATTCGGGCCGACTACTGAGCAGTCGGGCCGTATCTCCCGGCGACTACTTTATCTTCTTTTTCGCGGGGGCGCGTCAGCGCACCCGCTGGGTGTAGCCCCCGAGATTCGGGCCGACTGCTGAGCAGTCGGGCCGGATTTCCCGGCGACTACTTTTTCTTCTTCTTCGCGGGGGCGCGTCAGCGCACCCGCTGGGAGTATCCCCCGAGATTCGGGCCGACTGCTGAGCAGTCGGGCTGGATCTCTCGGCGACTACTTTGTCTTCTTTTTCGCGGGGGCGCGTCATTGCACCCGCCGGGTGTAGGGCGCTCCACCAGTGTAGTTGGCAGCCGGCCAGGCCGTGCATGGGCGCACGTACATATTGCCCCCGGCCAGACATGCACGTACACAGTGCACCCATCGGTGCACTTCCTTTCTCTTCTTTTTCTTCTTTGCAGCAGTCTACTCCGACTTATCTTCAGCCGGCCACTTTTTTTTGGCGGCTTTGGGCAGTCGGCCCTTGACTTTTCTTGGGCAGTCAGCCCACTTTTCCCAGCCGGCTACGAGGCAGTCAGCCCCTTCTCTTTCTTTCTTCATCTTTTCTCCAGCCGGCCAGGGAACCCGCGGGATGCAGTCGGGCGCGGCGGGAGGCGGAGCAGCCGGCGTCCGGGGTGCGGCAGCAGCCGGCGCCCGGGTTGCGGGGAAGGCGGGGCGGACCTGGCCGTCGCAAGTCGGAGGCGGCGGAGAGCGGAACGCGGCCGGTCACGGGGCGTGTACCCGAACCCGGCTCGGGAGGAGGAGAAGCCGGTGCGAAGCAGGCGGCCCAGGCGCGGAGAGCCGGCCGCGCGGCGAGTAGGAGCTGGCCACGGGGCGGGGGTGGGTGGCGGAGCGGAAGCAGGTACGCGGACTCGCTTGCCGGCGCGGGGCGAGCGGGAGCCGGCCACAGGGCGGGGCCGGGTGGCGGAGCGGCGCAGCGGGCGGCGACGGGACACGGCCGGGCATGCAGCGACCACCCGGACCCGGCGCGGGAGGCGCGGGCAGAGTCGGCACGGACGCCGGACTAGGCAGAGCGGAGGCCAGCATGTGGATGGAGCGCGCAGGGGCCGGAGCCGGCCTTGGCCAGCCAGCACGCGGGCGGAAGTCGGCGTAGAGCCAGTAGGCGGCCGGCGGCATGGCCGGCAGGCGGTGCGGGAGGGAGCCCGGCGGGGGCGCAGTCTGCCGGGCCGGGCTGGGGCTGCGGCCGGCGTGGATGCGCGCGCGAGGCGCAGTCAGAGGCGAGGCGAGGCGGAGGCTGGGGCAGCGACGCGGAGCCGACGCGGGCGAATGCGCGGACGACGCAGCTGGTCGCGGAGTGGAGGAGGCGGCGCAGGAGGCCGGGGCCGGCTCTACGGGCGCAGAGGAGGAGGACCCGGGGCTGGAGCAGTGCGCGGGAGCTGCAGGGAGCCCGCCGGCGCGCGACCTTGAGGCGGCGCTGGGGAAGAGCCCGGACGGGGACGTAGCCATCCGCAGCAGCGCGGGCGCGACCGTGCGGGGTCTTTACTAGGAGGCAGCAAGCCGCAGCAGCGTTGACGCGGCCGGAGATGCACGTGGTAAGATGCAGTGTAGGTGCTAACAACAAATCATGCCGTTTTTTGCGTAGTGTATGGATGGTTTGACCATTGACTTGTATCTAGCTAGCTTGTATAGACGATAAATGGAATAGCAAACGCGCGTTCCAGCCGAAGCAAGATGCAGCGCGGAGGGGAACAGATGCGAGCGGCGTGTGGATGGACACGGCCGACTGAAGAGAGGCGCCGCGTGTGGCGCGCACGCGGATGGACGGCCGGCGTCGCAACGGTGGTGACGAAGGCGGCGAGGCCGACGACGAGGACGCGCCGTCCCGCGCGGCCGCTCCGGGGGCGGGTCGAAGTCGAGCCCCCGAGCGCCACCGGAGAGACGGCGCGACACCGCGGCGGTGATGGCAAAGAGGGTCCCGCCCGGATTGCGAAACCAGCAGCAGCGTGGTAGCATAGTAGTAGTACCACACCACGGTGGGCGCCAACTGTCGTGGTATTCTCATGGGGGGCTTGCGAGTCGACAGATGCCACAAGGGCTTAGTGTGAGGGTAAGACTGCTGCTTATAGGCCCGGGAGCGGGTATGAGAGTAGCACGCGCTAGTTTACCCAGGTTCAGGGCTCTCCGGAGAGATAACACCCCTACTCCTGCATGTCTGAGTATATGTGGTATATTTGGTATAGAGTTGCTCCTGGAGCTGTACCTAAGCTCAGTGCCATATGCATCTGGCTTTGTATATGTCTCATATGTGGCATGCTCTAGTGGCCGGCCATGCTCATGGCTCATGGCCGTGAGCATGTGTGTGCTCATGCGTGAGTGCATGTGAGGGTGGATGGATGGATGGATGGCTAGCTAGCTCTCTCGCTAGCTAGCTTGCTTGTGTGTGTGTGTGTGTGTGTGCGTGAGAGTCCATCATCCTGGATGGATGGATGAGGCCTTCTTTTATAGTGTGAGGTAGCTTAGGATGTAAGCTTGGTAGTGGCATGGGCTAGGCATGGTGGCGTGTCACACTTGTCCCCTGGGTCACTTCATAAATAGTGCCCAGGGACTAGTGTCACTGTACATGATGGCGTCGTGGTACAGCTCTCTCGTCCGCGGTATGGCCGTCTCGTCGGGGTCTTGTCGGTGTCGGGTCGGGCTGCAGTCGACAGCCGGCTGGTTGGTGCAGTCGGACGGGGAGCCGGCAGGAGCAGCCGGGCAGTCGGACTCAGGGGCTTTGCTAGCCCCGATGTCTTGAATTATTGTCTCGCCGTCTTCGGGGTATCCGTGGCCAATTACTCCGACACCTGTCGAAACGCGCTGCCCTCAAGTTGCCTGTGGAACCAGGTACCTTTGTACTTCAGTTAACTCAGCCATCCGTAGAGCCGTCAGCAGGGCAGAACAAGCGAAGGAAGACAAGCCCCAGCAAGTACCTTCCCGCCGAGCACCCCGGAGCCGCCGGCAAGGAGGTTGCCGGGTACCCCAAGCTTGCCGTGGGGCAACCACCTCCGGCAGGGCCCCAAGCCCTGACCGTAGAGGCGTCCGCCCCTACGGCCGAAGATGAGCCTTTAGTCCTCGCCATCGAGCCCCAGGCCCCGAGGTGGGCACAACACACCGTCCGTTTCCTCCAAACAGGGGATCTCCCTGAGGAGCAGGAAGAAGCAGAAAGAGTAGCCCGTCGGTCCAACATGTACCAGTTTGTGGATGATACCCTGTACAGAAAGAGACCAAATGGTGTCAGGCTGAAGTGCATTCCTCAAGAGGACGGACTAGAGCTGTTGGCAGAGATAAATGGAGGTGTGTGTGGCTCCCAGATAGGGTCAAGAGCCCTTGCTGGTAAGGCATTCCGGCAAGGTTTTTTCTGGCCCACAGCCCTCCAGGATACAGCTGTGTTAGTAACCAAGTGTGAAGCGTGTCAGTTCCATTCGAAGAAGCTTCATCAACTAGCTCAAGCCCTTCAAACAATCCCTCTCTCCTGGCCATTTTCGGTCTGGGGGCTCGACATACTGGGCCCCTTCCCCTATGCTGTCGGGGGCTTTGAGTACTTGTATGTCATAATCGACAAGTTCACAAAGTGGCCCGAAGTGGAAGCAGTGAGGAAGGTGACAGCACAGTCAGCCGTCAAGTTCTTCAAGGGGTTAGTTTTCCGTTTTGGTGTGCCAAACAGGGTCATCACCGACAACGGCACGTAGTTCACAAGCCGCCCCTTCATGTAATACATCCAGGACCTCGGCAACAAGGTCTGTTTCACTTCAGTAGCACACCCACGGAGCAATGGCCAGGCGGAGAGGGAAAATGCTGAAGTACTGCGAGGCCTGAGGACAAAGACTTTTGACAGGCTGCACAAGTGTGGGAGGCGCTGGATTGATGAGTTGCCGGTGGTTCTTTGGTCGATCAGAACGAAGCCAAATCGAGCCACCGGCCAGACACCTTTTGCCCTGGTATACCGGGCAGAAGCAGTTCTCCCCACGGAACTCACATACGGGTCACCTCGAGTGCTCGCTTATGATGAGCTTGAGCAAGAGCAGTTGCGGCAAGATGACGCGACGCTCCTTTAGGAAGATCGTCTTCGGGCGGCTGTGCGAGCTGCATCCTACCAGCAAGCCTTGCGCCGCTACCATAGCCGCGAGGTTCATGCCCGAAGTTTTGAGGAAGGCGACCTTGTTCTTCGGCACGTTCAGTCGGCCAAGAATTCCAACAAGTTGACGCCAAAGTGGGAAGGCCCTTATCGGGTAAAACGAGTCACCAGGCCTGGCGCAGTCCGCCTGGAGACTGAAGATGGTATCCCAGTGAGCAACTCTTGGAACATCGAACATCTTCGTAAGTTTTACCCATGAGGCGCGGTTGCCGGGCCTCCCGGCAAACCACCTTTTGTACAAGCCTTGCTGACAAGGCATGTAACCCTTTGTATAGAGCCAGGCGCAGACCCTGAGCATAAATAAATGAAGCGCTGGCGCCCTAAGTTTTTGCATGCATGCTATGTTGAGTCTCTCTCTTTGGTAGGGTTGATAGTGCTCAGTGGCAACTAACCCCTAGCATAGAGGTCGAGTGTGTGTCTTTCCGTCCTTTCTAGTTCTTTCTTTGGTTTGCAGGCTGCATAGGCATTCCTGCCAAGCCATTTAAGAGCAGGGAGACGGACCGACATCCTCGACCCCGGCAAGCCATTGCCGAGGGCTGCAGATTCAAGTATCCAACCATGGCAAGCCAAGGTTGCCGGGGGCTGCAGATTCAAATAAGTCTTTTATCCCCTGTTATGCATTTCCGTATGGAACTGGGATGTATGAAACCTCGTTTATTCCTGGGCCACCGTGCTCCCCCTTTCCTGTGCCCAAGAACTATTCTCTAGGCTGGAACTTGGTTGTAGTTGCGGTGACAAGGAAATAGACGAAGGCCTAATCCTACTTCGCCCCTGCCTCCGCCAAGAACGTGAGTATGGTCGTGCAGTGAGGGGACGGCGAGGCCTGTTCCCGGGCAACAATGTTTATCTTAGGAATAACAAGGATTCATTCCTTGGCATGGGCCTCGCTCATGCACAAAGAACCCGACAAGCACCCTTTTTCATTAATACGTTCCAAACAATTTCAATTCGTACGGAATGTAAACGCGAGCAAGGGGATTACAAGGTTTAAATATGACAAGTGCCCGCAGGCTTAAAAACTTAAAAAGATAAGTGCCCCGTGATCCCCGTTCTTGCCTCTTTCCTCCCAGGTGCAGCAGGTGAAGGCCAAAAGGAGGCGACGGGGAACACGCCGATGGAGAGCTTGACGAGGAAGACCCTCGGCAGGGCGCGTGGCTGAGGGAGGAGGGTGGCGCGGTCAGTCGGAGTCGGTGTCCTCCCGCTTGATGCCCTCGTCGTCGCTGTCGCTGTCCTCCTCGTCACTCCCGCTCGAGGAGGAGTCTTCATCATCGGAGGAGCTCTCCATGCAACACCTTAGGCGAGTTTCCAAGTGCCCAAAAACCTTGATGGAGAGCAGGTTGTTCTCCATCAATTTGAAGTGGAGAACGAGCCCCTCCGACAGGCTATGGGCACGAGTGAAGGTTTTCCATCCACGACGAAGATACATAACGTGGGGGGCGGGGAAGTCGACGTCGACCCGCATGCTGCCATTCCCGCAGCCCCTCATATGCAGCCTCAAAGCCTGTGGCGGGTCGAGATCCGTCCCTCGAGCAAACGGAGTAGGGAGACGAAGACGACGGTGCACTGGCTTGTGCAGCCTAATGAAGAATTCGCGGGGCTGGTCTCCGACATGGCCCTCCATTGGGGGAGGGGCCGCTGGCGAAGGCGAGGCCGGTGCGCCGCCCCGTCCTCCTCTTCCCTGAGCGCCACGGCGGCCTCGGCCTCGCCCCCTCCCCCTTCCTCTCACGGCCGGCTCCGCCACCACGAGCTCTTGGGAAGGAGGGGCACGCCGTCGAGCAGAGACCCTCGTCGCCGCCATCGGAGTGCCGGCGCGCCCTCTCGCCATAGGAAAGGGAAGGAAGGAGTCAAGGTGGAAGGAGATGAATGTTGAAGGATTGAGGGGTGCCATCCCCCTCCCCTTCTTATAAAAGGGCGGGGCCAGGGCTCGGCCGCCCCACTTAACCAATCCGGCCGCCAGGGGCGCAGGGGATCGGGACCGACCCGCTGCTCCAATCAGGGACGACCCAGTTTCCCGCCTCGCCATTAAGGCCCGTGCCCTCCGTGTCCACCGCCTACCATCTTCGGGGCATGGGGGACACGTGGCGAGCAAGCCAAAATCAAGAAGACAAGTGAAGCGACTGTTTTCCACCCCATGCATGATCGTGGGGAGCGGGCGCCTTGAAGGCCATGACTCGAGTCCACTTAGTAAATGAGGCGCACCCCTGCGTTTTCCTCTTTTTATGGGGAAGGCGTGGGCCGCCTCTTTACCATGATGTGATGCAGGCATGCTGCAACCGCCCCACGCACGACCCCCATGTCACGCATTCAACATGGGTCGTGGGGAAGCGCAACGAGCAAGGGAGTTACTGCAGTAAAAACTCCGGCGCGCGCGCGCCGGCGCACTGTTCTGGGCCTGGCCCAATAACGCCCCGTGCTTATATGTGGCCCAGGCCCGGGGGCTCCTATCGGTGTATAAAAGTAGGGGTCCATTTTTGTACCCCTTTACTTGTGCGCAGGCAGTCGCAGCCACACACCCGCAACCACGCTTGGCGGGGCAGAGGAAGCATAGACTACCAAAGCCATGCTCAAGACTAGAAGCATGAAGAGCTGAGGGGCAAGGTGAAACACCCCCGGCAAGGTCCTTGCCGGGGCGGCCTTCATAGCCCCGGCAAGGTCCTTGCCGGGGCGGCCTTCATAGCCCCGGCAAGAGCCTTGCCGGGGCAACTTGCCCAACACCAGCGGAGCCGCCACCCTTGAGCCTGAGAGTTCCGACATCCTCAACCACATTGGAACCAAGGCTCGGGAGGCGCCTCCATGGTGGCATGCAGATCTTGGTGAAGACCAAGAACATACAATGCTAGATGAGGACCAGAAGACGGAGACCCCCAACAAGATCCTTGCCGGAGACACCTATGAGGCCCCGGCAAGGCCCTTGCTGGGGCCCCAGCAAGACCCTTGCCGGGGAAATCTGCGGGGCCGCAGCCAGGCCCCCACCTGCCAAGGCTCCATCGCTGTTCCAACACAGCGATCAACCCGCCAATAAGGCAAGCGCCTGCATGGCGACGTGCAGCTTCTAGGCCAACTCAGCCAGCACCTGCGTGGTGGCATGCAGATCATCGTGAAGACTCTGCCACCGCGCCAACTCAGCAGCCAGCTAGCCAGCGTGGTGCTGCGCGCCTAGTCAGCCTGGACACGTGTTAGAGCGAGGTGAAGCGGCGACGGACGGGACGGGCTTCGTTACCAACCCCGATAAAGCAAGAGGACACCTAAGTAGCGCATTTAATGCGTTTTGTCCTGTGATGTCAGGCGATAAAATCGACCAGTGTACAACTTTCCACCTCCTGTGTGCCAATGTGGCAGCCCCTTTTGACTATAAAAGGAGGCCCACGGCGTACTGAGAGAGGATTCAGACTTTTTGGACCCTGCACGCTTTGTAGCTAGTCCAAGAACACCAGATAAACACAAGCCAGCTGGAGTAGGGTATTACGCATCACTTGCGGCCCGAACCTAGATAAATCTCCCGTGTTGATCCCTCAAACCCGCTCTTTCCACAGCCCCGCGCCCGCTGACCGTAGAAGGGATTCCCCGTGATCCCATAGGTGTCGTTTCCACCGACAAAGGATTGCAATCAATATCAAGAACAATAAAATCTATGGGCACATAATTCCTATTTGCAGGAATAAGAACATCATTAATTCTTCCCATAGGCTTTTTAATAGTGGAATCCGCCAAGTGCAAGTTTAAAGAACATTCTTCAATATCGGTAAGACCAAGCACATCACATAAAGATTTCAGAATTGTAGAAACACTAGCACCCAAGTCACACAAAGCAAAACACTCGTAATTTTTAATCTTGACTTTGATAGTAGGTTCCCATTCATCATATAATTTTCTAGGAATTGAAATCTCTAATTCCAACTTTTCTTCCAAAGCTCTCATCATAGCATCAACAATATGTTTAGTAAAAGCTTTATTTTGTTCATAAGCATGGGGTGAATTTACCATGGATTGCAACAAACAAATACAATCAATCAAAGAGCAATTATCATAATTAAAGTCTTTGTAATCCAAAAGAGTGGGCACATCACTAGTTAAATTTTTGACCTCTCCAAACCCACTTTTATCAATTTTCTCAACAAGATTTTCACCCTTCAAATTATCAGGACGCCTTCTAGCTAAAGTTGACTCTTCATCAGTCCCTTTTTCATCAATATTAATTTTACTAAACAAATAACTAATAGAAGAAAACACCAATCATTTTAAGATCTTCATCATTTTTATGAAAGCAGTCACTAGAAAACGCCTTTTCTAAAAATTCTCTTCTAGCTCTAAGCATAGCGGTACTTCTCTTAATTTCATCCATAGAAACATATAAAGCTTTAATTGATTCTTCAACCTTAGGCACAAAATTTTCATCTTGAGATTTTCCACATCATGAGAAATTATGTCAATGCTTCTAGACATATCATCAATCTTACTCAACTTTTCTTCTATCATAGTATTAAAATTCTTTTGAGCATTGATAAATTCTTTAATATTATTCTCAAGATCAGAGGTGTTCCTATTATTATAAGAAGGATTACCATAATTATTAGAGGAATTTCCCAGAAAAGGTCTAGGATTAAAATTACCTCTATAAGCATTGTTATTAAAATTGTTTCGCGAAACAAAATACACATCTATGGCATCACTATTTTGCGCAATCAAAGTAGACAAAGGCACATCATTAAGATCAATTGGAGCATTTTTATTAGCAACCAACTTCATAAGAGCATCAACTTTATCACTCAAAGAATTTATATCTTCTACCGAATTAACCTTTTTACTAGTAGGAGCCCTTTCGGTATGCCATTGTGAATAATCTGCCATAATATTATCAAGCAATTTAGTAGCTTCACCCAAAGTAATTTCCATAAAAGTACCACCCGCAACGGAATCTAAAAGATTTCTAGAAACAAAATTCAATCCCGCATAAAAAATTTGTATGATCATCCAAAGATTTAAACCATGAGTAGGACAATTTCTTAGCATCAATTTCATTTGTTCCCAAGATTGCGCAACATGTTCATGCTCAAGTTGCTTAAAATCATGATTTGTGTCCTAAGAGAAATAATTTTTGCGGGCGGAAAATACTTAGTAATAAAAGCATCCTTGCACTTATCCCAAGAATTGATACTATCGCGAGGCAAAGAAGAAAACCATATTTTTGCACGATCTCGCAAAGAAAACGGGAATAATTTCAAGTTCACAATATCATTGGCCACAACTTTTTTCTTTTTTATATGACATAATTCCATGAATGTGTTAAGATGGGATGCCACATCCTCACTAGGAGTACCGGAAAATTGATCTTTCATAACGAGATTCAACAAAGCGGCATTAATATCACAAGACTCCGCACTAGTGGAGGGTGGAGCAATCAGAGTGCTAATAAAATCATTGTTGCTGGTATTGGAAAAATCACACAACTTGGTGTTCTCTTGAGTCACTGTGACTACGCAACAAGATTGCATTAAAAAACATATCTGACGAGAAAAACGACGAACGAAAAATAGGGCGAATAAAACGGATTTTTTTTTGTGAAGTGGGGAGATGAAAACGAGAGGCAAATGGAAAATAATGTAAATTGCAAGGAGATGAGATTTGTGATTAGGAACTTGGTAGATGTTGATGATGTCTCCCCGGCAACGGCGCTAGAAATCCCTTTTGATGCGGCTTGAAGTACGTTGGTATTTCGCCAAAGAGGAAGGGATGATGCAGCACAACGACGGTAGGCATTTCCCTCAGTGATGAGACCAAGGTTATCGAACCAGTAGGAGAATCACGCAACACAGTGTAAACGGTACCTGCACACAAAGAACAAATACTTGCAACCCGACATGTTAAAGGGATTGTCAATCCCATTCGGATAAGGGTGCTAGAAATTATCGAGTTGACGGGATAAAAATATAATAGATTGGATAAATAGATCGCAAAATAAAATAAAGTGAAGCAAACTATTTTTAAGTTTTTGGAAATGTAGATCTGAAAATAAAAGCGAATAGAAATAAATCTCGAAAGAAAATATGATAAAGAAAAGACCCAGGGGCCGTAGATTTCACTAGTGGCTTCTCTCGAGAAAATATCATACGATGGGTAAACAAATTACTGTTGGGCAATTGATAGAACTTCAAATAATCATGGCGATATCCAGGGAATGATCATTATATAGGCATCACGTCCAAGATTAGTAGACCGACTCCTGCCTGCATCTACTACTATTACTCCACACATCGACCGATATCCAGCATGCATCTAGTGTATTAAGTTCATGGAGTAACGGAGTAATGCAATAAGAATGACGACATGATGTAGACAAGATCTATATATGTAGAAATTGACCCCGTCTTATTATCCTTAATAGCAATGATACATATGTGTCGTTTCCCCTTCTATCACCGGGATCAAGCACCGTAAGATCGAACCCATCACAAAGCACCTCTTCCCATGTCAAGAAAAATCGATCTAGTTGGCCTAACTAAACCAAAGCTTCGAAGAACAAATATGAGGCTATAAGTAATCATGCATATAAGAGATCAAAAGACTCAAATCATGGATAAACAGATAGATCTGATCATAAACTCAAAGTTCATCAAATCCCAACAAACACACCGCAAAAACAGTTACATTAAATAGATCTCCAAGAGACCATTGTATTGAGAATCAGAGAGAGGAGGCCATCTAGCTACTAACTACGGACCCGTAGGTCTACATGAACTACTCACGCATCATCGGAGAGGCACCAATGAGGATGATGAACCCCTCCTTGATGGTGTCTAGATTGGATCTGGTGGTTCTGGAACTTGCGGCGGCTGGAATTGATTTTCGTCGACTCTCCTAGGGTTTTTGGAATATTGGGGTATTTATAGAGCAAAGAGGCGGTGCGGGAAGCCACCAAGGTGGGCACACCTACCAGGTGCGCCTGGGCCCCCAGGCGCGCCCAGGTGGGTTGTGCCCCCCTCGGGGCACCCCTTTAGGACTTCTTTGGCCCATCTTGTGTATTCTGGCCTAGAAAAATTCTCCAAAAAGTTTTGCTGCGTTTGGACTCCGTTTGGTATTGATTTCCTGCGAAGTAAAAAACAAGCAAAAAACAGCAAGTGGCACTGGGCACTATGTCAATAGGTTTGTCCCAGAAAATGATATAAAGTTGCTATAAAATGATTGTAAAACATCCAAGAATGATAATATAATAGCATGGAACAATCAAAAATTATAGATGCGTTGGAGACGCATCAACACTTCATAAACGACATCCCAACCATTCAGATTTGGATCAGTTTGGTAGGTCCAAGGTAGATAGAAAACTTGGGTCGCCTGTTGAGCCGTAATATAGACATCGGGGTCATCTAAATGGGTGCTTTATTTGATTTCGACTAGCCCTAAATGTTCATGGGTCCTTCTAGCCTCCTTCGGCTGGAACCAATAACATTTGAAGACTACGACGTTTGGTGGGTTTTCACCATAGAATAGAAGCTCAGAAATTGCTTCAACTCTTCCATAATACTCGGTACCTCCTTCATCGATAGCAGAGAAACAAAAATTTGGAGACTTTTGCTCGTCCATAGGTAGCTCTTTGCCAAAGGTACAAAAGCGATACCCGTTGATTTCGTATTTGTCAAATGAATGGACCTTATAGTCAAAACCATTAGCGACTTGTCTCAATTCGGCGTCCATAGACTCTAAATTAGCCTACAAGTTTAATACGAAAGGATTGTGGAAATTGCTGCAAATTAGACGAAGAAATGAAATGTTCTAATGGAAATTACCTTTTGTTTGAACCAAGAGATGAAACCGGGATAGCCGCTTCCATGCTTTGCCAGAAGCTCATACTCTTCGATGAAATCCTTTTGGTTCACCGCTCCATCCGAGAATTTGGCGATGTATCTACTATATCAAATATCCGGGAATAAGAGTAGTTCAAAGGAATTAGAAGTTGCGAAACAATGTACCGAGAACTTACTCGATGTACGACCGCACTTCTGTTAGGTTGTTGAAGATATACAACGAAATGGTCTGCCATTCTTCGACATCCAATGCTATTTATTTCGAAGCACCGGCTGGTGCGAGCATCCCTTTGAACAGGCTGAGGTTGGATCCACCTTTTTTAGGGTCGCCAGCGTTGTACCGAGGCTTCGGATTATGCAAATGACGATATTTGGCTTCGTAGTGTGCTATCACGAAGTTTGCCGCCTCCTTAGTAATGAATGCCTCGGCCATCGATGCTTGAATTCTACTTTTATTTTTACATTTTGCTCAAAGCATCTTCTGCATCCTCTTGGTTGCATAGCACCAACGATTTTGCACGCCCCCCAATCTGGCCTCGGTCAGGAGATGCAAAATCAAATGCTGCATTGGATTAAAGAAGCCTGGTGGAAAGATCTTCTCTAACTTGCAGATCAACTTCAGCGCCAACTCTTCCATTTCATCTAGCACGCCAGGCGACACTTCTTTCGCAAAAAGAACACGAAAGAAATAGCTCAGCTCTTCTAGTACTAGCCATTCAACCTTAGGGATAAAGCCACGTAACATCACCGGCATTACCCGCTCAAGCCATATGTACCCATCGGGGAACATCAAGTGCATTTTCACCCACAAGATAATTTCCCTCATAGTTGGCCTTCCAAGATTGAACCATGCCTTTGGCTTTGTCCAGTTCTGCTTTCCTTTTGGTTCTTGCATGTTTTGTAACGGTCTATCACATAGAGCCTCCTGACCGACTCTAGCCTTTGTATTATCCTTTGACTTCCCCTCTATGCCGAACAGTGTACCAAAAAGGGCCTCAGCGATATTCCTTCAGTGTGCATCACGTCGATGTTGTGTGGGAAAAGGAGGTCTTTGAAGTAAGGCAGATCCCACAAGCATGTCTTGTGAGTCCAGGCGTGTTCTGAATTGTACCCCTTGAAATACACTGGACGCTCTGGATCAGGCTTGAGAGCGTTTAACTGATCCAGGGTCTGTTATCCTGTCAACGCAGGTGGTGCAGAGTTTTTGACAACTCTACCTTTGATGAAGTTCTTCTTGTCTTTCTGAACTTATGGCAAGGATCCAAGAACTATCTATGCAAGTCAGAGCAAGAAAACTTGCGACCCGCCTGTAGCCAACAAAACTGAAGAGCTGCCTTGCATGTGGGGCACAGGAACCTTCCATGCACACACCAGCCAACGAATAGCGCATACGCTGGCAAGTCATGCATCAAGTACATGTACTAGACACGCATTATGACGTTTTCTTTGCTAGCGGTGTTGTATCTCTTGAACCCATTATTCCAAGCTTCTTGCAATTCATCCTTAAGCGGCTGCATGTTCATATTCTTCCCCGGATAGTTGTGCCCTGGAATTATCAGCGTCAGGAAAATGTTCTTTCTTTGCATAATCTGTCTGAGGGGGAGATTGAGTGGAATGACAAATACACAGGCCAACAACTGTATTGGGTTGCTGTCAGACCAAACACATTAAACCCATCCATGCTGATGGCGACTCGAGGATGCCTTGGGTCTGCCACTTTTTTCTCATGTGATGCATTGAAGTGCTTCCACGCAGAACCATCCAATGTGTGTACCATCATCTGATTCCCATTTGCATCTAGTTCGGTTCTTTTACCCATTTTGTACCATGTCATCTGTCTGGCCGTCTCTTCAACCATGAAAAGACGTTGGAGTCTTGGTACGATTGGCATATATCGAAGAACATTAACGGGGATTTTGGTCTTCCTCTTCTCACCCATACCGTTGTCTACCACAACATACCTGGAAGACCTGCAAATGGGACAATAGTTCAAGTCCGCATACTCAAGCCTAAATAAGGCACATCCTTTCTCACAGGCATCTATCTTCTCATAAGGCATCTTAAGTGCCTGAAGGATTTTGTCCGACTGGTACAGGTTTGCATGCATTACATGGCCTTCGGGTAGAAAGCATCCAAATATTGTCATCATCGCGTCGTAGCATTCTCTGCCCAAGTTGAATTGAGCCTTCAGATCCATTACTTGTGCGATGGCATCCAGCTGACAAAGCTCAGTGTGCTCGTGGAGAGGACGTTTTGAAGACTCCAACATTTCATTGAAGGGCTTTGCAGATTCCTCCATCTCATCGTCTGAATCCCGACACTGGTGCGCGTCAGTCCTAAACAAACGGTTTTTAACCCCTTTCCGCGACGGCATTTGGAACCATCGCTAAGTGAGTGTGGGCGATAGGGGGGTCCTTCCCACACGACCTAGAAACCGTCGGGAATATGCCCTCCTGGCACACACGCTTGGCAAAATGAGGTCGTGTGCGACCGGCGAGCGCTCAAATACGAAAATATGTGTAGTAGAGCTAAAAAATACAATTATATGGCGAAATTGTTTCCGATCGCAAGTACACCCCACACAGTCAGTCCCCGCTAAATGTTTCCATTCGTATGTACATCCCATACAGTCGCTCCAAGGAAAATGTTTCCGTGCACAGGTACATCACACACAATTTTTCCCGTTAAATCGTTTGTGATAGTGTTGCCATTGCACACGATATTAATAATTTTATTGTTTGCTTTATTGAATGCATCACACATGGTGCATAGAAGAAACCATGTGGCAAAGGCTGTCCATCACACACACTTTTTATGTGGTAAACATTTGCACAAGGTGGCCTAACGCAAACAGTTTTCAAGAGGAAGTCGTGTGTGCAGTGGAGATTGATCGCACATGTAGTGGATCCTAGAAACGTTTCTGATCTCCACGTATATCGCAGATGTTTTGCTTTCGCAAACCGTGTGCAGTGTAATCCCTAATTAATCCAATTAATCCCTAATTAATCCAATTAATCCCTAATTTAAAAATCACATGTTTTGAATTTTAAAGTAGGCAATCACTTATTTCATATCCAACCAGGTTTATTACAAATATAGGTTCAACCACGAATCCATAATTTGATGCACAGGTACATATACTGAAGAACTACAGAAGCGCCAAGTAAAGAATGATGAACCACAGTTGTACTAAAGACTGTAAAGAGAGAGGCAAAAGACATTCTGGTTGCTGGAGAAGGTGAAGCGGAATGCCCATATTGTGCCCTCCTCCATGCGTAAGGCGCGCAGGACTCTAGGCCAACCCCTTGTGATGGCTGCCCGCCCATCCTTTACTGTCTTCATTAGGACTTCTCGATGCTCATTGTAGTCTGGATGAAATACTTTAACCTTCATTGCGTGTCCACCAATCATGTACTTTGGGAGGTAATCTTGAGTGAACTGCTTCGGGAACCACTGGGAACGAAGAAGATTCAGACATTGTTGTCTAACAACTCATTATGGGCAGTAAAAAGAGAAGGCTCCAGAGTTTGTAGTTACCATCCTACAGCTCACTGTTGTGTTGGATAGATCATAAACAAAGAATTTTCTTGCCACCATTCATATCTTTTTGCTAATAATCCTTATCAGTTTCCTCACTTGATGCTTGTTCATCAATATCTCATTGCCCCATACACAAAAAGGGTCGATGCGTGGATCCTTGCCAAGGGCATATCTACCTACAAGCAACAAGTCAATATTAGAAGCTAACTAGTGTCCAGGCCTGGATCTATATGCACTACATTATGGAACGACGGGGGGAGTACAAGCCGAGGGATGAAGCAAACCTCGGCGGAAAATGGCGGCCACTCCCGTTGTTGTCCTGCATAAGTAGTGGAAAGGCATGATAAGTACAACAATCTTAACATCAAACAAATATAGCAAAGGTAAACAACATCATCTCCAAATGATAGCTTGAATGTGTTGGTTTCAGCATGCTGTTAAAGCAGATATAAAATAGAAGGCAATGTTACCGACAGCAGGCTTAACAGCCATCAAATATTGCAATTCAAACTGGTATTGTTGAAAATGAATAGAACGTAGGTAATGCTTAAACATCACACTAGATAAATGTGTAAAACTAAAATAAAGGGAATGTGTTAACTGCACGAGGAATAACTGGAACCAAATATAGCCGTTCAAACTGGTATTGGTGTAGTCGAGCGGCACAGTTCCGACTTGCACATAATGAACAACACATTGTGAATGACTGAAATAAACAAGGCATAAATGACCAGTATGACTACCAAATATACCCACTGAAAACTGGACAGAGTCTCACTGCAACCAACCTAACAAGCAAATACAGATAAACAGGGCATATGCTTGAAAACTGGACAAATGTTCACTGCAACCAACCTAACAAGCAGATAAAGATAAACAAGGCATCTGCTTGATAACTGGACAAATGCTAAAAAAGCAACCAAACAACCAAATACAGATAAACAAGGCATCTGCTCGATAACTGGACAAATACTAAAAAAAGCAACCTAACAACCAAATACAGATAAACAAGGCATCTGCTTGATAACTGGACAAATACTCACTGCAACCAAAGTAAGAACCAAATACAGATAAACAAGGCATCTGCTCGATAACTGGAAAAATGCTCACTCCAACCAACCTAACAACCAAATACAGATAAACAAGGCATCTACTCACAATAAACAACCAAATATAGCCATTCGTGAAACTAAAGTGGACAATTCATACTTAAACATCACATAGACCTATTGAACAATACATTTTTGCATAACTGAAATAATTAAACATGACACAGTTAAAGCACCGCACGGCAAATGCTACTACAACAAAGGGTACGGATTGGCAAGCTAGAAAAGGTAAGATTTGCTGATAGAATGTTGCCTCACATTTCATGGACGGGATCCTTCCAGTTGGAAGAGCATAGACCCATGGTGCGCTCTCTGATGTCACAGATGGGCTGTTTCACCTTGGAAGAACCTTCGTGGGTGCCCTCCTCATGGTCGTGGTCATGGTCGATGAGATCTGACTTGGCAATTGAGGATCCCAAGCCGTCGCCGTAGAACATGTCCTTCAGAAGTGACAAAATGGGCTCGATGGCGTATAAAGCTCGAAAATCCTTGACCGCATGGCGGAGGAGATCAGCGGCAGGGCCGTCGAAGAGATCGACGGTGGTTGAATCAGAGGGGTTGGGGATGGACCACTTAACCTGTGACGTGGCCCGCGTGAAGCCGTCGGTGTGGACGAGCTTGATGTTGTAGCCAGCTTTCCCAAGATACAGTAATATGCGAGCCCACTAACATGAAGCCTTCGGCATGGGAACGTAGTCAACGTCTTCGCCGGCTTCCGCGGCGACGTGTTGCTCCGGGATCAACAAGTCGGGGCGAACGGCGGCCACCTCGCCAATGTTCGCCGGAGAGGCCATGATAAACCTCTTCTTGGCCGAATGCTCGTCGGGCTCCCCGGGATACGTGGTCGAGCTTAGGCTGCGACATTCTGGAGCAGGGGATGTGGATCTGGCGGGGAGGGACACCGCAAGCCTCATCTAAAAACTCAGGGGAGTGGGGCGAAGGTATGGGAATCGCTGGATAACCTAAACTTTATTATCTAAGCTAGGAGGAACAGGCAGATCGGCAGGGTTGGCGGTAGCGCCGGCGGCGGCCGCGATCTAGGGTTCGAAGGGGCGGAGGGTGCGGGTGGGGGACTGTTGAGGGGGGGTGTTTGAGGATACGCCACGGCTACTGAAAATTTTAGTAATGGTGGGTGGAGATGGTGGTGGACGAGGGAGGGCGACGGTTCAAATGCCTCGGCTACTGCAATTTTACTATAAGGTCGGTGCTGGAGGAGTGTGGGCGACGGTTGAAGTACAGCGGCTACTAAAATTTGGGTAAAGGAATTGATGCGGGGCGGGAGTGCCCAAGATCGCGCACGGTCCAATAATAATATGCGTGTATGATAATAAGGAAAAGTGGCGCGGATCCGCTGATTTTTGCAACGCTCAAGGAAGATGGTTCGTTTTTTTTTATATTTCTAGCTAGCTGGTCTATCGCACACGGTTTGTCCTAATTTCCAAATAAACTTAACCGCCTTTAGCTTGCACAGGTGGTGGTTTTACAGCGCACTTGCATCGCACACGGTTAAGCCAGTACCTCCACCCTTTGCTCGCGCTTGCGCGGTCATGGTGATTTCAGCGCACTTGCATCGCACACGGTTGAGCCAGTACCTCCACCCTTTGCTCGCGCTTGTGCGGTTGTGGTGAGTTTAGCGCACTTGCATCGCACACGGTTGAGCCAGTACCTCCACCTTAATTTGCTCTCGCTTGCACGGTCGTGGTGATCTCAGCGCCCTTGCATCGCACACGGTTGAGCCAGTACCTCCACCTTAATTTGCACGTGCTTGCGCGGTTGTGGTGATTCACATCGCACTTGTACCGCACACGGTTAAGATATTATACCCCGTGTCCGTTGAGGGTCATCAGAGTCTTTGCAGCAAAAAATAACGTTAGAGAGGGTCAAAAGACAACTACACCAGCATGTGGCCCAAATATATATGAGTGAAAAGGGTGGTCCGTGATGTTCAAATTCCAATGCACAACTTTGACCCCGCGGGCCCACAGTTGGGCGCGTCATTGAAGATCGATGAGAGGGGCCAGAAGTCAAGAACCACCTGGAACTGGCCAAATATATGTACGAATATTGGGGATGTTTAAAACTTTAAAGACACAATGCATAACTTTGGTGGCACCTGCCTCGCAAACCCGAAAGCACCCTAACGACCACCTAGCTAGGACATATATAATGAAATAATGTCGTACCTAGCTAGGATGCTTGGCCCACCACCTCCCACTTCATGTCAGCGGGGCGGATGCACGTAATGATCGATACTTTGGTCATACATGCATGTCGCCATGACCTACCATAAGACGGATCAATGAATCTTTCGTTTGATCAAATGATAGTTGTTGTTGTCGATAAACCGCCTAGGCCAATAGATTGAAACATCATAAAAATCGCATGAGAGGGACCACAAAACCAGCACCTCTTGCTTACGGCCCAAAATGATGTGCGTTGGGAAGGGGTGATGTGTGTTTTCAATATAGAATAATGTACAATTTATATGTGGTGCCTACCTCTCGATACAGACAACAACCATGACGGCAAGGTAGTTAAGGACGAGATACGTACGCAGGGTTTGATGTAGGTCGAACCCAGCAATCTGAGCATCTGGGAGGGAATCCTGACAATGCATGAGCTCGAGCTTTGGTTGACCGACATTTGGCGGTGACCGGCCCTAACATGAACTAGGAGGAATCCATTCATGGCCAACACATACCCCTCATTATCGGTCAAAGGGATGATATATATACACCTGGGGAGCCCACAGATATCTGTGTTGTCACAAAAAACCGCACAAGGGAGACGTGGTCGATCAGAAGACCCCGTATACACTGCATGCGGCCCAAAAATATGTATGGGTACGATGGTGTATGATGTTTTTAAATCCCAAATGCACAACTTCGATGGGCCACGCCAACTACATTACAAACCTAACACCGTACCCGACTCCAAGCCTGGTTCAATACCTATGTTGTCAGTTTCCCAACTTCGAGGCGGCGGGAGGAGGGGGGTCGCCCAATGCATGCACTCAAACTTTATTTTGTCTAGCATGGGATGAATAACTTTGAAAGTTGCTTGTTGGATGAAGCCAATCCGACGGTACAGAGATGGCAAATCTGAGCACTACTGGCCCTTGGATATCATCTACATTCCACCAGATTCTGCCACATGTACAATATAGAAGACTCCATGGTTGAACTTAAGCATAATGCACAAACCTAAAAACACAAGCACTTCTCCTTTGTTCTCTAGAATCTTCCATATCTTAATTGCCCAAACCTTTTTTCCTAAATGAATTGTCACTTTTTGTTTTTACCTTTACAATGCACAATTGATTTTGGATGAGATGAACTATAAGAATTAAACGAACATCTACATCATGCATATCTGGGCGAAGAGGCAGGAAACCTATGAGAGGAGTGGCGAGAAACGGTAGCCTGTTTTGAATGAAAACCTAGTAGAGAAGGAAGCATGAGCTACACGACGCCTGCACACAGTGCTTATCCATGTACTACATGTGCTGTCAAAAGGGCTCAGGGTTGCCATTCGATCTGGTAGCATCCAACAGTGTGCATGTATGGTCCGTGGGGTTTGGGTTCTGGCCAGTCAGAACGCAGGACTCAGATCGCGCGCGCAGCGGGGGTAGGGGGGATATCATATGGAAACCAACATTCGGTGGAAACCGGTGAAAACCATGAGAAAAAGATGTTTTGAAGTTTCAAAAAAATGCGGGATGTTAAGAGGATGATGTTTTATTGCCACACAAAATTTCAAGTTGAAACACATTACAAGACGTGAGCTATGAAAAAGACAAAATCAGTGTTGAATAGTGCCGAATAGTAATGTCACTATTCAGGGCAGAATTTGTCTTTTTCATAGCTCACATCTCGTAATGTTTTTCAACTTGAAATTTTGTGTCATAATAAAACATCACCTTCTTAACATCCCACATTTTTTCAGATTTTTATGAAACTTTAAAATATGGTTTCCACGAAGTTTTCATTGAATACCGGCTTTCATGAGTGAACCATATGCTATTTGAAAACATTTCGTGAGAAGAATCTCGGTTTTTAAATCCCCGTAAATCCAAAACTAAGCTGAAGATCGTGAAACCTGCCATGGTGTCACGACATCGCACTTATATGTCGAGGAATTTTTTTGTCTATTGTGGCGCAAGTTTTATTACAAGCCTCTTACAAACTGGAGCTTCTCTCAAAGAAGCCTCGTGGTTCTGATAGGGAAACATGTCCCCCTTGTTGGCGAAACGTAATCACTGCCTCTTTTCGCCTTTTATTTTCTTCTACGGGCAACATGGAACGACATGATATCCGTGCTGAAATTTAAACTTATTCAGGGTTCGTTTGGCCTTTTTATACATTAATTGAGTTTCCTAGGCATTTAATGTCCATAATTCAAATCTGAACTACAAATACATGCTCCAGTTCACCAAAATGGCTAGCAAAATTATACATGTGTCCTTGGGTGCATGTTTAGGTCCCATGCCAGGAATGGGAACGAATTACAACCGTACCGGTGTCATGGCTCGTCCTCAAACATTTTGAATCTCGGCTTTTAAGTCCCCATAAATCCTAAACTCACCAGAAAGTCATCAAAGGTGGCATGGTGTCACGTCATGTCACATATATGTCGTGGTAAAAACATTGTCCAATTTGGGCCAAGCTTTGTTACAAACCTCTTACAAAAACTGGAGCTTCTCCCAAAGAAGCCTCGTGGTTCTGATAGAGAAACGTGCTCCCCTTGTGGGCGAAACGTAATCACCGACTCTTTTCGCCTTGTATTTTCTTCCACGGGCAACATGGAACAATAGGATATCCGTGCTGAAATTTAAACTTATTCAGGGTTCGTTTGGCCTTTTTATACACTAATTAAGTTTCCTAGGCATTTAATGTCCATAATTCAAATCTGAACTACAAATACATGCTCCAGTTCACCAAAATGGCTAGAAAAATTATACATGTGTCCTTGGGTGCATGTTTAGGTCTCATGCCAGGAATGGGAACGAATTACAACCGTACCGGTGTCCTGGCTCGTCCTCAAACATTTCGAATCTCGGTTTTTAAGTCCCCATAAATCCTAAACTCACCAGAAAGTCATCAAAGGTGGCATGGTGTCACGTCATGGCACATATATGTCATGGTAAAAACATTGCCAATTTGGGCCAAGCTTTATTACAAACCTCTTACAAACCGGAGCTTGTCGCAAGAACCCTCGTGGTTTCAATAGGGAAACGTGTCCCCTTGTGGGCCAAAGGATAATCACTCCCTCTTCTAGCCTCGTATTTTCTTCTACACGCGACACAGAACAACTGGAGATTCGCGCTGAACTTTGAAATTATTCAGGGTTCGTTTGACCTTTTTTATTCATCATTTGAGTTTTCTAGGCATTTAATGTCCATCATTCAAATCCAAACTACAAATACATGCTCCAGTGCACCAAAATGGCTAGAAAAAATGTACATGTTTCCTTGGGGTGCGTGTTTAGGTCCCATGGAACGAATGGGAACGAATTGAACCGTCTCGCTGTCCTGGCTTCGCCACAAACATTGCGAATCTTGGTTTTTAAATGTCTGTAAATCCAAAACTCGCCAGGAAATCATGAAACTTGGCATGGTGTCACTACATGGTACATATAATTGTCCAATTTGGGCGAAGCTATATTACAAGCCTTTTACAAACCGGAGCCTATCGCAACCCTCGTGGTTCCTGTAGGGAAACATGCCTCTCTTGTGGGCGAAACGATAATCAATGCTTCTTCTCGCCTTGAACTTTGTTTTCTACAGGCAACATAGAATAACAGGAGTGCCAGGCTGAAATTTGAAACTGTTCAGGGTTCGTTTGGCCATTGTATATATGTTACTAATTGCTAAGTTTTCTATGCATTTAATGCAGTCCATAATTCAAATTTGAACTACAGCCACATGCTCCAGTGAAGCAAAATGGGTGGGAAATCATACATGTGTCATTGGGTGCATGTTTAGGTCTCGTTTAAGGAATGAGGATGAATTACAAAATTTTATCGTCCTGAAACAATGAGAATCTCGGTTTTTAAATCCTAGTAAATCAAAAAGTCACCCAAAAAACATGAAACTTGGCATGGTTTCATGACATGGCACATATATGCCGTGGTAAAAAAAATCATCCAGTTTGAGAAGAGGCGCACACATTAGTAGCCAATGAAGTCCTTTTTGAAATAAAAAGCTGACACGTTAATATCGCAAATTGTTGAGGATGTAGACCTTAGAGTCACCCGCCAGGAGGGGCCTGGTTACTCTTTGGATGGTCATTGCTAGAAGCCCGGAGCCAAGTTTCAAGGCGATGGGCCAGAGATGGGCTGAGACCCGGATATGGCTTAGGGCCTGTAGTTACAATCATTATTATGGTAGACTTGTAGTATAAGGCAAATATGGTTTAGAGTCCGAGCCGGACGTTCTTATGAGCCGGGCCGGGACTCTAAGAGCTGCTGGGCGTCAGCCTCCCTATATAAAGGGACGACCCGGCAGCGGTTCGGGGGCGACAACAACCTCATCGAGAGCCGGGCATAGCTGTTTAGCTCCCTGGCGATCGTAACCCTAATCAATATCACCTCAAACTGGACATAGGCTTTTACCTTCACCGTAAGGGGCCGAACCAGTATAAACCCTCGAGTTCCTTGTCCCGCATAACCCCTTCAGGCTTCCTAGCTGCGATGGCTCCACGACTAAGTCCTAGCTTGAGGACATCTGCCGTGACAATTCCACGACAATTGGCGCCCACCGTGGGGCCAGCGCACGGTGGATTTGAGTTCTTGAAGGGCAGCTTCGAAGGGCTCAAGGGATATGCTGTGGGCCGGATGACCAAGAGTCGTCACGGCAAGCTCTACATCGACGATGCAGACTGGGGCCCCGATGCCGGCTCAATTGAGTACGGATACCGGGTCCCCTTTGGCGCAATTCATGTCTTCATTGGCAAGATTGGTGAGCCGGGCCCCGAGCCGGATCTCTACGCTGACCTCATTGAAACGGCTCAGCGCGCACAACCCGCCCGGGCCCGGCCTGCCTTAAGGCGCGCTTTTGTGGGATGCATCCATGGAGGGCCCTCTGATCCATCCGGGTCAGGTGATGAGGCGGCCGCCGGCTCTGACGGCGAGTCGGCCACTGATGAGTCAAACTCATTGTACCAACTTCAAGATGGCAGGCTCATGGGTTGTTCCGACGGTGACAGTATTCCGGAACTTTTTGAGCCACGAAGTCAGGTTGGAGTTTTTATGGCTGGTGCGCAGCCTGTTCAGAACCCTACTGCTGGAGCGGGAAACCCGGTGCCTTCTCCGGCTCAGGTGCTAATAGATCTCACGGACAAGATGACGGCCCTGTTAACCGCCACGGTTGACCCGGCGGATCAAGCTCGGCATGATGCGGAGGTGGCACAGCTAAAATTGGATCTGATAAAAGCTAAAGAGGATCTCGCAGCGGAAGGGATCAGGCTGGCTGCGGAGCGGGCGGCTCTCGACGCCCGGACTCAGCTGATTCAGGCACAGTCCTTCCAACTCACGATGGATCAGAACGCGGCCAACGAGGTCATGAGAAGGAGGCATCAGAAGGCCCAGTCTCGACTCCCACCGGTTTACGATCTACGCAATCTCTTCAACACGCCGGGTGCAGGGTCTAGTAACCCGCCAGGGGTCATTGCGCCCGGGTCTGGACCCCTTATTCTGCCACGAGTGATGGGGCCTCCCCAGGTGCCCCCTGCCCCGCCTCAGTATGTGCCAATACCCCCGGGTCATTATGATAACCCGTTAGAGAACATGGTAGCTGCGGCAGCACGGCTGGCGGCTCTCCCCGTTGACGGCGATTCTCCAGCGGCCATCGAAACCCGCCGGGTCAGGGAACTCCTGCAGACGGCACTAGCGCAGCAAGAGGCGTACTCCTATAGCCACGATAGGATCCACTCGACCCCTCGTCCAGGCCAGAGCCCGAGTTACAGCCGGCACATGGTCTCAGCAACCGGTTCAAGTAATGTACGACGCCATGACCCGCCCCCTGGCTATGGCCCGGCTCATAATGGAGCCTTCTACGCAATAGACCAACCGCGGCAAGAGGCGGAGCAGGCGCCTCAATTGACGGCTTATCATACCCCCTGGCTTATCCGATGACGTCCGTTGATGTGGGAATTTCTACCAGGACCGGGGGTGTCCCTTGTTTGGTACCAGCCATCCGTAATGAACGTCTACCTAAGGACTTCAAGGGCCCTAGGAAGGTGCCTAACTATACAGCGGACTTACAGCCTGCAGCCTGGATTGAGAGTTATGAGATGGCTATGGAATTGCTGGAGGTCAGTGAGGCGGCCATGGCCAAATATTTCACCATGATGTTAGATGGAACTGCCCGCACGTGGTTGAAAGGGTTACCGCCGAACTCCATTGGGTCTTGGGCTGAGCTGAAAGCCCGGTTCATTCAAAACTTCAAAGATACCTGCAGGCAATCTATGTCAATTGTGGATTTGACTAACTGTAAGCAGCAGGAGGGTGAGTCCACGACCCATTGGGTTCGCCGGGTCAAGGAGATCATACATTCATCAGATAAGATGGATGCCGGCTCTGCAGTCTTAATGTTGGAACAGAACTGTCGCTTTGTGCCCCTTAAGATGAAGCTCGGGCGGCTCAAGCGCGACTGCACCGATATGGGTACCCTAATGGCGGCTCTTGTCAAGTACGCCGATTCCGATGGTACCAAGGATCCCCCTTCAGATGATGAAAGGGCAGGGAAGGGAAAGAAGAATGGCAACGGCAAGGGTCCTCAGTTTAACCTGGGGAACCAAGGAGGAGGCAAGCGTAAGGCCGATGGCAGCCTAGAGTTTGTAGCCAACGCCAACTCCCAAGGTAATAACCAGCGACGCAAGGGGAGGCCCCCTCCCCGAGGCGGCGGGTCAGGTCCAACGCTGGAGCAGCTGTTGAATGAACCGTGTCCAAGGCACGGCTCTAGAGAGAAGCCAGCGACTCACCTGTGGAAGGATTGCGCGATCATGAAGGCCTTTAAGAGCTACAATGGCCCGGGCGGCGGCTCAGGAGCCGGCGGCTTTCATGGCCCAGGCGGCGGATCAAATTCCGGTCCTCAGAACGGTCAAGGGGGCTTTAATCAACAGTCTGGTCAGGGTCATCAACAGTAGCAGGGGGGTTATCAGACCAACCCAAAGCAGCTTAGCGGTGGACAGTATCATGTGTTCACCACCAGTTTGTGCAAACGGGATCAGAAGCTTCACAAGAGAGCTGTTCATGCTGTTGAGCCGGCAGTTCCACGCTACTTACGGTGGTCTGAGCAGCCTATCGTGTGGAGTAGGGAGGATCACCCTCCCCGGGTGGATAACCCGGGCCACTTGGCCTTAGTGGTGGCTCCTCAGGTGGGAGGCTATAAGTTCACAAAGGTACTCATGGATGGAGGCAGCAGCATCAATATCCTCTATTATGAGACTTTTCGCCGTATGGGATTGGTTGATAAGAACCTTAGCCAGTCAAACACTATCTTCCATGGTGTGGTACCCGGTAAGCCGGCTTATCCGGTCGGCAAGATCGAATTGGAAGTGGCTTTTGGTGATGAGAACAACTACAGGGTGGAGAAGTTGACCTTTGAGGTGGTCAAGATAAGAAGTCCGTACCATGCTATATTTGGACGGCCGGCTTACGCCAAGTTCATGGCACGACCGTGTTATGTGTACTTACAGCTCAAGATGCCGGGTCACAATGGGACCATTACGGTTCACGGCAGCCGGAAAGTGGCTCTGGAGTGTGAGGAAGGTGATGCAGCTTATGCAGAGTCCGTTTGCGCCACAAAGGAGTTGAAGTTTTATAAAGACAATGTTGACCCAACAGATATGACCTCTCTGAAAAAGCCAACCACGGAGAATGAACCGGCAATGAAATTTAAGTCAGCTGACGAGACTAAACTTGTTGATTTTGTTCCAGGTGACTCGTCTCAGCAGTTTAGCATCAGTGCAAATCTGGACCCGAAATAGGAAAGCGCGCTCATCGAGTTCATCCGTGAGAATAGGGACATCTTCGCATGGAAACCTTCTGACATGCCAGGTGTAGCAAGAGAACTTGCTGAGCACACTCTCAATGTTGATCCAAAATTTAAGCCGGTCAGACAGTTCCTTCGGCGGTTTAATGAAGAGAGGCGAAAAGCTATTGGTGAAGAAGTAGCCCGGCTCTTGGCGGCCGGGTTTATCGTTGAAGTCTTTCACCCAGAGTGGTTGGCTAACCCGGTGCTCGTGCTCAAGAAGAACGGCACCTGGCGGATGTGTGTGGACTACACGGATTTGAACAAGGCGTGTCCGGCTGATCCTTTTGCCCTCCCCCGTATTGATCAAATCATTGATGCTACGGCAGGTTGCGCACGCTTAAGTTTCTTGGATGCTTATTCCGGGTATCATCAGATTAAGATGGCAGTTAAGGACCAGGAGAAGACGGCGTTCATCACTCCCTTCGGAGCCTTCTGCTATGTGTCTATGCCCTTTGGACTCAAGTGTGCACAGGCGACTTACCAGCGTTGTGTACAGAATTGTCTTCATAAACAGATCGGGCGCAATGTTCACGCTTACGTGGACGATATTGTGGTTAAATCCATCAAGGAGGAAACCCTAATAGATGACTTAAGGGAAACCTTCGATAATCTCCGGGTCTACAAGATGATGCTTAACCCGGCCAAGTGTGTTTTTGGTGTTCCTGCAGGCAAACTATTGGGCTTTTTGGTTTCTGACAGAGGCATTGAGGCTAACCCGGAGAAGATCAAGGCCATCACTTCCCTGGCTAAGCCAGCGTGTATAAATGACGTTCAGCGTTTGGCGGGTCGCATCGCTGCTTTAAGCCGGTTTATAAGCCGTTTGGGTGAGAAGGCTATGCCTTTATATCAGCTGATGAAGAAAACTGATACCTTTGTCTGGAATGATGCAGCTAATACCGCTTTTGAGGATTTGAAAAAGCAACTGGCAGAGCCCCCCGTCCTTGCTGCTCCGGTTGATAAGGAGCCCTTGCTACTGTATGTGGCGGCAAACGCACGGGCCGTCAGCGTGGCTATTGTGGTGGAGCGCAAGGAGGCGGGTAAGGAGCATCCAGTTCAGCGGCCGGTTTATTATGTCAGCGAAGTGCTCATTGAATCCAAGCAGCGATACCCGCATTGGCAGAAGCTTGTGTATGGTGTGTTCATGGCGAGCCGGAAGCTTAAGCATTATTTTCAGGGTCATCCCATCACTGTGGTCAGTTCTGCCCCTCTTGGCGATATTATCCAGAACAGAGAGGCCACAGGGAGAATTGCTAAGTGGGCTATAGAACTTGGACCTCATGGTCTCAAATATATGCCACGCACTGCTGTTAAATCTCAGGCTTTGGTGGATTTCATCAATGATTGGACAGAGTCACAAGTGCCTGAGCAAAAGCCGGATAACACTTATTGGACTATCCACTTTGATGGGTCCAGACAGTTGGAGGGCTCGGGGGCTGGTGTTGTATTGGCTTCCCCTAAAGGTGACAAATTCCATTACGTGCTACGGTTGATGTTTCCTTACACTAACAATGCGGCTGAATACGAGGCTTTGCTCCACGGTCTTCGGGTGGCTAAGGAGATGAGCTTAAGCTGGGTAAGGTGCTTTGGTGACTCAGACTTGGTGGCTCAACAAGTATCAGGCACCTGGGACTCTAAGGATCCTCTCATGGCGGCTTATCGCCGCGAGGTTGATGCCGTTGCTGGGCACTTTCAGGGATACCAAGTGGAGCACATTGATCGCAGGAAGAACGAGGCGGCTGATACTTTAAGCCGGCTAGGCTCCCAGCGAAGACCGGTGCCGCCTAACACTTTCTTGGATGTCCTATATAACCCGTCGGTTCGGTTGCCTACAGAGGAGGACTTGGCTATCCTTGACCCGGAGGCACGACTGGTGGCGGCTCTTCACGTCATACCAGACTGGACAATGCCATATCTGGCTTATATAACCCGGGGAGAGTTGCCCGAGGATGAAACTTTGGCCAGACAAATCACCCGGCGGGCTAAGTCAATGATCGTCATCGATGGCGAGTTGCATCATCGCAGTGTTTCAGGGACATTTCAGCGTTGAATCTCCCCTGAGGAAGGTCAAGAGATCTTGCGCGAGATCCATGAAGGGGATTGTGGCCATCATGCTGGTTCAAAATCTCTTGTGGCCAAGGCTTTCCGTCATGGTTTTTATTGGCTGACGGCTCACGCTGATGCAGAGGACTTGGTCAGTAAATGTGATGGTTGCCAAAGGTTCTCACGACGGGCTCATGTGCCGGCTCAGGAGTTGAGGATGATCCCAATCACTTGGCCCTTTGCGGTCTGGGGGCTTGATATGGTTGGGCCTTTTAAACGGTCCAAGGATAAGAAGACCCACCTCTTGGTGGCCGTTGACAAATTTACGAAGTGGGTGGAGGCTGAGCCAGTTAGCAAGTGCGATGCAGCCACGGCGGTTCAATTTATGAAAAAGGTGATTTTCTATTTCGGCTTTCTGCACAGCATCATAACTGACAATGGCACCAATTTATCCAAGGGCGCTATGGAAGAATTTTGTCAACAAGAGCATATCCGACTTGATGTTTCCTCAGTGGCTCATCCCCAATCCAATGGTCAAGCTGAGAGAGCTAACCAGGAGATTCTGAAGGGCATCAAGTCCCGGCTTTTGGTCCCTTTGCAACGGACGCCGGGTTGTTGGGTGGAGGAGTTGCCCTCCGTCTTATGGAGCATCAACACTACTCCTAACAGGTCTACAGGCTTCACGCCTTTCTTCATGGTTTATGGAGCAGAAGCAGTCCTCCCCAGCGACATCCGTCACGATTCACCTCGTGTGGCGGCTTATGTTGAGACGGATAATGAACAGGCGCGCCAAGATGCTTTGGACTTGTTGGACGAACAGCGTGAGGTGGCAGCAGCCCGTTCAGCGATTTACCAACAAGACCTGCGCCGTTATCATAGCCGCCGGGTCAAATCCCGGGTCTTCCAGGAAGGCGACCTTGTGCTCCGGCTCATCCAGGATCAAACAGATGCACACAAGTTATCCCCACCTTGGGAAGGGCCTTTTGTGGTCAGTAAGAACTTGCACAACGGGTCATATTACCTCATTGATATTCGGGAACATAAAGATTCGCGTAAATCTGAGGAGGAGACCCGTCGGCCGTGGAATATAGCTCAGCTTCGGCCTTACTACACTTGAGCTGCCGGCTCTCGTGGTGTATATATTTATCTCAGACATGTATATATTATGATAAGTAATAAAGCAGGGCCTCTGTCCTTTTTTCTCCCCCAATTATGCGTGTGTTATTTTTTACATGCTGATTTAAAGGAGGATCCGGCTTATGATCGTATTTGAGTCTAGCCGTAAGCAGTAAGGTCACTTGGGGGGCTTCCTGTTCAAACATGGGTCGTATTCGAACCAAAGAGAACATAGCTGTCGATACCCACTTGATTGGCAAAGTGCCGAGCTCATTGGGAAGTTAACTTTGATCATATTTGAATCAGAGTTTAACCCCTCTGAGAACCGACGTGGATCTTATTCGAATCAGCGTCGTTAAACAATTTTAAGAATCACTTGGGGGCTTCCTGTTCAAACATGGGTCGTATTCGAACCAAAGAGAACATAGCTGTCGGTACCCTCTTGATTGGCATCGCCACACCCACTGGGGGCTATATGATCGTATCCGAATCTTGGCTTAACCACTTTTGGGCCGGGTCTCTGGTCGTATTCGAACTGGAAGCCCCTAAGTTCTGATTTATCACAAGTTTACTCTGATTATGACAAAGTGTGCATGGCCGAGTTTCACCTGCCGGGTTAATTTTGGGTTTATCTTGTTAATTGAGCATCATGGATATCATCAAGGCAAGTCAATTAGGGTTAAGATACCAACCGTGCTACCCGGGTTATTTAATCCGGAAGTATGCTTACAGGCCGTTAAGTGTGTTATCACGGCTATGTTCAGAGTGTCACTAAGGACCAGTCCTTTTTGATTCATATTCCGGGTTATCCATCTCAAACACCTGCTTCTCAGGGTGGTAAGCCGCCTTGAGACTTGTGATTTGCCTTTCTATGCAGATATTTAAGGGCACCTTTTAAGGTTGAGAAGGACAAAGGGATAATTATGACCCGGAGGAACACCAAAAGGATAACTTCAAGGGATTTCAGCATTCATTACATGCACGATGGCACGGCAGAGATAAATTGTTGCACCTATTCTGTTACAAAATTCATCAAGTCTCAAGGATGGAGCGTTGTTCGGTGAACCGCCAGCCGCTTTATGATGCTTGTTGAGTCGAAGTCCCCGGCTCATTCCTGTCTTCTGCTCCGGCTGATCCCAAGGCCTCGAAGGTTGACGACTTCCAGTTGATGCCGCTGAGAGCTTCGAACTAGGCTTCTTCGTCAATTAACCCGGCCGGGTCAATCTCCGGGGCGAAGGTGTGCTGACGAGCCGGAGGAATCAGATTGAGAGCTTCATAGCGAGGGGTTGGAATCCTCTGATTCTCCGCGTTGTACCCCGGCTGATACTTGGTTAAGTCGGTGTCATTCCCGATGATGGTGGCCACCGGGCGTACAGCCTTCACACATGCCGCGAAGTCCTTCTGGTCGAAGGCTGAGCCGTCTTCCTTCAGGCTTGGGTAACCCAGGGCGATGTCTGCCGGGTCTAGCTCCGGCAGGAATGCTTTGGCCTGGCTCAGCGCGGCAATTGCTCCGGCTCTTGCGGAGGCTCGGCGTAGCTCCTGGATCCGCTGTGGCAGAACAGCGAGCCGGCGCAGGACTTCGGCCAGATGGGTTGGCACCTCGTTGGATAGGGCCACCACAGCTAAGGCGCGCTGTGACCCGGTGTAGAGTTGTTCCACCAGAGTGTACACGGCCTTTAACTTGGTGACCACGCTCTGGTTGAGGTTGGCACTCCTGGGACCTGTTTAATAAAGATCAGATAAGCCGGTGACAAGGATGAATCATAACATATACAGACTTGATGAAAGCCGGCGAGGCGACTTACCAAAGATAGCAGCCACCATTTGGGAAACCTGGCGCTTTAGGCCGGAGAGCTCAGCGGTCTTCTCAGTGAGGGCCTTCTCCGCCTGTTCTGCCCGGGTCACCAGTGCGGCTTTCTCCTCAGCCCAGGCCTTCCGCTCAGCATCAAATTCGGTCTTCAGCTTCTCTTGAGCGGCGATGCTGGAGACAAACTTGGCGTTTGCCTTCCGGGTCTCCATCTCTTGTGTCTTTAGCCGGCTCTTGAGATCCGCAAGGTCCGACTCTAATTTCTTGCCAACAGCCTGCATATATTTCCGGGTTATTAACATTCATTCTATAAGTCCCAAGCGCTTTCCATGCAAAGACACTTGGCACTTGGGGGCTAATGCATATTGAACGTATCTATCTACGTACTGCCGGCTTAGTTGAGTAAGCCGGGGCCTAAGTCTACAACATATTCAAGTATAAGTTGTCGACTTGGGGGCTAGCATGACAAGGGTCACTATGCAGAAAATAAGAAGACAGCAGAAGGATACCTCAGATTTTTGTTGGATCTGGTTGACCATGGCGATCTCGGCGTCCCGGCTCTTGTGAACTTGGTTGATGTAGCCAGAGACGAGCTCTCCAATGCTCAAGTCGGTGTAGCTGGAGAGGTCCAGATTCACCCGGTGGGGCTGCAGCAACTCCCCCTTCGCAAAGCATTTGGCCAGCACGGTCGGCCGCCCCGGCTCAACATACTCCGTCCGGGTAATTACCACGTCCGGGTCGTCAGCTGGTGGGGCTGAGCCGGAGGCCTCCAGGTTAACCGACACTTCGGTCGTTGTCTTGGTAGCCGGGGCAGGGGCTTCAGGTGCCGTGTCCATGGGAATGGTGGCCTCGGAGGCAGCTGGCGGCTCTTGAGCCGTCGCCTCCGGCTCAGGCAAGTCCGACACTCCGGCTGACCTGGTCTTCTTTGCTCTCTTGTTGAGCTTTGCCTGGGCACTGAAAAGGCAGAAGTGTTAGGCGCACAAGGAGTAAGTACAGACAGATAATGTAAGGAGATTGTTATTACCCGGGTGCAGTCTTGAAGGCCGGCAGACTTGACTGCATGGAGTCACCCAAAGAGGGGGAGGTCTCCTGATAATTGGAGTCAGAAGAGTTGAGTGGCTGACGGATGACACCCGCCAACGGATGAAAAGGGTACAGGTGAGAAAAAACCTCAGTGCGACGCTTCCTTGTTGCGTCGGGTAACCCGGCAGAGAGGTCGGTGTCCTTGCGGGCCCGGATGAGCTAATGGATGTGAAAAGCTTACTTTCCGGGTTACTCTTCGGACTTTCAGCTGTGGCAAAGGCTCCGAGTCGGAGGAAAGTGACATTACCTCTTCAACCACCGGGTTACTGGCGCCGGTGTCATCCTGTCAATAAGCAAAAGGTTGATAAGGCGGACGGCAACAAACAACAAATATGGCAAGAGTTCAAAGGTTTAAGGGTTACCTCTGACTCGGAGCTGTCGCTTAATTGCAGTAGCTCCGAAGCAGTGGGTCTGCTTCCCTTTTTGCGAGGGGCGGCTTTCTTCGCCTTCCTGGCCTTCTTGGCTGCCTCATGGTCATACTTGACCCGCCAGAATTTGTCATCAGCCTGAGAAATACAGTAATGAATTCTTAAAATGGTTCAGAGCAAGGTGACATGCAAAATAAGTTGAAAGGTTAAAGTCAGCGGCTTACCGCTGGGGCTGGATTGGTCTTGCAGAACGGGGCTAGCCCGGTTCTTCCACAGTCTGCCAGGCTCTCGTTTAACAGAGCCTTGGTCTCTTCTTCAGCAACATCTTCTGGAAGATCATTGCGACTGTGCCTCTGCGGGTCATCCTTTCGCCCGGTGTACTCACACATTAAGCCGGGGCGGCGGCTCAATGGGATCACCCGCCATGAGATCCAGACCCGGACCAGGTCTATTCCGTTCAGACCGTTGCCTAGTAGGGCCTTGATCTTGTTGATCGTTGGAAGCAGAGGCTCGCGTTCCGCGGCAGTCAGTTTGTCGGATAGTGGATGAGTCGGGTCTAGGCATGTTGGGCGAAAGCCGGGCAGCGGGTTCTCGTCAGCCGGGGACGTATCTTGGCAGTAGAACCAAGTCATATTCCAGTCCTTGGGGTGGCTTGGTGGCTCTGCGTAAGGGAATAGACAGTCCCTGCGCCGTTGGATGGAGATGCCGCCTAATTCCAGACTTGGCCCGTTCGCACACTCGTTTTGGCGGTTTAAGTAGAACAGTTCTCTGAAAAGCAGCAAACTGGGCTCCTCTCCCAGGTACACTTTGCAAAAGACTTGGAAGTTGCAGATGTTGGATACGGAGTTGGGTCCTATATCCTGAGGCCGAAGGTCAAAGAAGTTGAGCACGTCCTGGAAGAATTTTGAGCCGGGCGGTGCGAAGCCCCGGCTCATATGGTCCGCAAAGATCACTACCTCCCCGTCCCTCGGCTGTGGTCTTTCTTCGGACGGATCAGGGGCACGGTAGGACATCACTTCCTTCTTGGGCAGATATCCGGACTTAACGAAGTTGGCCAGGGTGTCGTCAGTAACGTTGGATCTCATCCAGTTGCAAGTGATGGGAGCCTTGGGAGGCATGGTGAAGGTTGGTGGTCTATGGTAAAGAGAAAAGTGTCAGGGTTAATTGTAAAGCCGGAGATTATTATTCAAACTACAATGGCGGCTTATGAAAGGGACTAATGATATATATTCAGATACGGTGGGTTATCTAAGCTGTAGGGGCATTCAGAATAAGTTGGTCATCTACAGCTTACCGCAGTTAAGCCGGAGGATTCTACAGAGCATGGTTCTCTTTAAACCGGAAAGTTCTACGGCGCGTGTTTTCTTTAAGTCGGAAATATAAGCCGCCAAGATTCAAGGGCTGCAGTTTTTACTAAGTGTGGTAAAACAGATTTCACATATTGCAGTAACTTTTTCGGATCAAAATGGTCGGGTGAAATGAAAATTTTCTAGACCTAAAAAACAGAGGCAGGAGAAGTTCTTGAGGTGGAACATGGTTCTTATGCAGCAAAAAGAGGGTTTTTTGCAGGTGAAATGGATCTCAAACATCTACCGCATTGACTCTATGTGGGGTTAAAGATCAACCGAGTGCAGTGACTACAAGAGCTACTGAGGTTTGCGGCAATGGTGATGAACGCGAAGAACACAAGATGAACCTTACAGTAGATCTATCTGACAGGGCAAAGGAGACTCACCGGAGTTGGAAAGAGCGGAGGTCGCTGCCGTGAATCTGGTCCGAATCAGGGTGATGCGGCGGCCGGGTTGATGAAGACCAGGGGCGCGACGGCGGCGGCAGTGGCGGAGCTCGGGCAGAGGAGCGACGGCGCAAGGAGGAAGAAGGAGAGCGTGAGAAGAAAGCGTTGGGCCGGCCTATTTATAAGGCAGAGACATAAGTAGGCGCGAGATTCAAGGAGACCACGGCGTGATTATCTCCCCCTCACGGCGCCTCGATTTTCGGAATGACAGTAAAAGCAAAGATCCGTTGCGGATCTGGCGGAGTAAAAAACAGACTTAATGGAGGATGATGTCACGGCGGATTATCCGGAGTCCAGAGGATGATGTCATTCCGGGTTATGGCTTTCATATGAATGGTAAGCCGGATATTTTTTCTTTCGGCAGAGTTGAAGATTGACGCGAGCCGGCTCAAGTCAATCTGGGGCCTAATGTTGAGGATGTAGACCTTAGAGTCACCCGCCAGGAGGGGCCGGGTTACTCTTTGGATGGTCATTGCCAGAAGCCCGGAGCTAAGTTTCAAGGCGATGGGCCAGAGATGGGCTGAGACCCGGATATGGCTTAGGGCCTGTAGTTACAATCATTATTATGGTAGACTTGTAGTATAAGGCAAGTATGGTTTAGAGTCCGAGCCGGACGTTCTTATGAGCCGGGCCGGGACTCTAAGAGCTGCTGGGCGTCAGCCTCCCTATATAAAGGGACGACCCGGCAGCGGTTCGGGGGCGACAACAACCTCATCGAGAGCCGGGCATAGCTGTTTAGCTCCCTGGCGATCGTAACCCTAATCAATATCACCTCAAACTGGACGTAGGCTTTTACCTTCACCGTAAGGGGCCGAACCAGTATAAACCCTCGAGTTCCTTGTCCCGCATAACCCCTTCAGGCTTCCTAGCTGCGATGGCTCCACGACTAAGTCCTAGCTTGAGGACATCTGCCGTGACAATTCCACGACACAAATGGTTGTATTATATTTACCGTGTTGAAATTTAACCATACTCGGTGGCGTGCATGCAGCTGTTTGATTAGAGGGGACGAGCGCGAGAAGTCCGCCGTGCAGGCTCGACGGAACGCGTACGAGCAGTCCACCGCGCAGGCTGGACGGGACGCATGCATCCTGTCCACCTCGCAGGATCGACGAGACATGTGCGAGCAGCAAGGCCACCGATGCTCACCTGGAAGCGAGCTCTTTGACCTCCATGCACCAGCCGTTGCCCGCCTCGCTCACAACTTCTCCATTAATGGGTTAATTAAAGCACTTGGATGGAGGGTGTTTGCTTGTGATCCCATGGCTGCTTTGTTCATGTTTTCAACTCGTATTCCGCCCTAATTTAAATTGCCACATAGGGCAACGGATAATACGACCACAAATAAAATGGCAACGGATAATACGATGACAAATTTACAATGGCGTAGATAATAATTGTCTTACATATTCCGGATAATTTAAAATGCCACATGCGGCAAAGCCCGGAAGACACGGGGGCAAGAGAAGAAGGAAATTGCAGACAACAATCTGGGGCGCTACTGTCTCTACTCGCCGATGGATCGCCGGTCGGCGAAATCCTCCAGCTCGTTCTTCAATTCCTCACGACTTTGCTTGAAAGCAGCCACGGATTCCTCCACCACCTGCTCGCGCTTGATCCGGAGCTTCCTCAAGCCACCCATCAGTTCCTCGACGACCGCTTTCAGCGTCATCTCCGAGGCACTACTCTGCTCATGCAGCATCTTCCAGCCGGCGGCCTCCTCCTCCTTCTCGGCGACCAACTTGAGGAGCTTGGCATTGTCATACATGAGTTGCCGACGAGGACCGTCGCCTTGTCAACCGAGGCATCGCTGATCTTGAGCAGCTTCATCAAGTCGTCGACCAGCTCCTGCTGCGTACTGACGCCAGCGAGAATGTCGTCGTCGCCGGCGAAGGACTTCAGGAATGCCGGCTCGTTGCGATGGCCGACGCCGCGAATGCGCTTGTGAGAGCCCTCGCGTGCCCGTGAGAGCTCATTCGAGGGCTCCGCGGCGCGCCGGGACATCTCTGTTGCGGCTGCGGCTTCACGGCGGGACCTCTCCAGTGCTTCTGCGGCCTTGATCTTTGCTGCCTGGTTATATGTCCTCCCTAAACTCCTCCTACGGGTCATGGCGGAATGACTTGACAAAAAAACCAGTTTTGGGGCTGATGAGGAGAGGAATTGTGAAGTAATTTTCGAGTGGGTAGTTTTTATAGCCCGGTGCTAAGTGTGAACACATATTAGTTTGATAGGTGTGAACAGATTTGCAATTACTTATTTTGTTGTAATCAACAATGTGACGAGAAACAAGGTCAAAATTTATTGATGGCAGATGGTTGACCACGTGGTTGCTCGCTGTCAGAGTAAATGGCCACGGGTAGCCTAACAGACTCCCCCTGGCTCTTTGAAAATTAATCAGGCCAATCGAGCCTTCAAGCATCCAGAGCATGGGGCCGCCTTCCTCTGGCCGGCTATCCCTAGGGCCGACTACCAGAAGGTGACCCGGCCTCAAAAACCTTCCTGAAGAAAGCTACGAGATGGCCGACTCCCAGAAGCCAGCCATGAAGATGGCCGACCCCCAGAAGCCGGCCAAGACTGCACCCACATAACGGTGATAAGACGAGGCGTGGCCGCAGTACAGCCTACCACCCCCGAATCCCGGAGCATGCTTGGCCACAGGGCGCCGTATGGGTCAGCCATCCCCCGTCCGGCGCGGCACTGTAGCCATGTTGACCTCGACGTCACCCACGACAGGAGCCAGTACGGCCTGTGGGCGGCGGGCCCCTTTAGCTAGAGAGACGCTCGAAGGTGCCCCCCCAAGTCGGCCTGGGGTGTAGCCGGCTCCCAATAGCCGGCTACCTCCCTCCCTCGAAACATGTGCATCATTAAGGAGACAAGACGAGGTGAGGCTACAGTGAGAGCCCGCAAGGCGGTGGCACTGTAGCCACGCTTACCTCAACAAAGCCCTCGTCATCAGGGGCGAGGCAACATTAACCAGCCGCCGACAAGGCCCCCTGGCGGTGGGGCCGGCCTGTCGGCCAAGCAGCCGGTAGCCGGCGGGACCCACCAGTCGGTGGGCCCTAACGGCCGGCGGAGAAGCCGGCGAGCACAGACACTGACGGCTGGGACCCGCGCCCAGCCAGATTACCATTGTACCCCTAGGGGGTAGGCCTATATAAATCCCCCGGGACACCCATGCAAAGGGTTGATCTCATAGAGTTTTACACACCACATAGAGAAACAAGGAGAGCTAGCCTTGCCCTTCTTCTTGCCCTAGCCACACAGCTCAAGGAGCACTTGTAGCTACTTGTGTTGATCTAGTGATCATGCGGAGACCCCGCAGAGCAGGACTAGGGGTGTTATCTCCACGGAGAGCCCCGAACCTGGGTAAGATCTGCCGGCGTGCATGTCTTCGCCTTATCCCGTTTCCAGGCACTGGCGATGTCTTACTGGCTCGCACAATGATAAGCCACCCGTTGGCATATGTTGCGCCTACCACCCGACATTTGGCGCCCACCGTGGGGCCAGGTGCACCGTCGTCCGGAGAACTGTTCTGGACGGGAACCCTTTTCCTCCCCCGCGAGCATAGCCAGCCCGCTACGCCCGATGGCGCTTGCCCTGACGCGCGGAGCGTAGCCAGCCCGCTACGCCCGATGGCGCTTACCCTGACGCGCGGCAAGGCGTTGACGACGCCTACGCGGCGAGCTACCTCGCCGACCTTCTTGGCGAGACTCGCATCTCCGACGAGCCCGCGTCCGACGCGGGCACAGACTACCCCGAGAGCTGCCTCGTCAGCCTCCTCGACCAGCTTCACGTCTCCAGCGAGCTTGCTGTGGACTTGGAGTCGGTCGGCTCCACCAACCCGATGCTTGTCGACTCCGACACGGCATCGCTTGACGCCTTCCCCACCGATGTGGTAATCATCGACGACCCTCTCCCTTGAGCCGACAGTGGTAGCAGCGCTGTCACTGAGGTGCTAGTCATCAGCCATGGCGTAGTCTCGGGCGAGAACGCCCACGACGCCCTACAAGCGGCGCTGCACGACTTGTCCGTCCCCATCCTGGCCGACGCCGACGCCGAGACTCTGGAGGCACGCCGCCTCGCCCTCATCACGGAGGGCCAGAAGATAGCATCCATGAGAGGCCTTACTGAGGCTCACCAGCGCAAAGTCGACCGTGCCGCCTTTAGTACGCTGCCTCCTGGCGGGCCGAGCCGAGCCGGCCTCGTCAAAAAGCGGCACGGCCATCGCCAGCATGCTGGGAGCAGACCGCCCAGTCTACGCCACGCCACTCGAGAACCTGCGTGCCGCTCAGGCGGCCGCAAAAGAGCTGAACGGGCTGGGGGCTGATGAGCTCCCCTACATGACTAGATGCATCCAACAGCTGATCGACGCGGCCGCAGAACGGCATGAAACCGGCGCCCGCGCTGAGAGTCCTCCCCCACGCCGAGAACACGCCGCGACATCCCAGACGCCGACTGCAAGCGGCGCTCGCGCTAGGAAAGACAAGGAGCCGGCTGCTAGCCGCATCCGCACTCGGATCACCATTGAGCGCGACGCAGAAGGCCGCCCCCGAGCGGTGGAACGACAAGGCAATCCGCCTCCCCCCCGCCTCGTGGGGAGAGATATCCCACCCCGTCGCCTGTCACGCGCCCGACTCTCGGTGGCCGACTAGGCCACCGCGAAGGAGTCGGCGAGAATGATGCCCGCCACCGGATCGACCGCCTAGCGCGATCACTGGCACTAGAAGAAGAAGATGATGTCGGCCCGCCTTGGTTTGGTCCCTGCATCTGCGACGAGCCCTTCCCCAAAGGGTTCTCACTCCCCAGAGACACGCCAAAGTACAGCGGCTCAGTGAAGCCGGAAGATTTGCTGATCGACTACTCTACCGCAGTTAGCATAGCAAACGGCAACAGGCGCGTTGCCGTGAAGTACGTCCCTCTCATGCTTCAAGGCACGACACGCACCTGGCTGAACAACCTCAAGCCCTACAGCGTCAACATCTGGCTAGACTTCACGGAAGTCTTCGTACGCAACTTCACCAGCACATACAAGCGGCCTCCCAAGCCCCGCCAGCTCTCCTTATGCGTCCAAGGGCCCAGCGAATCGACTCGCGACTACCTGACGCGTTGGGCCGAGCTCCGCGACTCCTGCGAGGGGGTGCACGAGGTTCAAGCCATAGAATACTTCACCGCCGGGTGCCGAGAGGGCACCCTCCTCAAGCACCGACTCCTTTGCGACGAGCCGACTACCCTCGACGAGCTGCTGATCATAGCAGACAAGTACGCCATGGCCGACTCCTCTATGAAGATCGAACTCCGAGTGGACGCCTCTGGAAAGGTGCTCGCTCCGGCTCCCAAGACGCCGGCTGGTGACTCCAATCCACGCCCCTACCAGAACGACCACAAGCGCAAGGCCCCTATGCCGCCTTCCACCAGTTGGCAGGTGGCCACCGTCGAAGACGAGCAGCCAGAAGAGCGGCCCGCTCCCAAGAAGAAGGGCGGCAGGCCGGCTTGGCAGCCGGCCTTCTCCTACGAGCAAACTCTCGATGCCCCCTGCAAGTTCCACAGTGGCGCGAAGCCGTCCAACCACACGACCCGGAAGTGCCATTGGCTCACGCGGATCTCCAAGGGCGAGGGGCTGGTGCCGCCTCCGCCTCCCGGCCCGCCGCCTCCAACCCCTCAGCAGCCGGCTGTTCGACCAGCAGTCGGAGCCATTCAGGATGAGTTCCCAGATGAGCACGCCGCCTACGTCGTCTTCACGAGCCAAATTGAAGACAAGCGCAGTCGGCGCCGACAGCACCAAGAAGTCAACGCGGTCCCTCCAGCAACCCCGAGTTCATGCATTGGTCTGAAAGGCCTATCAGCTGGAGCCGGGCCGATCACCCAGAGGTGATGCCGTCTCCCGGCTCCTACGCATTGGTGTTGGACGTCACCCTCGCGACAGAAAGGCGAGCTGCGCGTTTCTCCCGCGTGCTGATTGATGGTGGAAGCAGCATCAACATACTATACCGCGACACCATGGAGAAGTTGAACCTCAAGGCGAAGCAGCTCATGCCAAGCCGGACTGTGTTCCATGGCATCGTACCCGGCCTGTCCTGTTCCCCAATCGGCAAGATCAAGATGGATGTTCTCTTCGGAGACAAGGATCACTTTCGCCGAGAAGCGATCTGGTTTGAAGTAGTGCATCTAGAGAGCCCTTACCACGCCTTGCTTGGCCGACCTGCCCTGGCCAAGTTCATGGTTGTGCCCCACTACGCCTACCTCAAGATGAAGATGCCGAGTTTGAAGGGGATCATCACTATAGCCGGAGACTACAAGAAGTCCATCGAGTGCGCTGCGGCCAGCAACCGACTGGCCGAGTCCCTCGTGGTTGCTGAAGAGAAGAAGATGCTGGACTGATTCGTGGCCATGGCCGGCAAGCAGCCGGCCCTATCCCCCAACCCCAAGGAATATGATGCTTAGGGCTCCTTCCAGCCGACCAAGGAGACAAAGAAGATACCTCTGGACCCGGAGAACCCGGAGAAGTTTGCTGTCATTGGTGCAAACCTGGACAGTAAATAGGAAGGCGAGCTCGTCGACTTCCTCCGTGAGAATTGGGACATCTTTTCATGGTCCCCAAAGGACATGCCGGGTGTTCCGAAGGATTTCGCCGAGCACAAGCTACACGTCCGAGCGGACGCGAAACCAGTCAAGCAGCCTCTCCGCCGACTGTCGGAGGAGAAAAGAAGGATCGTAGGAGAAGAGATAGCCTGGCTCTTGGCCGCCGGCTTCATTATGGAGGTGTTTTTTCCAGAGTGGCTTGCCAACCCGGTCTTGGTGTTGAAGAATAACAACAAATGGCGTATGTGTATAGATTACACCAACCTCAACAAAGCCTGCCCCAAAGATCCGTTTGCCCTACCACGGATCGATCAAGTGATAGACTCCACAGCCGGATGCGAGCTGTTGAGTTTCTTGGATGCTTACTCATGATACCACCAGATCAAGTTGGACCCAGCCGACCGCCTAAAGACCGCCTTCATCACACCATTCAGAACTTTCTGCTACCTGACTATGACATTCGGCTTGAGAAATGCCGGTGCCACTTTTCAGCGTTGCATGCAGAAATGCCTCCTCAAGCAACTCGGCAGAAATGCCCACGTCTATGTAGACGATATTGTGGTGAAGACGGAGAAGTGCGGCACCCTGCTGGAACACCTCAGACAAACATTTGCCAACTTGCGCTGATTCCAGATCAAGCTCAACCTCGAGAAATGCGTGTTCGGAGTACCAGTCGGCCAGCTTCTAGGCTTTTTGGTCTCCGAACGCGGCATTGAGTGCAACCCAGTGAAGATCAAGGCCATAGAGAGAATGGAGATTCCCACCAAGTTGCGAGACGTTCAGAAGTTTACCGGGTGCTTGGCCTCCCTAAACCGCTTTATCAGCCGGCTAGGGGAGAAGGCTCTCCCCCTGTACCAACTCATGAAGAAGTCCACCCACTTCGAGTGGAACGACCAAGTAGACCAAGCTTTCCACAAGTGGAAGAAGATGCTGACCACACCACCTGTCCTGGCAGCGCCGACTGAGAAAGAGCCCATGCTCCTTTACATTGCTGCGACTAGCCAAGTGGTCAGTACAGTCATCATGGTCCAGCGCCCAGAAGAAGGCCAAGCTCAGTTAGTCCAGAGGCCGGTATATTATTTAAGCGAAGTACTGTCCACCTCGAAGCAAAACTACCCGCATTACCAGAAGATGTGCTATGGAGTGTACTTCGCCGCCAAGAAGCTGAAGCCCTATTTTCAAGAGCATCCCATCACGGTCGTATGCACCGCCCCGCTTGCCGAGATCATAGGCAGCCAGGATGCATCCAGCCGGGTGGCTAAGTGGGCCATTGCGCTGGCTCCTTACACGATCTTCTACCAGCCCCGCACCGCCATCAAGTCCCAAGCATTGGTCGACTTCCTTGTCGACTGGGCCGAGACCCAGTACCTATTGCCGGCTCCCGACTCCACTCATTGGCGGATGCACTTCGACGGATCCAAGATGCGCACCGGCTTGGGAGCCGGCATCGTCCTCACCTCTCCCAAGGGCGACCAACTCAGATACACATTGCAAATCCATTTTGCCGCCTCCAACAATGTGGATGAGTATGAGGTGCTCATACACGGGCTCCGGCTAGCCGAAGAGCTCGGCATACGCCGGATCTTGTGTTATGGCGACTCGGATTTGGTGGTCCAGCAGTCATCTGCTGACTGGGACGCCAAGGACGCAAACATGGCGAGCTATCGATTCCTCGTCCAGCAAATCAGCGGATACTTTGAAGGGTGTGAGTTCCTCCACGTGCCACGGGCCGACAACGAGCAAGCAGATGCCCTGGCACGGATCGGCTCCACCCGACAAGCTATACGAACCGGTGTCTCTCTCCAGCGCCTCCTCAAACCGTCTATCAAGCCGTCTCCAGAATCGGACCCTATCTTCGTACCGCCTGCCCCTGATGCAGTCGGATCCGACTGGGGGAACCCAGCAGGCGGCTCGGGGACTTCGACAAGCGGCCCGGGGACTGCCGTAGTCGCACCCGGCTCAGGGACTTCAGAACCCGGCCCGGGGACTACAGCAGTCGGCCCGGGGACTCCAGCAATCGGCCTGGGGACTGCGACGACACAACAGGCGGTGGCCGACTCCAACTCTCCACCACCCAACCCACCCACCCAGGTCACAGTAGCCGTACTGACAACAGAAGAAGTCACAGCTCCGTCATGGTACCAGCCCATCCTCAACTTCCTAGTAAACAGAGAGCTGCCGACTGATGAGATCTCGCAAGACTAGTTCAACGCCGAGCCGGAGCATACACAATAATAAACTGAGAACTTGTTAAGCATAGCGTCACTGGAGTCTTCCAGTGCTGCGTCGAGCCAGAGAAGGGCATAGCAATCCTCAAGGATATCCACCAAGGCGAATGCGGCCACCACGCGGCCTCAAGATCACTTGTCGCCAAAGCTTTCCGCCATGGTTTCTTCTGGCCGACTGCTTTGGAAGACACCAAGGAATTAGTCAAATGCTGCAAAGGATGCCAAGTCTTCAGCTCCAAGCAACACCTGCCGGCTTCTGCACTCAAGACCATCCCCCTCGCCTGGCCCTTTGCCGTTTGGGGGCTGGACATGGTGGGCCCATTCAAGACAGCCCGCGGCGGCATGACACATCTGCTTGTCGCCATGGACAAATTCACCAAGTGGATTGAAGCAAAGTCAATCAAGAAGCTGAACGGGCCGACTGCCGTGACATTCATCGCAGACATCACTACTCGGTATAGTGTACCACACAGCATCATCACCGACAACAGCACGAATTTTGCCAAGGGAGCACTGGCACGTTTCTGCGCGACACAGGGCATCCGACTAGACTTAGCGTCCGTTGCCCACCCGCAGTCAAACGGCCAGGTCGAGCGAGCAAACGGCCTCATCCTCTTCGGCATCAAGCCCCGACTGGTCGTACCACTGGAGCGTTCGGCCGGCTGCTGGCTCGATGAGCTGCCGGCTGTCCTCTGGAGTCTGCGTACTACCCCGAACAAGTCAAGCGGCTTCACTCCTTTCTTCCTTGTATATGGTGCCGAGGTTGTCATCCCAACTGACATCGAGTTTGACTCGCCTCGGGTCACCATGTACACGGAGGCGGATGCCAAGGAAGCGCGAGAAGATGGCGTCGACCTGCTGGAAGAAGGCCGGTTGTTAGCACTCAGCCGGTCTGCTATCTACCAACAGGGTTTGCACCGTTACCACAACCGGAAGGTCAAGCCAAGATCCTTCCAAGAAGGCAATCTTGTGCTCCGGCTGATCCAGCGAACAGCCGGCCAGCACAAGCTCTCAGCCCCTTGGGAAGGCCCTTTCGTCATCAGCAAGGCCCTAGGCAATGACTCCTACTACCTGATCGACGCACAGAAGCCGAGGGCACGCAAGAGGGATGATTCCGGCAAGGAGTCGGAACGACCATGGAATGCCAATCTCCTGAGAAGATTTTACAGTTAAAAGCAGTATGTACCATGCTACCTTTTTGTATTAAGTACAAGACAACGGGCCCCCCGAGGCGCACTCGGGGACTGCCCTCCTTTATCTGTGAATGACGAGTGTCATACCCATGAATGTACTATTACATTTGATTCTCTATCTGGCACCGGGTTCGACTAGTCGGCCCGGGGACTGGCCGCCCTGAGTTATATTAAAAGTTCTACCTGAAGTCAGACAGGTAGTGTGACAGCACCCGAGCCCTCTCTTGTTGTAAGTCACAGCTCGAAGAACCGACTGTCCGACTGGCAAGAGCCAAAGGCAGGAAAGGATGCCCACACGAAAAACGGCTAAGGACTAACGAACTTATATAACACAAGCCGGCCTCCAACCACGCCTACCGGCTGTCAAAACAGCCGGCTGGCCGGCTTCCCAGTCACTTCGCTACAATCCAAGAAAGCTAGAGTACTTGCCCTCCCAACCGGCCAAGCACTTCTCCAGCCACAGACTGCAGAGCATCTGTCCCGGCTGGGAAGGCGGCAACCAAGGGAGGGCGGCAAAGGAAACATCCAAAGGATGAAAAGCAAGAACAATGGAAAGCCAAACACATGCATGATTATATTTACACATAAGGCCTTCAGCAGGCCGGCAGTCAATATAGTTTGAATACACCCCCAGTGGGTGGAACTGCGCAAACTTAATGAAATATTGTTCAAAGAGTAATAAAACAGGAAAGTAAAGGCGGCAGATTAGGCCAAGGGCGCAGCAGGGTAGCCGGGCTGGTTGGTGGAGATGGCAGCGCCGGCTGGAGGAGTGGCCGGCTGGCGAGTCTCGGCTTGATCATCGCCGGCTGCAGGCGGTGCGCTCGCACGTGCCTTGTTGCTGGAGGCACGGTCAAGCTGAGGCTGGCCGGCTGCTCCACCATCTGGCGCGGCGTCTTCACCCTCCTCCTCCTCCTCCTCGCCCTCGTCGCTGGAGTCCATCTCCTCCGCCGAGTCCTCGCCATCTGCTGGGTTCAGCCCAAACCACTCCTCCGGCTGGGCAACACCGTTATCATCCACCTCAGGAGCAAAGGCGCTTGTGTCGGTGTAGTCGGCGATCGCCGAGGCATGCTGGATGATAGCCCGCCGCGCCGGCTCCAGCTCCGTGTCGGCCTCCTGCCGCCAGGTGGCCAGCTGGTCCAAGCTCAGCTCAGGATACCAGGCTTTGACAAACTCCAGCGCCTGCCTGGCGCCTGACCGAGCCGCAGAAGCCTTCCAGCCAGTCGGCAGTCCGACTGGGGGTGCGGGGAATCACCTCGCCGGGCCAGAGAGCGGCCAGCACCTGCGCCCCAACACGCTGAAGCCGGCGGAGCATGCGGTGAGCCGGCTGGAGGCGGGCTTGAATCGCCAGGAGCTGTTCCTCAAGCAACCCGCGAGCGTTCGGTGCGATCTCAGCGCTAGCTGCCTTTCCGCCTCGCGGTGGGCCTCGACGACCTGGTTGGCGGCAGTAGAGTAGCCAGGGAAGTACTCTACACAAGAAAGAAAGAGAAAGAAGAGAAAAATACCATGTTAGAGAGTGAACCAAACGGCAAGCGGCAAGCAAGGAACGAAGAAGAGGGCGGCCTACCGTCAACCAAGTCTTCGATCTGGCCGTAGCCGTTGATCAACGACTGCCTCGCCTCGGCCCAGCTCGCCGCCTCGGTCTCATATTCGGCTTGGAGGGCGGCCTCGCTATCCTGCACCGCCTTAAGGGCCGCCTTGTGGCTCTCCTCCTGGTCGGCCAGCTTCTTGACCAGGCGGTCACGCTCCTGAGCCAAGGCGTCGAACTCGGCTTCCTTAGCATGAAGGGCGGCCTGGGTCCCACCCAGCTGCTCCCTCAGTTTGGCGTTGGCCGCTGCAGATATGGCAGAGAAGAAAAGAGCAATAAGAAAGAAGTCGTCAAGAAAGATCCGACCCGACTGCTCGGCAGTCGGCCCGAATCTCGGGGACTACACCCAGTGGGTGCGCTGACGCGCCCCCACGTGAGATAAAAGATGAAGCACTTACCCCAGCCCTCAGTTAGATCAGCAGCCTTCTAGGTCAGCTCCCGAGCCTGGGAGTTGAAGGCAGCCGCACGGAGGTTGTGGTAGTCCTGCAAGTCGAACAGAGAAGCGAATGAGAACAAGATAGCAAGCAAAGCATACTAAGAAGTTCCAAGCCGCCTGCTCAGCAGCCGACTCGGAACTCGGGGACTACACATAGTGGGTGCGCTGACGCGCCCCCACGGAAGAAACCATATCAAGAAGCAAAAAGCGGAAGACTCACCCGAATGGCCGCCCGTGTCGTGAGGAACTCATCATTATACTGCCTCAGCACTGCGGCCTGGGACTGAAGCCGGTTCCGGACTTCTTGCGCCGCCAGATTCACCACGGCCGTCCCACCACCCAGCGTCCACCCCGAGCTGGCGCTGGCCGTCTCCACGTCCTGGGCCGACCAGCTGGAGCCCGCGGCCTTCTGTGGGTCCGGAGCCGAAGTTGCCTTCCCCGCGCGCTGGCGCGGTGGCGACTGGACCACCAGGTCTGTCCTCACAGCCGGCTCGCCCCCAGCCGATTGCGTAGGCGGCGCGTTAGGCCGGCTGCCTTGGGCCACCCCAGTCGGCGAGGGCGGTGCCGCCTCCCTCTCCTGGACGACGACGTCGTCCTCCCTCTCCAACCCCGGCAGGTCGCCACCGGCTTCCTCCGGCGGGGGCTTCGGGATCTCGGGCGCCGCGACACGCAGGGGGGTGACAAGCAAGGCCCCCTCCGCTGTCGCTGCGGCTGCAGCCTCCGCCTGGGCCTTGGCCGCCGCATCGGCACGTGCCTTCGCCGACTCCTCCACCTCCTTCTATGCCGCCTTGGCGGCAGCCGCCCTCAGCTCTTCCGCCTCCCGCTCCTCCCGCGCCTCCCGCGCATTTCGCTCCGTCGCTGCTTGAAGCTCGGCGCGGGGGTCCACACGGCGGGTGCTCCCGGATCCTCCCGGCGATCCAACCAAGGAGGCGGCAGCAACCCGCTCAAGAGAAAGCGGAGCCCTGATTTTTGAGACAAGACAAGGATTCAGAAATCGACAAGAAAAGAAGAAAGAATATGCAAGAGAATCTACACTTACGCCGAAACCGTTTGCGGCTGCTTCACCACCTTGCGGAAGCGGGTCGCCTTCACGGCCGCCTCATCCTGTCTGGTCGCCGCCGCCCCGCCCTTGGGCTTCTTCGGCCGACTGCAGAACAAGCCCGACGCTTCTGTGCGCCGCCCCGAGCAGGCGGCGCGGCGAAGGAACCCGCGCCATGTTCGGACGCCGGCCGGCGGCGTGGGACGATTTCCGCCTCGTCGTCATCTGGCCAGTCGTTGAAGGTGGCTCCAAGCCCGGAGCCGCCTGCGTCGCCGCCTGCTTCGTCGCCTCCCGCCTCGGTGTTGTCGTCCATGGCGGCCGCCCCCAAGTCGGGGTCCTCCAAGTCATGCTCCGCCCGGTCGGGGAGAAATCGGCGATCCGCCCCCGCTATCCCGGCCGCAGGTCGAAGGAGAGGGCTCTGCCAAGACGTGCCGACTGGTCAGAGTCGGCCAAGAAAAACTTGGTGACAAAACTAAAAGAAGAAAAGATAAAGAAAGCATACCGTAGGCGGGGGATGAGCACGGGAGTACGGGTCCTTGCCAAACTGCCACTCTGCGGAGAGCTTGCAGTTCGCGAGATAATTCACCATATGAGCCACCTCGTCATGAGGCATCTCCTTGGTGCACATCCGACTCGGATCGAGTTGGCCGCTCATCTGACAGATCAGATGAGGGCGGCTTTGAAGCGGGAGCACCCGGTGCATGACAAAGGCAGCCAGCAGGTCGGACCCAGACAGGCCCTCCGACTGGATCATTACCCGGAGTCGGGCGACGGCCGCAGCTCCAGCCGGCGACAGCTTCACGGGCCGATGGGACCACTGGGGCCGCCTCCCAGCTGGCGGGCCGGCTACGTAAGCCGGCAAGTTGACGTAGTCGCCTTGCGGGGCGACGTTCTTCACGTAGAAGTACGATTTCTGCCAGCGCTTCACCGACTGGATCAGCATGATGATGGGGAAGGGGTTGTCGGCTACCGGCCTCCGCATTGCGATGAAGGCGCCGCTCTGAGCCGGCACGCCCTGCATGCGGGTGCCGAGCTTGGTTTGGAAGAATTTCCCCCAGAGCTCGAGGGTGGGAAGAACGCCAAGAAAGCCCTCGCACAGAGTGACGAAGGCGGACAGCAGCACCGCCGTGTTTGGAGTGAGGTGGTGCGGCTGGAGCTGATAAAACTCGAGGAAGGAGCGGAAGAAGGTGCTCGCGGGCAGACCGAGGCCGTGCAGGAAGTGCGAGCGAAAGATTACCCGCTCGCCTTCCTCCGGCGCCAGCGTGATCTCCTTCTCCGGCGCGAGACGGACCCGCACCTGGTCCTTGCCGGGCAACCGCCGCGTCTTGCGGAGGAAGTCGATGTGGTCCGTATGGGTGTTGGAGCCGTCCCAGTCTCCGCCGTACTGCATGATGGCGAGAAGCTGACGAGAAAGGGTGCGGCGACGGAGAAAGCACGGCCCCGCGGCGGCAAAGCTGCGGGGTGGTGCGAAGATTGGAGGGACCGCGCGGCGGCAAGATGCTGCTGCGATGGAAAGGAGGAGGAAGAAGATGGCAGAGAGAGGATGAGTGTGCGAGCGTCTGCCGCTTCCCCTCCTCCCCCTACTTATAGCCTCGTGCGGCGAAGCCGAGGAGGCGAGGTGTGGGGGGAACGTGGGATTAACTGCGCCCACTCCCCCACGCCCCGCGATTATTGCGCCCTAACAACGTGCAGAAACTGACGCCGGAAGGCGTGCGGCCCGCTTTGGGCCACAAAGAATCCGCGCCTGGCCCTAGGCGTAGGAGTGGTGGGCCACCGGCCTGCGGCGACGTCCTGTCGCGTGCGTGGGTTGGCAGGCTTTTTTCAGCCGGAGGATGCCACGTGGTACGCGGGCGGCGAGCGGCCGGCCCGCAACCCGGCGTGCGCACCAACTGACTCCCGCCTTCAGACTTCAGAAGTTTCGCCAAGACGGCGCGCCCAACCGAAGCCAGCTCCCAGCTGCTGGCTCGTCAAGATAAGAAGCTGACCGAGCTTCTCGACCTCCTCTCAGCCTCGAAGCCCAACCAGCTTCGGGGACTACTGTCGGAGTAAATGGCCACGGGTAGCCTAACCGACTCCCCCTGGCTCTTCGAAAATTTATCAGGCCAATCGAGCCTTCAAGCATCCAGAGCATGGGGCCGCCTTCCTCTGGCCGGCTATCCCCAGGGCCGACTACCAGAAGGCGACCCGGCCTCAAAAACCTTCCCGAAGAAAGCTACGAGATGGCCGACTCCAGGAAGCCGGCCCTAAGAGGGCCGACTCCCAAAAGTCGGCCATGAAGATGGCCGACCCCCAGAAGCCGGCCAAGACTGCACCCACATAACGGTGATAAGACGGGGCGTGGCCGCAGTACAGCCTACCACCCCTGAATCCCGGAGCATGCTTGGCCACAGGGCGCCGTACGGGTCAGCCATCCCCCGTCCGGCGCAGAACTGTAGCCATGTTGACCTCGACGTCACCCACGACAGGCGCCAGTACGGCCCGTGGACGGCGGGCCCCTTTAGCCAAAGAGACGCTCGAAGGTGGCCCGCCCCCCCTAGTCGGCCTGGGGCGTAGCCGGCTACCTCCCTCCCTCCAAACATGTGCATCATTAAGGAGACAAGACGAGGTTAGGCTATAGTGAGAGCCGCAAGGCGGCGGCACTGTAGCCACGCTTACCTCGACAAAGCCCTCGTTATCAGGGGCGAGGCAACAGTAACCAGCCGCCGACAAGGCCCCCAGGCGGTGGGGCCGGCCTGTCGGCCAAGAGGCCGGCAGCCGGCGGGACCCACCAGTCGGCGGGACCCACCAGTCGGCGGGCCCCAACGGCCGGCGGAGAAGCCGGCGAGCACAGACACTGACGGCTGGGACCCGCGCCCAGCCGGATTACCATTGTACCCCTGGGGTGTAGGCCTATATAAATCCCCCGGGACACCCATGCAAAGGGTTGATCTCATAGAGTTTTACACACCACATAGAGAGAAAAGGAGAGCTAGCCTTGCCCTTCTTCTGGCCCTAGCCAAACAGCTCAAGGAGCACTTGTAGCTACTTGTGTTGATCTAGTGATCATGCGGAGACCCCGCAGAGCATGACTAGGGGTGTTATCTCCACGGAGAGCCCCGAACCTGGATAAGATCTGCCGGCGTGCATGTCTTCACCTTATCCCGTTTCCAGGCACCGGGGATGTCTTACTGGCTCCCACAATGATAAGCCACCCGTTGGCATATGTCGCACCTACCACCCGACACTCGCCGTTGAGGCGGCCGCGGCGCACTCCGCTCTGTCGTCCCTGCGCGCGCTCTGCTCGCCGTTGAGGCAAAGTTACAATGGGAACGGTTAATAATTCTTAATAATTGTCTTACATATTCAGGATAATTTAAAATGCCAAATGGGGCAAGGCCCAGAACACTCACGACCTACATATGCATACACTTATAATAAAATATAAGCTAAAAGGCTGAGCTGCCGGCCTTCCGACGATGGTCTTCTTGAACTCCATGATCAGCATAGCACCCTTGCGGCCGTTCACTCCGAGTGTCCTGACCCGCCTCCGCCTACGGAGCTGCTGGTGCTGGGAGGCTCTTGGGGCCGCTGGGCCTCTTCCAGAAGAGTTTGACAGCGTGCAATCGCGCGCATGACAAATCCGCGGAACCACTCCATTTCCATGTCTCTGGCCTGGTAGCAAATTCCGTCGATCACCTGCATCCTCAAGATATCACGTTGGCGATGTTCTACTTCGTCGGGGACGTCAATTCCGCCAAGGATGCGCTCGAGCCTGGCCACCACATCATCGGGATCGAGGTTGACACGGCCGCCGCAGGCAATGATGAAGCTGCAAGCTGCCTTTGTGTTGACAGAATCGCAGAGGTCCTCTGCCCATTCCTTGCGGGGCATCAGGCTCTCGATGAGCACTGGTGACAGCGGTTCTTCGGGTGGGTCATCGATCATGCCGCCGAGCAGCTCTGGATCTTTTGCACGGTGGATGGCAAACTGCTCATCACGCCTCCTCTGCAATATGTTGATTGTGCTCCCAAGGACTGTGACGCCGATATCACTGCCGATGGGCCATGGTGCCTGCACCGGCCGATGAAGCTCTTGCACCCCGACCTGCTCCGGCTCGTTCTCCTCGCCGAAGATGTAACGCAGGTAGGCGTCGACGTCGAAGCTTTGGTCGTTGCCTGGCATGCTTGGAATAACTAATGGTAGATGGGTGAGGACTAGATCTTCGCAGAGTGTTGCGGCGGTGCATTGCCACCTAGGTTATATGCAGCAAGCCGTTAGCTGGTGGCAGGAAACCGGTGAGGGAATAGGCATGGATTTTACAATTCACCCATGTGGAGCGCGGGAAGCATTCTCTGGAGCGCGGGAAGACTAACTGGAGCACACACACAACCCGAATACCGTATCCGGTGCCACGTGTTATTTATCACACAAGTGTTAACATAAGGAAATGCATGTGTAACTTACTAATCATCGCACACGAGTACTCGCAGACGCATCATGTGCGATACTCCTAGCCACCGCAAGAAACTAGTTTGCGTTTTTCAATGTTTTTTGTACACACAGAATCGCACACGAACTAACTGTATTAACCGTCTGTGTTGTAAATTCTCATCGCAAACAGTTCATCCGAGTCGGCTATTTGCCACGTATCGCACACATCTTGTTAAGTTGAACCATTTCTGTTGCGTTCGCTAATCGAAAACAGTTCGTCCGAGTGAACCGTATGCCCTATATCACACACACCTTGATCTGGCTAACCATTTATGTTGCACTCCCTAATAGAAAACGGTTCATCGGAGCGAACTGTATGCCGTATATCGCACACACACATTGATATGGCTGCCCGTTTCTATTGTTCTGCCAAATCGCAAACAGTTCGAACGGGTTAACCGTGTGCCCTACATCGCACACGCAACTAAAATCTGAACCATGTTTGATGCGTCCTCCATTGCAAACGTTTTGCACCTTTTTCGACGATTTTTTTACATCCCCGTTTGTGATTAATGCATTGCACACAGTTTCGTGAAAGGGTCCCTGATCGTAGTGTCGCGTTAGCAGCATCCTGCAGTAGTGCGAGCATCATCAAAGTCTTGCACCATTTCCTGGATCCCGGTACCATGCTCGTCGGTGTGACGATGAACTACCTTAGCTCTGGCGCGTTGGGCAGACTCACCATGAAATGTCCACACTGTATAATCGGGCGTAAAACCCCACTTATGCAGGTGTTTACCCATTTCATCATCTGTCCTCTTCTTAAGCTTGTCGCACCTAGCACAGGGGCACCAGGTTTTTCTCTGGCCATTTGCAAATGCGGCTCTCACAAACCCCTTGGTTTTTGTTAACCATTCATTGGTCATGTCTTTCTGACTAGTGTGACCGGTGTACATCCACGCACGATCACTCATCTTGCCTAGCTACTGGACACACAAGAAAAAATATATATAATTCAGCATATATATTCATCAGTTAATCTAGTTTGTCAATTTTATTACGTCCATGCAACCTACACGCTAATAGGTAAAAATAGGTCCTAATCCCACCCAATTATGTGCAGATTGGGTTCGTTTTCCCATGCTCTGCTCCGGATCTGACGCAAAATTTCGGCAGCACTTCCCCGCTGTTCTCCTGATACATGTCTTGGCAATAAACAGAGAGGATGTGTACCCAGAGAACAACAGGGATGCACTACAAAAATTATGCATCAGATCCGGAGCAAAGCATATGGGAAAACGAACCCAATCTACACATACTCGGGCTGTCCATGGATAACGTTGGACAATTCAAAAGAATCATGGTTATAAATATGCAAATGCATGCATATTTATACATGTAACCCTTTCAAATGGTAGACGTGTACTAGTCACGCATACTAATGAGAAAATACACCTATAGCAAGTTTCATCGGCACAAAGATCGGAACAGAGCAAATAATGAAGGGGGAGGAGGAGATGTCATTTATGCTCACCCACGAACGCAGGGCGGAGCTCGTCAAACACCAGACCCTCGCAGCAACGAACCAACTACACATTTAAATCCAAAGATGAGTAACATAGCGTTATTGTTTTTGTCAACCTAACTAAATATTTACAACAGGATGCCACCGCCAAGTTGTAAAAAACGAGGTACCCGCTAACCTACACAACTGTCATTTATTGTTCCATCGACGCCGAGGCACCCCCTAACCTAAATAGCTGTAATTTAGGGTTCAATCGACGCCGAGGTACGCCCTAACCATAATTGATGTTATTTAAGGTTTCGTTCACGCGGAGGCACCCCTACCTGAAATATATGCCATTCACGGTTCCATCGACGTTGACGCACCCTAACCCATGTAGATGCCATTTAGGATTTCATCGACGCCAAGGCACCCCCTAACCCAAATAGCCGTCATTTAGGGTTCCATCGACGCCGAGGAACTGCCTAACGCGCTCATCCCTGGGCGCCCTCAGGTATGGCGACGCACGGTTGAAGGGTCAGCACACCATCTCTTCCAGTTCCAAAGACCTCTCGTCTCTACCTCTCCTCTCCGATGATGATGCTGATGAGGTCCGCCGATAGGCCAACCTGGCCCTCTCTTCCCTATCCTCCTCCTCATCTTCCTCCTCTGCTAGATTCACCACCTGGTCCCCTCCCCCTCTTTCCGGCAGCACCCGGACCTGGGGATTCTCGGGCTGGGTGTCGGCGTCGGGACCGGCGGGACCCACTAGCTCCACAATCTATCCCCTCGGCGACCGGCGATCCTCGACCCTCGTTGCCGACCCTTGACCCCTCGGTGACTGGTGATCCTCGACCCTCGTTCCCGACCCTCAACCCTAGTTTTGGCCACCAGTGATCCTCGACCCTCGTTCCTGACCCTCGACCCCTCGGCGACCGGCGATCCTCGACCATCGTTCCCGACCCTCGACCCTAGTTGTGGCCACCGGTGATCCACGACCCTTGTTCCCGAACCTCGAACCGCTCGAACCGGGAACTTGGCAACAATGATCCTATCTATCGGGCCTTCCCTAAAAAACCTAATTGATGCAAAAAAACTAATTGATGAAAAAATAGAGGGGGTGGGGGTGGGGCAGGGGGCTCACCGGAGGGGGGTCGGGGCAGAGTGCGGGGTAGAGGCCAGTGTCGGGGCAGAGCAGAGGGCGGCGGGCCAGGGCGGCGGGCCGACCGCAACGACCTGCGGGGGTGGTGGCGCGTCTGGGGAGGTGGGTGAAAGTGCAACTATCCCTGGGTGGTTTTGGTAATTCCTAACAACATATAGCTCATTGAACTAATGCTCTTTCAAGATGATCATTACAGGAAGTTCAATGATTGGCATGGCATGGACTAGGAATGTGGACCCCTCAAAATTCTAAGGACACATATTGGCTCAAGCTCAAGGCTCTACCTTTTTATTTTAGTGATCCAAGATCACATTGAGTCCATAGGAAAAGCCAATACTATTAAAAGGGGATGAGGTGTTGCTTAATGGCTTGCTTGCTCAAAATGCTTAGTGATATGCTCCAAAAGCCCTCAACCACTTTCTCATATCCACATATGTTCCAAACCAAAAGTCAAACTCGGCCCCACCGATTTGATCCATCCGGCGCCACCGAGTTCATTTGACATAGCCATAGCCAGAAACCCTAATCAGTTCGGTCTCACCGATAGGGATCTCGATCTCACCGAGATGGGATTGCAAACTCTCTGTTTCCCTTTGTAATATTTCGCTCTAACCGAGATGAGCGATCGGTCCCACCGAGTTCGCAATGCAAACTCTCTATTTCCCTTTCGTAATGTTTTGGTCTCACCGAAATGAGCGATTCGGTCCCACTGAGTTTGCCTGACCAACTCTCTGTTTGCCTCTTACAGAAAATCGGTCTTACCATGTTTATGTGATCGGTCTCACCGAGATTACGCTATGCCCTAACCCTAATGAAATCGGTGCCACCGAGTTGACATGTCGGTCCCACCGAAAAGCCTAACGTTCACATTTTGAACTGAATTGGTCCGACCAAGTTTCATGATTCGGTCTCACCGAGTTTGGTAAATTGTGTGTAACGGATAGATTTTGTGTGGAGGCTATATATACCCCTCCACCCACTCTTCATTCGTGGAGAGAGCCATCAGAATGTGCCTACACTTCTACCATTCATTTTCTGAGAGAGAACCACCTACTCATGTGTTGAGACCATGATATTCCATTCCAACCACAAGAATCTTGATCGCTAGCCTTCCCCAAGTTGCTTTCCACTCAAATCTTCTTTCCACCAAATCCAAATCTGTGAGGAGAGTTGAGTGTTGGGGAGACTATTATTTGAAGCACAAGAGCAAGGAATTCATCATCAACACACCATCTATTACCTTTTGGAGAGTGGTGTCTCCTAGATTGGTTAGGTGTCACTTGGGAGCCTCCGACAAGATTATGGAGTTGAACTAAGGAGTTTGTACGGGCAAGGAGATCGCCTATTTCGTGAAGATCTACCCTAGTGTGGCAAGTCCTTCGTGGGCGATGGCCATGGTGGGATAGACAAGGTTGCTTCTTCGTGGACCCTTCATGGGTGGAGCCCTCCGTGGACTCGCGCAGCCGTTACCCTTCGTGGGTTGAAGTCTCCATCAACGTGGATGTATGATAGCACCACCTATCTGAACCACGCCAAAAATCTATGTGTCTACATTGCGTTTGCTCCATCCAAACTCCTCCCTTTACCTTCATATGCAATGTTTTACATTAAAATGCTATACTCTTAGACTTGCATGTGTAGGTTGATTGCTTGACTTGTGCTAAGTTGCTAAAATCTGCCAAGACTTCAAATTGGGAAAAGGCTTGATTTTTATTTGGTCAAGTAGTCTAATCACCCCCCCTCTAGACATACTTTCGATCCTACAAGTGGTATCAGAGCTTCGGTCTCCATTTGCCTTGATTTCCATAGCTTTGGTGATCATAGCCTTGGTTTCACAACCTAGGAGAGTATGGCGTCTAGCGAGGGAAATTACCACCGTAGAGGTCCTTACTTTGATACTAATTTTGCTAGTTGGAAGCATCAAATGAAACTGCATATTCTTGGACATAACCCCGCCGTTTGGGCTATTCTGTGTATTGGCTTGCAAGGTGAATTCTTTGATGGGAGAGAACCGAACCGTGAAGCTACCGCGGAAGAGTTGAAGATGCTGCAATACAATGCTCAAGCTTGTGATATCCTCTTCAACGGATTATGCCCCGAAAAATTCAACAAAATCAGCCGTCTTGAGAATGCTAAGGAAACTTGGGATACTTTGATTGATATGCACGAAGGTACCGACTCCGTCAAGGAATCCAATTTGGATGTGCTTCAAAGTCATCTTGACAAGTTCAAAATGAAGGATGGAGAAGGTGTCGCTAAAATGTACTCTAGGCTTGCTCTCATCACAAATGAGATTGCCAGCTTAGGAAGTGAAGAGATGACGGATAGATTCATCATCAAGAAGATCCTAAGAGCCTTGGATGGAAATATGATACCGTGTGCACATTGATCCAAATGATGCCCAATTACAAAGATCTCAAGCCAACGGAAGTCATTGGAAGAATTGTTGCTCATGAGATGTCACTCAAGGATAAAGAAGAGCTTCACAAAAAGTCAAGTGGTGCTTACAAAGCCTCATGTGATGCTCCTACATCATCAAGTGAGAAACAAGCATTCAATGAGGAATTGAGCCTAATGGTGAAGAACTTCAACAAGTTCTACAAGAGTAGAAGCAAAGAATGAAGTTCCAAGTCAAGGTCCTACAATGACAAAAGATCTTCTAGTCGTGAGCGTAATTGCTACAATTGTGGAAGACCCGAACACTACTCAAATGAGTGTCCAGCTCCCTACAAAAGAAGAGAAGATTCACCCAAAAGGAGAAGTAGAAGAGAAGAATCACCTCCAAAAGAGAGCAGGAGTAGAGATGATCATTACGAATGAAGAACCTCTCGCAGAAGCAAGGATTCGGAAAGGAAGGACAAGTCATCAAGGACCTACACAAAACGAAGACATCAAGCTCACGTTGGTGAATGGGTATCCGGCTCCGACTCCGACCATCACTCTGAGATAAGTTATCACTTCGACTCCGAATATACTCAAGATGAAGTTGTTGCCGGTCTAGCACTTGTGTCAACCAACTCCTATGACATATCTGACTCACCAAATGAAGGAATTGGAAGATGCTTCATGGATAGAGGCCCAAAGGTATCACACCCCGAGTATGTTGATTTCAATAGTGATGAAGATGATTTGCTAGGTGATGATGATTTACTTGTTGGCAACTCTAGTGATGAAAACTATGATGAACTTGCTATTAATCATGCTAATCAAGATAAAACAAATGATGATGATGATAATGAGGAGATTGAGCGTCTAACTAAAGAACTAAACACTCTTAAGTTAGCTCATGAAACTACCTTGGAAGATCATCGAGAGCTTTTAAAGACTCATGAGAATCTACGCTTTGAAAAGCTCAACCTTGAGCAAGAGCATGGGTTCTTAAAAGTAATCAATGATGATCTTCGCAAGAAAAGTTCTTCTTACATTGCCAAGAATTTACTCTTGTCTACTTACATGCCACAAGTAAAGTCTAGAAACAAGAGTAAGAAAGATTCATCTTCTAGTAGTAATAATAACCATGTTAAATCCAACATTGTTGCTTCTAGTAGCTCTCTTGATTCCACTAATGATTCTCTTAGCCAAGTTACACTTGAGCAAGAAAATAGCTTATTGAAGGGAATTATATGGAAAGGTGTTTACAAGAGCCTTGCCGAAAGTAAGAAATTTGAGGAAATTGTACGCAAGCAAGGAAGGCACTGGAAGAATCAAGGTGTTGGTTTTGAACGAAAGTTCAATGCCAGTGGAGTTGAGTGGGAAGAAGATCAATATCCCAGGACGAAGTATGATCCTACTTCTTTCAAGGGGACACAAGCTCAAGATGATCTTCCACCACAAGACCACAAGCAAAAAGGCAAGGACAAGCTTCAAGAGGAGGTTGATGCATTTGAAGAAGCTCCCGAGGCCTTGGTCAAGTGGGTTCCCAAGACTTCATAAAGTTCTACTTCATCAAGTACGACTACAACTCCAAGGATTCCCATCAAGATGATGTGGATCCCAAAGAAGAAGAACTAGAGAGTTCTTGAGGGTGACTCCGCCAACATACTTCACTCATATCATTTTGGCAAGGACAAGTGCAAACAACTTCCACATCTTGTACTAGTTCAAGGAGTCACGAACCCTCTTGTTGGTAAGACAAGGGACAAGGTAACCTAATGCTTTCATGGACATCATCTTGTGTGAACTTCACTCTATTTCTATGGATATCCTTGTTTGTTCCTTGTGCGACTAACCGGTGTAGGTATTGAAAGTGCAACTCACTCCAATGGATTGCTCCGAATGATCTACATCAACATTGAGCATCCACACCTTCAACATCTACATGAAGTCATCATCGACAAAACCCAAGGTTAGTTCATCCCTCTTAGGGGGGATATCACATCTAGGGGGAGCTTTACTCTAAGAATTGAGCTAAAGCAACTCTAATGGTGTGAACACAACAATGCTTTATGTAAAAGTGGTAACCCCACTTGTGCTTAAACGATGAGTATGACCTATGATCAAATGTTCTCATTTGAATCCTAAGTCAATATACTCATATATAGATGACCTAATCATCGCCAATTGCTTGATAGATGATGATAGAGTGTTTGTGCATGCTTTGTCACATATTTCATTTGCCATTTTATTGTGTGAGCATGTTGGTTGCATTTTACTCATTCGAGGACATCCATTTGTTGTTTTGATTGTTTGGCTCTTTTTCTTTTGCCAAATGGATGGACAAGAATGCCTAAGAACTTCCTCTAGCTATCTATGCTTTTCTTGTCTCAAACTCTATTCATGCTACATCACAAAGTTTGATCAAGTCAGATTCGAACACTCTATGTGAGGAGCACTCGTAGTCCCCGATTCGTCATAGACTTAAACTTCCAAAACCTCTCTGTGCATTTCGGTCTGACCGATTCATCCTTTTCGGTCTGACCGAGTTCACTGAGTTGAGCTAGGTTTTCAATCTCGGTGCAACCGATTAGAACTTTTCGGTCACACCGAGTTGCAGTAACCGGCTGCGATTCTGCATCTCGGTGCCACCGAGTTGTTCCACACGGTCACACTGATAGGGTCAGGATATATATACCGTCGGGTCAAAATTTGGAAATTCCTCCAAAACCTCTCAGCCCGCACGTGTCCTACTCTGCTGCCTCGGGTCTCCGGATCGTCATCTCATCGCCAGTGACCTCCCACCGCTGGTCTCCATCGCCGTCAACGGATTTCAACCCCGCCTTGTCGCCGTAGCGAGCTCATCACCGAACTAGGGTACGAGTTCAACTCTTTGTGATGTTCCTTACTCCGATTGTTAGCACAAAGAAAATGCCATGTTCTTTACCACGTATGAGATCATCCTGTCCAGCAAAAACATCCCTTAGATTAGATTCGATTCAAAAATTTAGGGTTAGGTTTCCGCCGAACTCATCTCGGACCGACCGAGTTGTGGAAACCGGTCTCACCATTTGGCTTAGGCCATTGCACTTGCACTTTTCAGTCTGACTGAAACTTGCAAATCGGTGTGACCGAGTTCAAATCCTAGTGAAACTCTAGCAATCTCGGAGTCACCGAACTGTGTCTCGGTCTGACTGATATCACTAGTTTAGACTCTAAAAGTTGCTTCGGTGTCAACAAATCGGTAGCTCCAAAATGCTTTCTGTGGAAAACTAAAACTAAGTTTTTGACTCATTTGTTTTGCAAAATCTCTGCACTTTGTGATGCTCATCCACTCTATATCATATATAACTATTCACATGGTCAGCTGACAGTTTGGTTTGCCAGAATGTCAGATCAGAGTGATAGCCAAAACAAGTCTGAGGAGCAAGTGAACATAAGTGAGGGCACTAGTCCCTCTAGCAGCTATGATGAGGGTAGCAGGAGCACCCCAAGAAACTTGCCCAAACCACCTACAAGGACAAGGAGGAAGAGAAACTATGACTTAGAAGATGAGGATTATGTTGCTGCTGAGGAAGAGGCCAGCTCCAAGAAGAAGGTGCTAAAAAAGGAATATGCTGCTCCTGTTGCAACTAAGCCAGGACTGAACAAGAAGGCACCTGCCAAGAGAGTGCCCATGTCAAAGGCCAGAGCCTCCACTCTTGAAACTTCCAAATCAACTGGTGGAGAGGCTGCTGGTGAGGGAAAGAAGAAGAAGGAGAGGAAGAGAGGAAGATGGTGCAAGAAACTAGACCCCATGGCAAAATTTGAGAGACACTCATCTGATGAAGATGAAGAAGAGGAAGAGGATGCTGCACGAGCACCCAAGTCTCAAAGCTGATGGGGGATGCCATCAAGTCTGGGGCTGCCCCTTCTAAGCCCAAGACAAGCCCCAAAGCTTCTACTCCGGCTGCAAAGACTGCACCAAAGAGGAGCACAAGAAATATTCCAGCTGCTGAGAAGAACACGGCCCGAGTGCCTATTTCTCTTCTTTTTCATGTTCTTATTTATTTCTCCTCTTCTTCCTCTCCTCTTCTTCTTATTCTTCTTCTTCTTCTCCTTCTTCCTCTTCTTATTTTCCTTTTTTCTCTCCTTCTTTTTCTTCTAAATATGAACATACATAAATGACTTTGATCATACACAATTTTCAGATTCCTACACAATATGAACATATACATAAATTGACAAAGAAAATTCTATGAACAAAAAAATCATAAAAATTCTATGAACAAAATTACAACAGAAAAAAATCATAAAAATTCTATGAAAAAATTGACATATTCTTTGCGTATGAACATACAAACATTTGCATATTCAATAATAATATCACCAAAAAAATCTAAACTACACATCTAAATTAATACAACTAAATTATAACAACTAAATTAACTACACATCTAACTACACATCCAAATTAATACAACTAAATTACAAATCTAAACTACACATATATAATAGCTAGGGGGCGCGGCGGCGCGGTGGCAGCAGCGGCGGCCATTACAGGGAGGAGGAGGAGGGGATCGGGGCGGCTCTCACAGGGTGCGCGGCGACGGCGACGAGGAGGCAGCGTCGGGGCAGGGCC